>NC_046313.1:120410226-120754861 GCF_009819535.1 Lacerta agilis | reverse complement strand
CTAACCCTAACCACTAACCCCTAACCCTAACGCCCTAACCCTAACCCTAAACCCTTGACCCTAAACCCTAGAGCCTAAACCCTAAACCCTAAACCCTAAACCTAACCCTAACCCCGTAACCCTAACCCTCTAACCCTAAACCCTCTACCCCCAACCCCAACCCCAGCCCCAGCCCCAGCCCCAGCCCTAGCCCTAACCCTCTAACCCTAACCCTAACACCCTAACCCTAACCCTAACCCTAACCCTAACCCTAACCCAACCCTAACCCCAACCCCAACCCTAACCCCTAACCCCTAACCCCTAACCCTAACCCCAACCCTAACCCTCTAACCCTAACCCTAACCCTAACCCCAACTCTAACCCTAACCCCCTAACCCTAACCCAACCCCAACCCCTAACCCTAACCCCTAACCCCAACCCTAAACCCTAAACACAAAACCCAACCCCAAACCCTAACCCCAACTCTAACCCCTAACCCAACCCTAACCCCTAACACTAAACCCTAACCCCCTGACCCTAACCCCGACCCTGACCCCTAACCTAACCCCCTAACCCACTCCCAACCCTAAACCCGAACCCTAACCCCTAACCTTAACCCTCCTGGGAGCTGGACGCCTCCTCCTCGAATTGTGGAGGTGGAAGGGACCCGAAGGGTCATCCAGTCCAACCCTCTGCAATGCAGGAATCTTTTGCCTAACGTGGGGGGCTCGAACCTACGACCCTGAGATCGAGAGTCTCCTGCTTTACCAACGGAGCCATTTGCTCCAAATGGTCTGGGGTCTCTCTCAAGTACCCTCCTAATATTGCAACAGACTTTCAGTCCGCTAGTGAGCAGGTGAAGGATAATAAGAAGAATAAGAATGGTTTATTATTTATACCAAACCCACCTGGGGGCAGGGCACGAGGCTGCTGTCTTGATGGCCTCTGAGCCGAGAATCACGGATAACTCTGCACATGCTCTGGACCATCCGGATTCTGGGAGGGAGGGAGAGCGGGCAGCTGGCTGCACTCAGTTGCCGAAGGGTTAAATCGAGCAGAGCTGGAGTCCTAGAGAGGACAGGAAGTAGAGAGATGGGGCAGGTCCTCCAGAGCAGAACCCCCCTCCCTCTGTGCCCAGCCCCTTCCGGCATCTCTTGTCTCTGGTCTCCATGTGCTGCCTCGGTTTCCCTCCTGGGAAGAATCCGGTGAGTCTCCCCCTTGGGGTGCCTGGGGGACAAGGGGGTCCCAGGGCTGCAGGGGCGTGTTCTGCTTCTGAATGGCAGGGGGAGACCCCCAAGTCTGGGAGAAGAGGGTCCTGTCCCCCAATCCTCCCTGCCAAGCCAGGGAGGGGACGAGTTTCCAGGAGGTCTGCAGCTCTGCTCTTCCTTTGCATCCAGGCGCTGCTTCCTCCTCTTTGGGGAGGGAGGGAGGGAGGGAGGAGTCTGGGGGGAAGGGAATGCCCAGAATCCCCGTTCTGATGGAGGAGCCTCTGCCAGACCCTCCTTCCCCCCTGGCAGATCCTCCTCCAGATCAGCTCAGGTCTCCAGCCCAGAGCCTGGCTCAAGGGAAGCCTCTCTGGGCAGGTGTAAGGGCTGTCCGTGGGGAGAAAAGGAGAGAGCGAGAGGGCTGAGCTGGCTTGCCAGGTTCAAAGGAACGGAGCTGCATTCCTTGAGAGGAGAGGAGAGGAAGGAAAGGCGCTTTGAGGACCCCAAGATCTTGTCCTTAGGGGAATGAGGCAATGCAAGAAGGAGAAGGAGAGGGATCTGGGTGGCAGGTCTGCAAACATTTCTCTCTCTGATCCCAGAGTGAGCTTTCAAGGGATTAGAAAACAATGGAATTTGGAGAGACTTTTCTGAAGGGAATTAAGACACTATACGGAACACATGGGAAACATGATGTGAATACTATTTTAGAAAAATGTAAGATACAGAAGGGGACATATCCTCTTTCACCACTAGTGTTTATACACTCCAGCTATAAAAGGAGGTCAGGGTGGGGCAACAAAACTACAACTGAAGGCCTCTGCAGATGATGTGGTATTATCTTTAGAGGAACCTCTTCGTAGTGTCTTAGAAGCAATAAGGCTGTTTGGAAATGCTGCAGGTTTTAGAATAAATAGGGAGGAAACTGTGGGGTGTCAGTCATTCTAGGGAGGACCAACTGCCACTTTGTGTCAGTTAAAACAAAATAAAAAATAAAAAATCCTTCCAGTAGCACTTTAGAGACCAACTAAGTTTATTCTTGGTATGAGCTTTCGTGTGCATGCACACTTCTTCAGATACTGTACACTGAAACAGAAGTCACCAGACCTTATATATAGTGAGAGAGTGAGGAGGGGTATTACTCAGAAGGGTGACTTTTAAGAACTTTGAGATATTTTTGAAACTCTTTTGGAAGTTTATACTGTGTTGTAAAAATGCCTTCTTTGCTCTTAAATTGGAATGGCTCAATGTGCCCCAAATGAAGGATCAATGTGCCCCACTACTGGGGCACATTGATCCATTATTTTGAAAAAAAATAATGTGATTTTTTGTCATTTTATTCCATCAAATGTGAAACATTAACCCTTTGATTTTGTTTGGAATAGTACCTGTAAGGACGCTTAGTGGTTGCTCATGAGTAACAGTCCAAGGCAAAGAACTTCTAAAAACTAAGTTCTTTATTGTGTAAGCTATGTACAGCAAAGCAAAATATCAAGCGTCCTCTCCATACTCATCAGTGTCCAGGAATGAACTCTTTCGGTTTCTCTTCCAGTAGAAAAACCTCGGAACCCTGAAACCCCTCCTTCTTTCCTCCTGTGACCGACCACGTAGCGTGGGAACCTGACCTCTATCTCTGCTTTCCCTGTGTTGTCGAGGCTCTTCAGCCCCTTCTGAGCCCCTGCATCGCCTTCGTCCCCGCCAGAGGAATGCGAAGCATGCAAGCTCCCACTGGAAGAGGAGGAGGAGGAGCTCGTAAACAGCGGACGTGGATCCCTGTACTCTAAATGCTCCTGCAACGCCGGCCTCAGTTTTCTGTTATGTGCATTATTTTGAGGTGTGTAGAGCTTAAAGTAAAAAATGGCTCAACGTGCCCCACTTTCCCCTACAGCAGGAGAGTAGAAGGCCTAAGCCTATAAACCAGTGAAGCACCAGCACAGACCAGCAAGCAAGGCATTAATGGCCTGTGTACAGGAAACAGCAAATGAGGCCTGAAAAACCAGGAAAGCAAGCCAGTAAAGTAAGAATTGTGAAAGATAGGCGTGCCTGGCGTGCTCTGGTCCATGGGGTCACGAAGAGTCAGACACGACTGAACGACTGAACAACAACAAAGCAAGAATTCTAGTAACACCAGTAAGCACCAGCAAGTTGTTGTTGTTGTCGTTCAGTCGTGTCCGACTCTTCGTGACCCCATGGACCAGAGCACGCCAGGCAAGCCTATCCTTCACTGCCCTCTCGCAGTTTGGCCAAACTCATGTTAGTAGCTTCGAAAACACTGTCCAACCATCATCCCTCTGTCGTCCCCTTCTCCTTGTGCCCTGCATCTTTCCCAACATCAGGGTCTTTTCTAGGGAGTCTTCTCTTCTCATGAGGTGGCCAAAGTACTGGAGCCTCAACTTCAGGATCTGTCCTTCTAGTGAGCACTCAGGGCTGATTTCTTTGAGAATGGATAGATTTGATCTTCTTGCAGTCCATGGGACTCTCAAGAGTCTCCTCCTGCAGCATAATTCAAAAGCATCAATTCTTCGGCGATCAGTCTTCTTGATGGTCCAGCTCTCACTTCCGTACATTACTACTGGGAAAACCATAGCTTTAACTATACGGACCTTTGTTGGCAAGGTGATGTCTTTGCTTTTTAAGATGCTGTCTAGGTTTGTCATTGCTTTACTCCCAAGAAGCAGGCGTCTTCTAATTTCGTGACTGCTGTCACCATCTGCAGTGATCATGGAACCCAAGAAAGTGAAATCTCTCACTGCCTCCATTTCTTCCTCTTCTATTTGCCAGGAGGTGATGGGACCAGTGGCCATGATCTTAGTTTTGTTGATGTTGAACTTCAGACCATATTTTGCGCTCTCCTCTTTCACCCTCATTAAAAGGTTCTTTAATTCCTCCTCACTTTCTGCCATCAAGGTAGTGTCATCAGCATATCTGAGGTTGTTGATATTTTTTCTGGCAATCTTAATTCCGGTTTGGGATTCATCCAGTCCAGCCTTTCGCATGATGAATTCTGCATATAAGTTAAATAAGCAGGGAGACAATATACAGCCTTGTCGTACTCCTTTCCCAATTTTGAACCAATCAGTTGTTCCATATCCAGTTCTAACTGTAGCTTCTTGTCCCACATAAAGATTTCTCAGGAGACAAATGAGGTGATCCGGCACTCCCATTTCTTTAAGAACTTGCCATAGTTTGCTGTGGTCGACACAGTCAAATGCTTTTGCGTAGTCAATGAAGCAGAAGTAGATGTTTTTCTGGAACTCTCTAGCTTTCTCCATAATCCAGCGCATGTTTGCAATTTGGTCTCTGATTCCTCTGCCCCTTCGAAATCCAGCTTGCACTTCTGGGAGTTCTCGGTCCACATACTGCTTAAGCCTGCCTTGTAGAATTGTAAGCATAACCTTAAAAGGGTACTGTGTATTATAAATTAAGATTACCATCTGTCAGTAATCCTAGTTTGATTGGGTATACTGATTCAGATTGTTTTTTTGTTTTTTTACAGAGGCAAGAAAGAACACGAAAGATTTGCAACCACCAAACACAGCCTCCGCTTCCTACCACTGTTTCCAAAAGTCCTCCTATCCACCCTATGGAGTTGGGGAATCGCGCCTGAGAGGAAAGTTTGCCATGGTGAGATGTGGCGGGGGGGGGGGGGAAGATGACCAGGAAAAACAGAAACAGGGTGGGGTGCAGGAGAGAAAGGCAAGAATGGAAGACCTGTGATGGAACAGGCGGTTCCGCTAAATTGCGACCCACCTGAAAGAGTATCCTGTGCTGTTTTCTGCAGATGCAATAGAGGTGGTGAAGGTCTTCTTCGCCGTCGCTATCGCCACTTGATAGGATAACCCATGTCCGGTCCAATTCAGAATGAGTTTTCCGCCACCAGCGCTCTGGCCATCTCAGAGATTGTTTAATTGCCCTCAGATCCATGGAAAACCATGGGGCTGTCCGGGTTCCATGCAATTGGAGAGGGCGCTTTGGAGCCAGATAGTCAATAGCCCTGGTTAACTCCACATTCCAGCAGGCCACCAGGGAATCTGCTGAAAGGCCATGAACATGGGATAAAACATCCCCTACCACTCTCTGGAAACCATTTGGATCCATTAAGTGGCAGGGGTGGACCATCCGAATTGGTCCTACCTCCCTGCAGAGGGGAATGGTCGCAGAGAAGTCCAGTTGCACCAGGAAATGATCTGACCATGGCACTTCTTTAGTTTTGCTTTTACTTAGTGTCAGATCACCAACATCCATAGAGGTGAACACCAGGTCTAAGGCATGTCTGTGGCTATGAGTTCGGCCAGACTTATTCAGGGACAGCCCCATGGAGGCCATGCTTTCCACAAAGTCCTGAGCGGCCCCTTGTAAGGTCGTGTCAGCATGGATGTTAAAATCCCCTAGGACAGCCAAACTAGGTGTCTCCAGGAGAACATCTGCCACGGCCTGAAGCAGCTCGGGCAGGGAATCCTTGGCGCAGCGGGGAGGTGGAGTTTGGTACACCAAAAGGAATCCTGTACTGCCCCTATTGCCCAACTTCCAGAACATGTGCTCAGAGAACTGGGTCTTCCCAATAGGACGCCTGGTGCAAACTAATGACTTCCTAAAAATCACTGCAACCCCCCCTCCCCACCCACAAACCTGGTGGACAAGCAGCAGCAAGAACAAGCCCATCTGCTTCATCCAACCAAGTCTCTGTTACACATGCCAGGCCAAGTCCATGGATGGCAGTGGTCTTATGAATCATTGACCTGGCATTGCACAGCAGCACCTTCAGGTCATGCTGATTCCAGTATCCATCCGGTCAGGACCAGACCCGGAGGCAGGGATAGTCCTCAAACAACAACTAAACCTGCTTCCTTGATAATGACATGGTCTGGTTTTAGCGTAACTCCTCCTCCTACCCGTGATCACTGAGATCGGTTGTCCCAGTGCACACCCCCATGGAACTTGCCCCAGGTATTTTGTTGGCTGGGACCCACTCCCAAGCAGCCCTGACCCCTCCCCTTAAAAACAAAATAAAACCTATACAAAAAAAACTAAAAACCAAAATCAGTAAAAGTTACAAACATACCAAAATTAAACAAATTCCCAAACCTGACTAAACATCCATCCCACCCCCACGCCAGAAAGAATTGAAAAAGGTAAAGAAAAATTAAAAACATTTTTAAAAGAACTCTGCGCTGTTCTGAGTGATCCTGGGCAGCAACAGCAGCAGTGGCAACCATCCTTATGAGGCCTGTCAGGGCCTGCACTGGGCCAGGTGGTGAGTGGCAGGAACAGGGCCCTCAGGCATTTAAGCAGAAAGGATACTCAATAAAAATACTTGTATAAAAAAAGAGACTGGAGACTTGCGAAGATGGTGTATAAGCCCAGGGAATATTTAAGGAGGAGTGGTGTATTAGTCTCCAGATTATTCAAAATTGTGGCCTCACTAGCTCCTCTGCTTCCACATACAGCAACACCCCCCGAAAAGTCCCCAATTCAAGGCAGACCATCATGCTGAAGAAGTGTGCATGTACATGAAAGCACATAGCCCTATTTGTGCTTCTCCAGGGGCAGGAGAATATCTAGGGCAGGAGAATCCCTGCAGGGCCTCTGAGGCTCCCTTTGCTTCTTCCTCTCTCCCAGGACCCTGCAGCTTGTTTTGGCTCCTCAACACCCCAGGAAGGATGAAAGAGATGGATCCTGCAAAGCTAGTGAGGATGGAAGGGGGAAGATGGATGGTTGACCCCACAACCTCTGAGCATTCTGTCCCAGGGACCTCCGAGAGATCTGGTGAGTTCCAGGGGAGTGGAGATGGGGACAAGGATGGATGGAGCCGGAGAGGTATTGGGCTTGCTTATCTTGGGGGTGGGGGGAGGCAGGGATGGAGATGGAGGAGGAGAGAACCTTTTGTCATCTGCAGGCAATTTGAGCTAGGAATACATCACAGCGCCCCGGCCACCGCAATGTATTGGCAGTCGTTGTCAGCAGTATGCTGGTGAAACTCAGCTCTCTTTCTCCTTTACATCTGCAGGTGAGGCAATGGAACTGCTGGACCAGTTTCCTGTCTTGGTAATAGACTGGATAAGAGCCAACAAACTGAAGCTCAATCCAGATAAGACTGAGGCATTGTTGTTGTTGTTCAGTTGTTCAGTCGTGTCCGACTCTTCGTGACCCCATGGACCAGAGCACGCCAGGCACGCCTATCCTTCACTGCCTCTCGCAGTTTGGCCAAACTCATGTTAGTAGCTTCCAGATGGCTGGGAGGTCACCTGCTCTTGATGGGGTTACACTTCCTATGAAAGAGCAGGTTCGTAGCCTGAGGTACTCATGGATCATTTGGCTGGTGGCCCAGCTATGCAACTATCTGGACAGGGATAGCCTAACTACTTTGGTTGCTCACTGGAACAAGACGGTTTGAGCATCTCACACAGATCATAGTCTGACTGCACTGGCTACTGATTAGTTTCCAGGCCCAATTCAAAGTGCTGGTTTTGACCTATAGAGCCTTAAATGGCTCAGGACCACAATACCTCAAGGACCGCCTGTAGCGACTGGTTGCCGCTATACCGGGACCACACGACTCACCAGCCGCGAGCCCCAGATGCTGGGTTAAGGGGTTTGCTTTCAAAACCCCCACAAACAAAATCTTGGTATGTTGCCACCACCCTTTTATATCCAATTGCCAGCCCTGCGCATAGGGAAAAAGGGAAGCCCCATCCGTTCCAGGCTGCACAACTTTTCCGTCTACTAAATAAGTAGTCACAGACAAAAATCCCAATAGTAGTGTGTCCAAGCAGCAGGCACCAGTTTAGCTCTGTCAGTCTTAGAGGAAGCAAAACACAGACAAAACGTCCCTTTAAAACAGGGGTGTCAAACTCAAATTCATCGGGGGCCGCATCAGCAGTTTGGTCACCCTCAAAGGGCCGGTTTTATCTGTAGGACTGACTATGTGTCCACTCCGTGCACTACTTCAATCATTTTAACTCGGGGTGAAAGGAGAGCACGGTGGCACTGGTGTAAATCATGGCCCTTCTGATAGGACTAGCATACACAAACCCATTAATTAGTAAACAAGCACCATGCCTACTGAATAGTCACCATGTGAGAAGACCCAGGCACAAAGCAATCTGTTACATGCAGGAGGGAAGCTGAAGGGCATTTTCATAAGTGATGCTATACAAGCCTTTTAAACCACTTCTGAAACCGAATGTGAGACACAAGCTTTAAATCGGATGTGCTTGTGGCTTTCCAAGGTGACACAGGTTTCACACTGCAAAAAATGGTCTCGGTTGAATGTGAACCAGCAGAATTGGGGGTGCAAGGGAACCCACGTGTGTGTGTGTGTGAGTGTGTGTCTTATTGGTTTGCTTTATTATGTATGTTGTGCTTTTTCATGTCGTGAACTATCCTGAGATCCAAGGGCAGCAAACAAATTTAACAAATAACAATAACAACCATAACAACCCCAAACTTTTTCCTCAGGGCAAACCCCGTCGACGCCCAGTAAACTCGCTCCCCATGCAACATGCATAGCTGTCAACTTTTTCCCTTTTTTAAAGGGAAATTCCCTTATTCCGAATAGGATTCCTCGCAAGAAAAGGGAAAAGTTGACAGCTATGAACATGTGCACCGTGCAGTGGTGTTGGGCGAGGGCAGGGCCGCCAGCGGTCTACCTCCCAAGGTTGTTGTGTTGAAGTTGAAGTTGAAGCAGCAGCAGCAAAAGCGCGCCATGGTGGGTGGACGAAAGAAAGAAGAGAGAGAAAAAAGAAAGAAGGAAGGAAGGAGAGGAAAGGAAAGGAAAGGAAGGAAGGCAGCTTCTTGGATCCATCCGGTCTTCAGCTCCATCTCTCCGGCCCTCACTCACCTCGTCGCCCCACTTGAGCACGTCCTTGTGCCTCTCGCCCACCGCCCGGTAGATGTGCAGGAACTGGAGGATGCCGTGTTTGCGCACGTGCTCCGCGTGGCGCTGTGTCTTCTCCCAGCTCAGCGGGGAGCCCTGCGACGGGAGCCCCATGGCCCCCCAAGGGAGCGGCGCACGGGGAAAGGGAGGAGAGCTGGCCGGCAACGCCAAGGAGAAAAGCTACCTCCAGGCGGTGGCGGTGGCGGCAGGAAAGAGGAGCAGGAAGGAGAAGGATCCTCCGCCGGTGGCGAAACAGGAGGAGGAGATCGGCGCCGGCTGCTACTTCTCTCTTCCTCCCCGCCGCGGCGCCTCTTTCTCCGCGAGGCTCCCGGAGGGGAAGCGCCTGTGCCGGCTGCGGACGGAACAAGAGAGGCCAGCTGCATGGCTGTGTGTGTGTGTGTGTGTGTAGATGCAGGGAGGGGGTGGTGCTGGTGACCGTCCCGGCAGCAGTGGGGCACGTGATCAGGGGGAAGGGGAAGGAATTTACTCTGTGTGCGCGCGCCTGTGCGTGTGTGTTTGCGTGCGTGCAGTGAACGCGCGCGCCCTCCCTCCCCAGTGCGGGCGGGTGCCAGGAGGGAGGGAGGCGCGCACGGATTAGGCCCCCGGGCCTTGTGTTTGACACCCGTGCTTTAAAAGTTTATTAAAAGAACTTAAACTAAATCAAGGTTACACAGTTCTCAAGCATCAGGTTACAAGCATATAAAATAAAAGGTACTTTGTATCACTAGCTAGATAACATACTCACAAAGTCAGAAGGTAAAAGCAAAAAGTTCCTCTCCTATCTGGCAAGGACATACGATCTTGAGGCAGGAATAGGCAGGGAGGCCAGGAGCCTTGACTAGTAACCCGAAGGTTAGAAGCTGACTAATAACCCGATGATTAGAAGCAATTTACATCACAAACAGTAAGACAATTATACCTTTCTGCCCTCGTTGGATTGCAAGGAATCAACCAATTAGCATAAACCTTTAATTGTGGATGACCAATAGAAAGCAAATCCCCATTAGTCTTTTTTATATCAAGAACTTAGGCAGCTGCAGTTACAAAGTGATCAGATAAAGGACTCCTCCCTTTCAGTTCCCAAGACCCACAGGATAGCCTTTTGACACACCTGCAATAAATTCCTGTGTCTGGCACATAACTCAGGTGATACTCCCCAATTCCCTTGGCAGAAGCAATAAAGCAATAAACCCATGTTCCCCAATTAAAGAGACACTTACATTCCAGAGGAGTTACAGCTCTCCCTTTCCCAGCATGCTTACAATTTAGCAAACTCCCAAGATACACTGCAGTTTAGAACCAAAGATTACTAATATGATTTTGCTACTTCACTACACTGCCTCTTCCCATATGAACCTACCCAGACCCTGAGATCGATCATCTTCTGAGGCCCTCCTTCATGAGCCGCCTCCTCTCCTGCACAAGACACAATCTTCGACAGTTTTATTACTTCAGATTTATTAAGCAATTACAGAACTCAGCAGCCCAAGCTCCATTAATGCACTCCTCACTCTCTGAGTCAGTTGTCAGATCTAGCTTCTTTTTCCAGTGGAAACATGAAGGTCTCCACCTCCTTTTCACTGTCATGCGCTTTTCTACTAAATGACGCAATCTCTGGCTTTTTGGAGTTTCTGGTCCTACAATCCCTTCCCCCTCTTCTGTTGCATCCTGTTCTCTCCGCTCTGTGTTACTGCCAGGCTGCATTCCTGAGTGAAATACGTTTACCTCACTTTCAGTGTGTGAAGGAATCAGGTTTCTGCCACTCTCTGGTTCTGCCCCCTCCCCTTCAGATTCCTCTCTGGCCGTCAGAAAGGGAACATCTCTGACACAAACAAAGGCAGTGAAAACTATAGTAAGGTCTCATATCTAACTTTCTTCAGTTCTTCCTCTATCACAAGCATTAATTAACTTTGGCCAATAATCTGGAGCTCAGTTTCTTCCTGAGGCTCTAATTAGCTTCTCTCTTCATTGCAGATGGTGATGAATTGGAAGGGAAGAACAAGGGGGACCACAACAGAATCCACTTATCGGAGAAGTCAGATAAATATTCAGAGTGTGGAGAGAACATCGATCAGAGCTCCCAGTCCACCTCCCATCAAAGAACAAGCTTCGTTCGGAGGGATAGCCTCACTTCACACAAAAGAGCACAGAGTAGGGAGAAATTGTATCAGTGCAGAGAATGTGGAAAGAGCTTCAGTCGGAAGGATAGTCTCATTTCCCATCAAAGAATTCATACAGGGGAGAAACCCTATCAGTGCTTGGAATGTGGGAAGAGCTTCAGTCAAAGTGCCACGCTCTCTTCTCATCAAAGAATTCATACAGGGGAGAAACCCTATCAGTGCTTGGAATGTGGAAAGAGCTTCAGTCAGAGCACCCATCTCACTTCCCATCAAAGAACTCATACAGGTCAGAAACCCTATCAGTGCTTGGAATGTGGGAAAAGCTTCAGTCAGAGTTCCAATTTCACTTCCCATCAAAGAATTCATACAGGGGAGAAACCCTATCAGTGCTTAGAATGTGGGAAAATCTTCAGTCGGAGTGACTCTCTCACTTCCCATCACATAATTCATACAGGGGAGAAACCCTATCAGTGCTTGGAATGTGGAAAGAGCTTCAGACAGAGATCAGAGCTCACTTACCATCAAAGAATTCATACAGGGGAGAAACCCTATCAGTGCTTGGAATGTGGAAAGAGCTTCAGACAGAGCTCAGAGCTCAATTACCATCAAAGAATTCATACAGGGGAGAAACCCTATCAGTGCTTGGAATGTGGAAAGAGCTTCAGTCGGAAGGATAGTCTCACTTCCCATCAAAGAATTCATACAGGGGAGAAACCCTATCAGTGCTTGGAATGTGGAAAGAGCTTCAGACAGAGCTCAGAGCTCACTTTCCATCAAAGAATTCATACAGGGGAGAAACCCTATCACTGCTTAGAATGTGGAAAGAGCTTCAGGCAGAGCTCTGAGCTCACTTTCCATCAAAGAATTCATACAGGGGAGAAACCCTATCAGTGCTTGGAATGTGGGAAAAGCTTCAGTCAAAGCGCCCATCTCACTTCCCATCAAAGAACTCATACAGGTCAGAAACCCTATCAGTGCTTGGAATGTGGGAAAAGCTTCAGTCAGAGTTCCAATCTCACTTCCCATCAAAGAATTCATACAAGATAGAATACCTCTTAGTGTTTGGAATGTGGGAAAAGGTTCATTCTCATGGCCCACCAAATAATTCATACAGGGTTGAAAGCATATCAGCGCATGGAATGTGGATAAAATTTCACTTGTCAAAAAGTTAATTTAAGAACTCACAGCAGGGTGGATAATAAAACTGTAGATTGAGAATCTAGTCCAACCCCAACCAGAACTCTCATTTAAAGCATCCATGACAGATGGCCATCCAACTTCTTCCTAAAAAGCTCCAATGAAGGAGAGTTCACCCTGTTCCAAGGGAGTTCCTTTTCACTGTCAGCTCTTACTATCAGAAAGTTATTTCTGATCTTTATTAGGTGTCTCCTTTCTTGTTACTTGAATCCATTCGTTTAGGTCCCATCCACTGGAGCAGAAGGAAACAAGTTTGCTCCATCTTCCATGGGAAATCACTACAAACAGAGGAACATAGAAGTTAAGGAAATCCCCCTAAGACTAGTGAAAAAAGGAACTAACTATAGATTATTGATGGAAGCACTAAAAAAGAAAACTGTCCCATTTTGTTTGGATTATCTGGAGGGGATCTTGTTTATTTATGAAGGGGGGAAATGAAGATGTGTGGAACCAATGAAGGCGGGATCTCTAAAGAGAAAATATAAAAAAAGACTTTGGATAAGACTTCTGGTGTGATCGCTATGGCGTTTAGCTGCTTTCCCAATCGTGCAAATAAACAAGGTTAATCTGAGGGTAATGTCTGGGGTGGTGTGCCTTCACCCGCGGGTCATCCGATATCTGCCGCTTGCTACAATGGAATGCGGGGGCAGGGGCGCTGGGTGTTTAGCATTGCACGAATTGGAAACTCTCCAATGCCAACACCATGAGTAGGACCATTCCTGTTTTTCAAGAAAGATTTGAATTTGGACTTTGAAACAGGCATGTTCTCGAAAGGAGACAAAAAAGGCCCACGGTTAATATTTTTTTTAAAAAAATGTTTTTTATTAAATTTCTTCTCTCATAACAAATATCCAATACCATTACCAAATGTACTGTCAGGGAATTGTCCCCGTTGCAGCGGAAGGTGGTGGAAGGGCTCTCCGGATGCTACAGAGAGCCCCAGTCCCACCTTGCCAGCAGCTCCTCCTCTGGTAGTGAAAGGAGCAGCGAGACGTCCAGTGAGGAGGGGGAGAGTTCACAGGGGAAAGGGAGTAGAGGCTCTGGGGGTGCAAGAGAGACCCAGCACTCCCACAGTCCCGAGGGCGATACAGGGGGAACGCAATTTCCTTCACCCCAAAGACATTGTGGGGTGAAAAAGGAAAGATGGAAGGCGGGGTTTTCGTATACCGAAACTTTTGTTGGGGTCAGAACCGGTTGATACAGACATGAACTTTTTAGCTCTGCACTGTACATAGTTCACACAATAAAATATTTAAAGGAAACAGCGGAGTCCTGGCTGCTTACTCATGAGCAACTAACTGAGAACCTTACACATACATTTTCCAATTTCCCCCCTCCCTGTTGGCTTCCCTCAACTTCCATTTCTGGTTTGTTACATTAAATGATAAATTCGGCTGTTTATATACCATAAAATGTCACGTTGTAAATGTTTATTTAAATCCTGCCAACAATTCCATTTCTTTTTGTTGTTTCTGCAAGTATATTGCAAAAGGTTCCCATTCTTTTTTAAAGTCACTATTGTCTTTTTCACACAATTTGTCCAATAACTTTGCTAGTTCTGCATAGTTCATCAGTTTTTCTTGCCATTGTACTTTTCATGGTACTTCTCCAGTCTTCCAGCTTTGAGCTATTAAAATTCTTGCCGCTGTTGTAGCATACATTTACCAAAGGTGTCAAGGGCTTTGAAGACACTCGAACTCAGGACGCAAGGGAGAAACGTGCTAGGAGGAAGGCACGCTTGGCAAATCCACACTGTGATCAACTCCCGCCCAGAAACCAATGTCCCCACTGTGGAAGGACATGTGGATCCAGAATTGGCCTCCCCATTCACTTACGGACTCATTGTTAAAAACGTGTTCATGGAAGACAATCTTATTCGGCTACGAGTGATCGCCGAAGAAAAGAAATAATTTCCATTTTTCTTTCGGCAATTATTAACCTAAAATACCTGTCAGGGGGCAGGGAGTTGTCAGGGTTTTATCGATATTGCGACCCCCTGCCTTAACTGCTGAGCAATTCATCTTTATCCAGTGAGGAAGGCAGTGATGCCTCTAGTGGGGAGGGAGAGATGGGAGCGGGAAGTAGGAATCATAGAATGATAGAGTTGGAAGAGACCCCAAGGGCCATCCAGTCCAACCCCCTGCCAAGCAGGAAACACCATCAAAGCATTCCTGACAGATGGCTGTCAAGCCTCTGCTTAAAGACCTCCAAAGAAGGAGACTCCACCACACTCCTTGGTAGCAAATTCCACTGCCGAACAGCTCTCACTGTCAGGAAGTTCTTCCTAATGTTTAGGTGGAATCTTCTTTCTTGTAGTTTGAATCCATTGCTCCGTGTCCGCTTTTCTGGAGCAGCAGAAAACAACCTTTCACCCTCCTCTATATGACATCCTTTTATATATTTGAACATGGCTATCATATCACCCCTTAACCTTCTCCAGGCTAAACATACCCAGCTCCCTAAGCCATTCCTCATAAGGCATTGTTTCCAGGCCTTTGACCATTTTGGTTGCCCTCTTCTAGACACGTTCCAGCTTGTCAGTATCCTTCTTGAACTGTGGTGCCCAGAACTGGACACAGTATTCCAGGTGAGGTCTGACCAGAGCAGAATATAGTGGTACTATTACTTCCCTTGATCTAGACACTATACTCCTATTGATGCAGCCCAGAATTGCATTGGCTTTTTTAGCTGCTGCATCATACTGTTGACTCATGTCAAGTTTGTTTTCTACCAAGACTCCTAGATCCTTTTCACATGTACTGCTCTCAAGCCAGGTGTCACCCATCCTGTATTTGTGCCTTTCTTTTTTTTTTCTTTCTTTTTTTTTGCCCAAGTGTAGTACTTTACATTTCTCCTTGTTAAAATTCATCTTGTTTGCTTTGGCCCAGTTGTCTAATCTGTTAAGGTCATTTTGAAGTGTGACCCTGTCCTCTGGGGTATTAGCCACCCCTCCCAATTTGGTGTCATCTGCAAACTTGATCAGGATGCCCTCAAGCCCATCATCCAAGTCATTGATGAAGATGTTGAATAAGACTGGGCCCAAGACAGAACCCTGTGGCACCCCACTAGTCACTTCTCTCCAGGATGAAGAGGAGCCATTGATGAGCACCCTTTGGGTTCGGTCAGTCAGCCAGTTACAAATCCACTGAATGGTAGCATTGTCTAGCCCACATTTTACCAGCTTCTTTACAAGAATATCATGGGGCACCTTGTCAAAGGCCTTGCTCAAATCAAGATAGGCTATATCCACAGCATTCCCTTCATCTACCAGGCTTGTAATTCTGTGAAAAAATGAGACCAGGTTAGTCTGACATGACTTATTTTTCAGAAACCCATGCTGACTTTTAGTTATCACAGCGTTCCTTTCTAGGTGCTCACAGACCGTTTGCTTAATGAGCTGCTCTAGAATCTTTCCTGGTATTGATGTCAGGCTGACTGGGCGGTAATTGTTTGGGTCCTCTCTTTCCCCCTTTTTGAAAATAGGGACAACATTTGCCCTCCTCCAGTATGCTGGCCCTGGAGACTTGAATACATCTAAATTAGCCAAGTATTCCTGTACTACCTCCTTACTTGTTCTGGGCTGTGTTTCCCATGCTGAATCATCTGCTCCATATTCTTCAGGTCGGGCATTGTTTTCTTTCTTGGAGAAGACTGAGGCAAAGAAGGCATTGAGGAGTTTTGCCCTTTCTCTGTCCCCTGTTCGCATTTCACCATCTTCTCTAAGTGACCCCACTGTTTCCTTGTTCTTCCTTTTGCTACGAACATACCCATAAAAGCCCTTTTTGTTGCTTTTAACCTCTCTAGCAAGCCTGAGTTCATTCTGTGCTTTAGCTTTTCTGACTTTGTCTCTACACGTGCTGGCTATTTGTTTGAATTCCTCTCTGGTGGTTTCCCCCTTTTTCCATTTTTTGTACATATCCCTTTTAAATCTTAACTCAATTAAAAGTTCTTTAGATAGCCACCCTGGCTTCTTTAGGCACCTTCCATGTTTGTGTCTCACTGGTATTGCCTGAAGTTGTGCTTTTAATATCTCCCTTTTAACAAGCTCCCAACCATCATGAACTCCCTTCCCTTTTAGTATTTCTGTCCATGGGATTTCACCCAGCATTTCCCTAAGTTTTCTGAAGTCGGCTTTCTTAAAGTCTAGAATTTGAGTCTTAGTATGCTTGGTTGCTCCTTTCTGCTGTATAATAAACTCCAGTAGAGCATGAAGCTCAACATCAAAAAAACTAAGATCATGGCCACTGGTCCCATCACCTCCTGGCAAATAGAAGGGGAAGAAATGGAGGCAGTGAGAGATTTCACTTTCTTGGGTTCCATGATCACTGCAGATGGTGACAGCAGTCACGAAATTAGAAGACGCCTGCTTCTTGGGAGAAAAGCAATGACAAACCTAGACAGCATCTTAAAAAGCAAAGACATCACCTTGCCAACAAAGGTCCGTATAGTTAAAGCTATGGTTTTCCCAGTAGTAATGTACGGAAGTGAGAGCTGGACCATCAAGAAGGCTGATCGCCGAAGAATTGATGCTTTTGAATTATGGTGCTGGAGGAGACTCTTGAGAGTCCCATGGACTGCAAGAAGCTCAAACCTATCCATTCTCAAGGAAATCGGCCCTGAGTGCTCACTAGAAGGACAGATCCTGAAGTTGAGGCTCCAGTACTTTGGCCACCTCATGAGAAGAGAAGACTCCCTGGAAAAGACCCTGATGTTGGGAAAGATGGAGGGCACAAGGAGAAGAGGACGACAAAGGATGAGATGGTTGGACAGTATTCTCGAAGCTACTAACATGAGTTTGGCCAAACTGCGGGAGGCAGTGAAGGATAGGCGTGCCTGGCGTGCTCTGGTCCATGGGGTCACGAAGAGTCGGACACGACTGAACGACTGAACAACAACAACAACAACAGAGCATGGTCGCTCCCACCTAATGATCCTGCCACTTCTACCCCACTAACCAGGTCATCACTATTGGTTAGGACCAGATCTAACATGGCTGATCCTCTTGTTGCTTCTCCCACTTTCTGGACAATGAAATTGTCTGCAAGGCCAGTGAGGAATCTGTTCGACCTTATGCTCTTGGCTGAGTTTGACATCCAACAAATATCAGGGTAGTTGAAATCCCCCATTACTACTATCTCACTTCCTTTTGAATGCTTGGCCATCAGTTCCAGGAAGGCATCATCTGTGTCCTCAGTTTGCCTTGGGGGTCTATAGTAAACTCCCACAATGAGGCCAGCCTGAGCTACAACACAGGGTTGTTGTGGCTGGGGCAAACCAGATGTCAGCCCGGGGTACTACTACTACTAATACTACTACTAATAATAATAATAATAATAATTCTTATTATTAAATGAGGTGGAGGGAACCATTTATACCCACTTGAACTCCTTGGAGAAAAAGGGGGCCTACAAATGCTATGAGCAGCCTCACGCTACAAACCTCCTGAGGAGCCACCTTTCACACACAAAAACCTGTGGTTGCTGTGGTTTTTGAAATGTTTTTGTAATGCTTAGGTGTAATGTTGAGTTTATGTTAGGTTAGAAGCTGTGGGGAGGAAGGCGAAAACGGGGGAAAGACAAACAGCAGACAGGCGGAAGTTGAACGGGATAAGCTGTGGGGAGGAAGGCAAAAACGGCGAAAATATGGAGAGGAGGCAGGCAAGAGTTCAACGGAAGAAGCTGTGGGGAGGAAGGCAGAAATGGGGAAAAGACAAACAGGAGGCAGGCGGAAGTTCAACGGGAGAAGCTGTGGGGAGGAAGGCTAAAACGGAAAGACAAACACACGCAAAAAAAACCTTTTACAAACAGCCTGATTCAGCAGCACAGAAGTAAACAGCAGGCAAATAGTTGCTGGGTATATATTTCTTCTGTAACATTCCCCCCTTTTCTCCTCCCCCCCCCACTAACTCTCCAAAAGAGACACTTGGGATTGACACCAGCATACAGCCCCAACGCAGGTGGGGGGGAGCAGGCATGCTCTCGAGCTGCTGACACCCTTGGTCTGTTTTGCCACTATGCCACCTCCAACACACACATAAGTCCACACACACCCCTTGCAAAGAAAAGAAAACCCAAAGGGGAGGTGGGGAAGCCTATGCAAACTGCTTGGAGGTGTCTGAGCGAGCAGCTGTAAGAGCCCGCAGGCAGACAGGCGGGAGGGTGAGCCACATGGCAAGCAACTTGGCCCTGTCAGTCAAATATAGTCTTTCACACATACTCCATCACAGTGCAAAGGAAAGCATTGACAGTTCACAGGTCCCTGAGTCAAGTCAAATACCACCCTTGGTCTTGGCTGGGCTTCCTCCCACTATGGGGTGGGTAGGCGTTGTGATTGAGATGCTTATCTGTCTGCCACTCTTGGTCTCGACTCCTTGGGAAGGCCCTGTACACCTGGGGGGGATTAGGGGGGGCTCACTCACCCTTCCCCTTATGCCTCAATTCCCTGGGTCCTAAATGCCGTTGGAACTGAGAAGATTGATACAACGATGTTACTTCTTATGAACCCCTAAATTTAACAACACGTAGCTGTTTCAAAGTATGGATTCAAACGTATGTGGCAAAATAGTAGTGGGGAACCCCCCTCTCCCTTGCGGTTAGTCTGGATCAGATGTGGGCTCCTTGGGGCAGAGTCCTTGGTACAGCTGGAGGGGGGAGGGGAATCCCTTGAGCGCAGGCACAGAAGCAGGAAAACTGCAGGGAGGGAGAGGGGGGGGGTTCCCTTGGATTGAAAGGAGCAACAACAACCTGCAGAGCACTGGCAAAAAAAAAAAAGTTCATACATGCGAGAAACAATATCAGTGTTTTGAATGTGGTCAGAGGTTCACCATGAAACACAGTCTTACTTCCCATCAAAGAATCCACAGTGGGGAGAATCAGAATTGTAGAGTTGCAAGCACCCTGAGGGTCATAGAATGATAGAGTTGGACGAGACAAACCTGCTGCTATGAAGGAGTCTCAGCTAAAGCATTAATGACTGATGGCCAACCAATCTCTGCTTAAAAACCTCCAACGAAAGAAAGTTTTTAAGCAGAGATGGTGTTTTAAGGAGAGTTTCCAAGGTAGTTCCTTTCCACTGTCTCTTACCTTCAGAATGTTTTTCCTATTGTTTAGTCAGAATCTCATTTCTTGTGACTTGAAGCCATTAGATCAACTTGGGCTGGTGTGCCACTAGATCCTTTTATGCCTCCAGTCTGTAGGGACCTCACCTGTTCTCCAAGAATTCTCAAAGATCATAGACAAAGGCTCTGAGATTACACCCTCAAGCTCCTTTAGTACCCTTGGATGCAGCCCATCAGGCCCTGGATATTTGAATTCATTCAAACTGCGGGAGGCAGTGGAGGATAGGGTGCCTGGTGTGCTCTGGTCCATGGGGTCACGAAGAGTTGGACACGACTGAACAACAACAACAAAGTAGCTAGCTTTTCCCTTGTTACCTCATTTTTCTAACTTGGGCTGCAGTTCCCTCTTTACATCATTTACCTTATTTTTCGCTCCATAAGATGCACTTTCCCCCTCCTGAAGACTAAGGGGAAATGTCTGTGCGTCTTATGGAGCGAATGCCGTGGCTCTGGCAGCGGGATCCCTCAGCTGCCACTGCAGTCAGGAGCTGAGGGATGCCTCTGCTGCTGGAGCCATGGCTCCCGTCCGTCGCTCGCTGTAAAGCAAGCAAAGTGAGAGCCGCTTACACGCTCTCTTTTTCTAGCGAGAGCTGCTCAGAGCATGTAAGCAGCTCTCGCTCTGCTTGCTTCACAGCGAGCCGGGAGTAGGGGGTGGATAAGAGCCATGGCTCCCGTCTGTCCCTCCTCCCGCCTCGCTCCTCCCCTTTCCTCTGAAGCCCCAGGAAGGTTTGGGAGCGGTGGGCAGGCTGTTAGTCGTTGCCCCACGCTCCCGGGCTGCTCTCTTTGAGAGGTTTTGCCAACGGCCTCCCCTTTCCCCTGATGGCTTTGGGGATGTTGACCAGAAGATGGCGAAAAGAGGCAGCTGCTGAGAGAGGGGAGGAAGAGGACGGAAAGGAGAGGTCCTAGAAGCGGGGTGAAGGGAGAGGAGGTAGATTGCTGCGAGTGGAGAGTCATGGTAGAGGGTAAAGGAGAGGCAGCAGCGAAGGGGAGAAATTGCAGGCGTCACCTGAGGAGTTTGGGCAAAAGGGATGGAGAGGAGGCTGGAAAAGGGGCCTGTGCTGCTTGGGGAGGGGGAGAAAAATGTGGGGTGAAGGAAAGCCTCCCAAGCCTCTGTGGGAGGAGAGTGATCCCTGCAGAGGCTTAGGATGGAAGCTGCGACCTGCCAACCATATGGCTGGCGGGCACGCAGCTTCCCTCCCAAGCCTCCTCCCAAGTTTCCCAGTACTTCATTGATCAGTTCCTCCCTGTTGGTGAGGACCAGGTCCAGGTGAGGCACCCATCTCCATTGTCTTGAGAGACAATGGAAGAGTGCGCCATTGAGGAAAAACCATTGAAGAGTTGCAGAGACCAATGTGGGAGAGACATGTTTTGTTGCATCTGGGCAGATGAAGGCCTGACATTCTTGGCAGAGCTTGAGATCCAACAGATATCGGGGAAGTTGAAGTCTCCCATGAGTACTGCATCCCTACTTTTGAATGTTTGGTAATCTGCTCTAGGAAGGCATCATCCAGGTCTTCAGTTTGGCTTGGCGATCTATAGCAGATACCCACAGTGAGGTCACTGCTGTTTGTCTCTCCTACAATTTTTACCCCTATACACTCCATCTGCTTTCCATGCTCCAGGTCATGGATGTCTGTGAGTGATTCATCTCCAAGAATAACTTGTTACTGTTCACTGCTTCCGAGGAAAAACTCTTCTAAACAATTGAAAGCGTGTTACTGAGGTGCCTTCACACAAGTACAGTCATACCTCGGGTTACGGCCGCTTCAGGTTGCGCAATTTGGGTTGCACACCGCGCCGAACCTGGAAGTAACGGAACAGGTTACTTCTGGGTTTCGGCGCTCGCGCATGCGCAGCACTAAATCGCATGCGCAGAAGCGCTGGATTACATCACGTGCATGCGCAGACACGGCGTTGTGTGATACGAACGCTGCGGGTTGCGGATGTGCCTCCGTCACGGATTACGTCTGCAACCCGAGCGTCCACTGTATCTACGAGCAGAGAAAGTGCAATGAACCTTTAATACTCATTCTAGCAGGTTTCAGTAACGCCTACCAAGTCATATTTGCCACCCTGTATTGGAAGCTCCAATTTGTCTTCCTGAACTGAAACCCTCGTTTCCTCCAGCTGCTTCCTCCTTGTAGTTTCTTGCCCTTTATCGGGTTTCTGGAGCATCACCTCAGTTTCCTGTGCATCAATGAGGCTTCCATCCCCAGTGCCAGGTGTTCTTCTGTCTTCCGCAATATCATCTCCCTCCCCCTCAAGATCTAGTTTAAAGCTCTCATGATTTGCGAGACTCTTTGCAAACGTTCGTCACTGGCCTAGTCATATGGAACTCCCTGCCACTGGAGATTCAGCAGATGCCTTCCGGGCTGACTTTTAAAACGCCTCCCAAAAACTAAATAAAAATTTCTTTCCAGTAGCACCTTAGAGACCAACTAAGTTTGTTCTCGGTATGAGCTTTCGTGTGCATGTACACTTCTTCTTTTGTTTTGACTATGGCAGACCAACACGGCTACCCACCTGTAACTCCCAAAAACTGTTCAACCAGACCTATGCAGGCCGCTAAGAATACATGGTATTTGGAGGTTTTTAATTTCTCTCTTCTTCTTTTTTACTCATTACAATTTTATGTTTTGGTTTTGTGTTCTTACATTGCTGTAAACCACTTTAGGATAAAGCGGCATATAAATATTTTTATAAACCAATAAATGATTGTCAGACAATGCGACTGGAAGTGCGTTTATTTGGTCCAAGCGAGACCTGCCATGAAATGCTGCTGCGGAGACCAACCCCCTCCCAACAGGGTGGGCTTGCTCCTCTTGGGCCTCCGGGATACCTGACCCCCCCGCCTCTGGCCATTCCGCAGCTACTGACTCTTTGTTGTTTTGCTCCCCCCCCCTTCATTAAAATACTGAGTCGTGTGTCCCCCAAGCATTTGTTTCTCATTGCTTTGGTTCTGCTGCAGCTGGCACTGGGTGTTCTAGCAGGCAGTGAGAGAAGCAACATGCGATGCAGAAAGGTATCTAGCTGAAACACAGAAAATCAGTTTTAACACAAGAACCGGGTGCACCCTCTGGGGCTCCTTCCCTTTGGGGCACGTGCCTCACCGCGATGGGAGCAGGATGCTGACCCAGAGGAGCCACCTGGTCCTCTGTGCCTCTGAACCTTTGGCATTCCTCAAAAAGACGCACCCTGCTGGAAGGGGTTCCTTTGTGATTGCATTATATTGTTGGGAATATTCTCTTTGAGTTTGAACCTCATTTCGTGGGAGAGGGTCCTCTCCAGTGGTTTTTGTGTCCTTGTATTTTTCATTTCTCTCTTTCTCTCTCACTTTTGATGTAATAAATTAAGCTAAACTTGCAAAAGAAAAGGAAAAAAAGACCCGTCCTGCTTCTTCCTGCCCTGACTCCAGGATCTCTCCTCCCTACCAATCTCCACTCCACTACTTTAATAGCAAAAACAGCTTGGGGGCTGCCTGTACAGGGAAGTTTCCAATGTGTGATGTTTGGTTATGCTTTCATCTCTGTTGGAAGCCGCCCAGAGTGGATGGGACGGGGTATAAAGAATAAAATAATAAACATAGCATTATTTCTACATCCAGTCTCAGTTTCCCTCCCCCCCCCCTGCAGTTTTGGGAAGCTTTGGAAGTTAGGATAGAATCACAGAGTCAGAAGGGACCATCAGGGTCATGTAGCCCAGCCCACTCCCAACGCAGGAATCGTTTTTTTGACCAACGTGGGACTCAAACCCATGATCCCGAGAGCAAGAATCTCGTGCTCTACTGACTGAGCTATCCCAGCATATGAACACAGGGTGGGGGGGGGGAATGAGAAGCCACCCTAGACAAAGTCAAGGCCATTGGGTCTGGCTAACCCAGGGCTGCTGACACTGGCTGGCAGCAGCTCTGCTGGATTTCGGGCCTGGGGCCTGGAGATGCTGGGGTCTGAGCATCTGCCACCACACTACTTTCCTGCGGTTCCCACTGAGATGGCACCTCTCCTTCCTGTCCTTCTGCACACAGCTGTGGGGCATATGGCTCTTTTGGAAAAAGGGCCCTTGAGACTCCCTGAAATGTTGTGATTCCATGACTGCCTGCTGCCCTGACTGCAGCCACCAGACACCTGCCTTTCCTGCCAGACCCGAGGGGCTCCTCTTCCCACCAAGCCCTTCCCCAGCCAAACGACTCCTGCCCAGGTCCTCTCAGAAGCAGCTTACAGAAAGGCTGGGCAGCTCATTATTACATGGGGAAATCACAGTACCAGGGTTGAACAGGACCCCAAGGCTCATCTAGTCCAACCCCTTGCAATGCAGGAATCGAAAAGAAGCACAGGGAGCTCTGACCAGAGTCCGCAGAGTCCGGGGGGAAGACCATGTCAGGCTGTGGAAAGGGGGGAGCAGTGCCATGCAACCTCCACTGGCACAGCCCCCCAGCCCTGCCCCAATTGAGAGCAGAACAGCGGGGGAGGGTTGCAGGGCCGTGGTGCAGGCTGACAACCAAAATGGATGTGACGGAGGGAGAGGAAGAGCAGGGCGAGGCCACAATGGAGCCTCCACGTCCAGAGCCAGTCCACCTCAGAGGTCGGGAAGCCTCTCTCTGCCCCCGTCTCCTCCCTGGAGCCGTTGGAGGTGCTGAGAGGGGCTTCCCGAGGCCTCATCCAGCAGCCTGCCTGTGTGAATCGTGAGATTTTAATGTCGATTTTAAAATTGTGCATTAAATTGGATTTTAAATGGTGTCCAGACTGAGGCAGGGAAGTGGTGGGTGTGCAGACGCCACCTGGGGACAGCAGAGACTCCCCCCCCCCCAAAAGAAGATGGGGCAGGAAGAGCAGGCTGTGCAAGGCCCCACAGCCTACATGCTGGTGGGGGGGGCAGCCAGGTGCTAGTTGGCTGTCCAGGAAGGGGAGAGCCCTCTTGACGGAGCCCCCCCCCCAGCACTTGGGGCTTAACCCTTCGCTCCCTGCCTTTCACACCCAGCCTGATCCCCAAAGTGGCGGGGCTGGGGAAGGGGGGGTCTTTGGGTGTGTCCATGCCATCGCCATCGCCCCCGGCACAGGGTGAGGTGGCCTGCCCACCACACATACTCTGGCCCCCTGACCCCCAAACCCGCCTCTGTGTCCCCAAAAGGGTCCTTAGGGATTCCCATCCCTCCATCCATCTCTGGGTGGGCCTCCCCCCCCCCCCGCTTCTACTTGTAGGTCCAGCAGGCGGTGGCCCATCCCTGCCCCTTGCAGATCTCCTTGTGCTTGAGGAAGCAGCTCTGGACGCGGAACTTGCGCCCGCAGTCCTCGCAGGCGTACAGGTTGCCGTCGTGAGTCTTCATGTGCTCTGTCAGGTGGTGTTTGAGCTTGAACTTCTTGTTGCAGACGGAGCAGCCAAAGGGGCGCAGGCTGAAGGTCAGCATGATGTGTCGGTCCCGCTTGGGCTTGACCGCAAAGCGCTTCCCGCACAGGCAGCCAAACTTCTTCCCATCGGGCGCAGACATCAGCTTGACGGGCGCGTGAACCAACTGCCCATGCACGGCGTGTGCCAGGATCTCGTTGCCGTGGAGGTCCACAGGCTTCCATGAGCTCTCGGGGAAGGCCACCGAGTCCGCCTTTGCCGAGAAGCCGCCGCCGGGGCCGCTGGACGAGGATGCAGCTGCGGCGCCAGGGAGCAGGTAGCTGACCTCGCCGCTCTCCTGGATCTCGGCCGGGCACAGCCCCGACACGGCGAGCGGCCTGCCCAGAGACTTGAAGAAGCCAGCCTCCGACAGGCACGAGCCGGTGCCGCCCCCGCCCACCACTGAGGCCGAGGGGGCCGCTTCCTCGGTGTCAAAGCGCTCCTGCTTGATGTAGAAGATCTTGGGTGCTTCGTGTGCTGAGGCGAAGGGCGGCTCCTTGGCTCGGCTCTCCTCAGCCTTCGCCGGCCCATCAGTGGAGCCGCTGCAGATCTGGGCCTGGTGCTCCTCCTCCTCATCGTCGTCGTCCTCCTCGTCGTCAGGTGGCACACGGATCTTCAGGACCTCGCCGTCAGGGCAGGTGCGCCGCCGCCGCCCAGGAGCCTCGGCTTCGGCCTCGTCCCTGGAGCCAAAGTAGTTGCTGCTGCTGGGCGATTGGCTCTCGCTGGTGCGACTGGACCAAGGCCGGCAGGCACTGCCCTCCAGCTCCTTGAGGATGCCCGAGCATTGGTCCACCACCTGCCACATCTGGAGTCCGCTGGCCACCAGGAGGTGGCTGGGCAAGGCCTCCAGGAGCAGCTTAAGGCGCCCCGAGTAGATGAGCTGCAGAAGGTTCTCGAAGGCGTCTGGCTCGATGACGCCAGGCAGCACAATGCAGTTGGTGTCACGCAGGAGCAGCTTGTCGTGGAAGTAGGGTGAGGAGGCGGCCAGGACGCTCTTGTGCGCCTGGAAGACGCGGCCCTGGACGTGGATGGCGATGTCGCAGAACTTGCCCTCCAGGCGGTGCTTGTTGAGCGATTCCAGCAGGACGGCAGCGTAGTGAGGGAACTCGATCTGCACACTGCGCGTCTCAGGCTCCATGGCCACGGGGGAAACGGGCGCCACTGCAAGGAGGAGGAGGAGGGAGAGGGTGAGGGAAAGGGAGGGGCCAAGGGATGAGGAGAGGGCACAGCCGCCTGTCGGGGTGGAAGGGAGCCCAAGGGTCATCTAGCCCAACCCGCTGAAATGCAGGAATCTATTGTCCAATGCGGGGCTCAAATCTGCAACCGAGAGATTAAGGGGCAGCTGCCTGCCAGGGATTCCTGATGATATGAGGTGTTGGGCTAAAAAAACATAAAGCAACATCGTGATGTCCTCAGGTGGTCATGGGCAGCCACAGGTCTGGCCAGGAGTTCCCTGTTTGACATAAATCATATTCTCTCTTTCGGTGGCTTCTGGCTGGACAAATTTTGGAGCCTCCGTGAGTCTGTTTCATTTTCTAGTACAGTGGTACCTCGACTTACAAGCGACTCGACTTGCGTTTTTTTCGACTTCCGAAGGGAAAGCGGCGGCACGATACCTCAACTTACGAAGTTTTGAATGCAGTTTTTTCGACATACGATTTTTTTTGCCGTTTGGAGATGGCGCCTTCAACTTACGAAGATTTCGACGTACGAGGGCGCCTTCGGAACGCATTAACTTCATAAGTCGAGGTACCACTGTACTGATTTATGGGTTCATTTGCCTGTTTTACAGCACTGCTGCTGATACTTCACGGTACTCCTAATTGTGTTCTGCATTTTATTACATGAACCGCCTTGAGATCTTATGATGAAGGGTGGTATATGCATCTAAATAATATTTCATTTCTAAATATATTTATTATAATTCAGGAGTCTACATACGACAACGGAGGCATTCGACACTGTAATGATATTAATAATAAAAGTACCTTGCCCATCTGACAGGGTTGCCCCAGTCTGACACCTGGGAGACTGATGTGCATTTGAGGCTGTTGTGTCTCTGTTTGGGGAGTCTTCGCCGCTCTCTTCTCGCACCATATTTCAAGAGGGATCTCTGTGACTTAATATGCCTATATGCTTTTTTCCACTATTTATTGTTACCGTGAAACACCCAGAGATTGGGCAGCGCATAGACCTTGGTACTAACAGCCAGCAGGCGACTTAGGAGCCAATTAAGCGAGTTAATAACAGCCCGATCTGTGCAGGTGTGGATAGTCTCTTCCCCCCGCCCCCCCCATATATACTCCTTCCTCCACTCCGGAGGGGGGCCATACTCTTTACTGATTGCCCCCCCCCCGCGGCTGCACGCCCCGCCCTCTGCCCGCTCCCCGGAGCGCCCTCGGCTCAGCGGCCGGCACTCTGCGCGTGCTCAGGGGCGCCCTCGCTCCGGCCCCTCCCCCTGGGGAGGATGACGCGGCGCGCCAATGGGCAGGGCCAGAGGCTCCCAAAGCTCCTCCCCCGCCGCCGCCTCCCCGCCGCCGCCTCACCTCGGCCGCCGCCGCCGCCGCCGCCGCCTTCTCCTTCCCTTCCTTCCGCCTTCCTTCCTTGCGCCCGACAGAAGCGGCTGAGCCGGAGCGAGGGACGCCCCGCCCTCGGGCCTTCTCCGCGCCCAATCTGAAGCTGCGAGGGCGCTGGCTCGGATTGGCGCCCGGCTCGTACGCCCCGCCCCCTCCGGGCATTTTAGCCAACCGGGGAGGTGGTTGAGTCCCATCCCTTGTGCTGGCGGCCCGCCTCTCCCATCAACAGGAAGAACAGGACCCGGATGCAGATCTGGGCTCCGATTGGCTGCGGTCTTCGACTTAGGCGGGAGCTGCTTTCATGAGTTCGTCCTTCAACTACTAGGGCCAAACAAGCAGCGCAGAGGCGGGACCGGGAGAAGGAGCTGCGCCTTCCCATTGGACGCGGCTCCTGGGAGGGAGGGGCAAGGTTGTTCAGTCGTTCAGTCGTGTCCGACTCTTCGTGACCCCATGGACCAGAGCACGCCAGGCACGCCTATCCTTCACTGCCTCCCGCAGTTTGGCCAAACTCATGCCAGTCGCTTCGAGAACACTGTCCAACCATCTCGTCCTCTGTCGTCCCCTTCTCCTTGTGCCCTCCATCTTTCCCAACATCAGGGTCTTTTCCAGGGAGTCTTCTCTTCTCACGAGGTGGCCAAAGTACTGGAGCCTCAACTTCAGGATCTGTCCTTCCAGTGAGCACTCAGGGCTGATTTCTTTAAGGATGGATAAGTTTGATCTTTTTGCAGTCCATGGGGCAAGGTTAGGGTTAGGGTGCTCCCTCCACACGCAGTAGAGAGGAGGAAGATCACGAGTCATGTGGGCTGGCCCTTTTGAAATTCCCTGCCCTGGAGCTCAAGACCACCCCTCCATCCATCATGCAGCTTCCGCATCATGTGGCCAGCAGGACCAAGCCGCTTCTGGCGAACCAGAGCAGCTCACGGAAACGCCCGTTTACCTTCCCGCCAGAGCAGTACCTATTTATCTACTTGTACTTTGACATGCTTTCGAACTGCTAGATTGGCAGGAGCAGGGACCGAGCAACGGGAGTTCACCCCGTCACGGGGATTCGAACCACCAACCTTCTGATCGGCAAGCCCTAAGATCAGTGGTTTAACCCACAGCGCCACCTAGTCACACCTTAAATGTGCCCTTAAGGCAGGATTTGTGAGGACAGAGACAATGGGGAGGTTTCTCATTTCCTTGGACCTTGCAGAGAAATATTTGAGTTCATTTTGAGAGAGAAAATGGTGTCAAGACTTCTCTGTGGGTTTCAGGGTATTCACAATCCAAACATCACATTTACAGCATTTAAAAGCAGAAAATCTGTTGCAACCTTTGTGTGGACTGCAAAACCGCCATTTATATAAAGCTGAACACTGTTGTAAGAATTTTAAGGTATTTTATTTATATATAATAATTGTTATTAATGTACCAAAACAAATAAGGCCACATGTCTGAAAACCAGCACAGGAAGACAGGCCTCACTCCCAACTGACCAAGTATTTCTTTGTCTCAGGAACAAAGGGGGGGGGGTTGCCCCTCCAGCTACTCAGCAGCCCTGGGCAAGAGGCATGGGGGCAGGGTCCAAGATGCACAGATGATTGCTACCAGACCCTCCCAATTTGTGATGTAATTCTAATGTATGGAGGGGTGGTCTTGAGCTGGAGGAGTGCAATTTCAAAAATCTATATAGGAGCTTGCGCGCCTTTGTTCGAGGTCTTTTGCTTGCAAAAACACCCTGCTGCAGCAGTTCTAATAAAGGGCTACCGCCTTGCTTTGGGAGATTCTGTATCGTCTCTATTTTATTCATAAGTGCTCTTGAGAGGAGGGGAGCCCTACTAAGGCTCTCCCCCGGGTTCGTGGACTCCCTTCTGGGGTTGAACCTAATTTTTATAACAACACCCCCCAAAACATTGCAAAAGGCAGCATGCAAGCCACGCAAATAGCTGGAAACACTTTGCTTGCTTGTGTCCGTTACATATAAGCTAAACAAGCTCTAGCTTAGGGCCCTACTCTCTTGGGGGTCCCCCAAAAAATTAAAGGGGCAAAAAGAGATGTACATTGTTGTGTATTGATTCAATGGTTTTTAAATCTGTATTACTATTGTCTGTATTCGCATTAGGGTAAAGTAACTGCCTTTCTGTTCCAGAAGGAACAGCTACTATTGGGTCATTTAAGCTACTGTATTTGGATCCTCAGTCTTACTGGTTTCCATCAAAAGGCAGTGTTGTGCTTGCTTGAAATTGTTCCCTCCAAAATGTATCCCTTTTGAGCAAGTTCCCCATCCCTATAAATGTAGCTTCCCTCTCCTCAGTTAGTCAGTCTTGTTGCCTGAATAAAGAATTGTTACAGAAAGAAACTGTCTCCTGCTTACTATGTCAGAGAGCTGAAATCACTTACCAAAATTATTAACCCCATGCTACAACATAATTTCCAAAATATAAGATAAAAATCAAATAAAATAAAACCTACATAGAGCAACAGTTTTTGTGTTGTGTTGGCTTCTGTTCTGTTATGTGCAAATGGCTTTAGATACCTCTTAGGTCCATAAATTGTTGTTGTTGTTCAGTCGTTGTCGTGTCCGACTCTTTGTGACCCCATGGACCAGAGCACGCCAGGCACCCCTATCATTCACTGCCTCCCGCAGTTTGGCCAAACTCATGCTAGTCGCTTCAAGAACACTGTCCAACCATCTCATCTTCTGTCGTCCCCTTCTCCTTGTGCCCTCCATCTTTCCCAACATCAAGGTCTTTTCTAGGGAGTCTTCGCTTCTCATGAGGTGGCCAAAGTACTGGAGCCTCAACTTCAGGATCTGTCCTTCCAGTGAGCTGTCAGGGCTGATTTCTTTAAGGATGGATAAGTTTGATCTTTTTGCAGTCCATGGGACTCTCAAGAGTCTCCTCCAGCACCATAATTCAAAAGCATCAATTCTTTGGCAATCAGCCTTCTTTATGGTCCAGCTCTCACTTCCGTACATTACTACTGGGAAAACCATAGCTTTAATTATACGGACCTTTGTCGGCAAGGTGATGTCTCTGCTTTTTAAGATGCTGTCTAGGTTTGTCGTTGCTTTCCTCCCAAGCAGGCGTCTTTTAATTTTATGACTGCTGTCACAATCTGCAGTGATCATGGAGCCCAAGAAAGTATATATTCAACACAAAAAACAGAAACAACTTGCTGTTGACAAAGGGCAGCTGGATATATAAAGGGCCCATTACCTTCAGTAGCTCAGGGCCTCATCAAACCTAAATCCAGCCCCATGTATCAAACATATTGTATATATGATATAATATATGAACTAATTGTGTTTTTTTATATTGTTGCAGGAATTTATGTATGGGGGGGGTTGCCTTTCCAGCAGATATCATGCACATGCACCAAAATCAGCACAATCACTTTTGTGACTTTTGTGATTTGTCCCAAAAAAACCACTTCATCAGTTTCTTCCTATCTATTCAAAGGGTCTCTGCTGCACAATACCAAGTGTAACAATTCACTGCTAAATGTATCTATGTACTGGCTCACTGGGAAAACTTCAGAAATTCAGAGCTCAGCTACCCAACAGCCCTTCTGGCCCGATACCAGAGTGCCAGACAGGTAGCCATTCCAGAAATAGCAAATCCAATGAACACAAAAGGGTGTGATTAACTTGGTTGGGAAACAGGGAAATGTAAATATCTCTTTTGTTACAGATGATGGGTGTTTGGTGGAGGGCACAAGGAGAAGGGGACGACAGAGGATGAGATGGTTGGACAGTGTTCTTGAAGCGACTGGCATGAGTTTGGCCAAACTGCGGGAGGCAGTGAAGGATAGGCGTGCCTGGCGTGCTCTGGTCCATGGGGTCACGAAGAGTCGGACACGACTGAACGACTGAACAACACAAGGGGAGGCATGGGGCAGGGTCCAGGATGCTCAGATTACTGCCACCAGACCTCCCCTTTCCTGATGTGACCATGATGTATTAATGACTCGGGTTGCGGCGCTCATCTCGCTCTATAGGCTGAGGGAGCCGGCGCTAATAAAAATTTGGATTCTCTTTTGTACAGGGCTTCCATCTTGTTTCACCTGGTAGCAGGTGGGAGTCTGGTCATGACAGTCTTCAAAAAAGACCAAGCCTACTGGCTGCTGTTTTGCTCTAGTATTCCTGGCTGGTGTCCTTGTTTTTTTGTCCAAGGGAGCCTTCAGGTTTCTCCGTTAACAAATATGGCAGGCAGCTAGCAACACCTGGGTCTTTCCTTCTCCCATTTTTGTTGTTCAGTCGTTCAGTCGTGTCTGACTCTTCGTGACCCCATGGACCAGAGCATGCCAGACACCCCTATCCTCCACTGCCTCCCGCAGTTTGCCCAAACTCATGCCAGTCGCTCCTTCTCCCATGAATTGTTTAAAATACTCTGTATAGGGCACTACAAGGGCCAGAGCTAGGGAAACCCCACCAGTCACCTGCCTTCTTAACTTACAGCAGCCCCTCTGTCAACAGACTGCAGGTGGGGCAGAGGGCCCAATCCACCTCAAGGATTGCCCAAACCCCTGCGCTCATCATCAGAGGCTCTTCTCCCTGGGACCACCCCCCCCATCCTCTGAAAGAGGTCCAGAAGGCAGCCACACAAGATGGGGCCTTTTCTGCAGTGGCTCCCAATTTGCAAGATGCTCTCCCCAGGGTGGCGCCATCCTTACATCTCCTTAGAAGCAAAAGCATTCGTCTTCTCCCAGGCCTTGGACTCTGTGTCTGTATGTTGTTACTGTGGTATGTATTTTTGCACGGATGAACCCCACAGCTGACAAACAAGCCTTTTTGTTTTCCTCCTCTGAAAGGCAGCTAAATTTTCATATTTTTGTACATAAGAACATAATAGCCTGCTCAAGAGTCTTTGGCGAGGTGCTTCGGCAGCTTTTTGCAGGAAGGAGTTCAACAGGAGTAGCCCATCTTTCATGGCAGGCCATTTCTGCATGTTTTGGCCTTGCTAGCAAAGCCACATAATGCAAGAGTTGGTTGCTGAGAGCCGTTGAAGCCTCCTCTGGCCACAAAGGTCTTGCGGTTACCTACAAGGCTCCCAATACAATCATGGCTGAAGCTTTCCTGCTGCAGCCACAGTTAAAGTCCTCCTGTTGCCACAGGATCCTTTCCAGAAGGGCCGAACTCAAGCTCAAGCCACCCATTTCCCTTACCCCTGAAGGCCACTGCCCTGCTGCCGCCAACGGAAGAGCAGGGAGGCCTAAGAGGGAGGAGACACCCTGAAGGGGAGCCTGTGCATGCAGCTCACGCAAGGAAGAAAGCAGAAAACGCCAAATTCAGCAGTGGAAGAAGAACATTTCAGAATACAAACATTTATTACCATAAAAAGTATTGTATTGTAAAAAGTATTGTAAATAAAATCAAGACTTTAAAAGACCAGCTGCCTACACCGCCCTCACTTCCGAATTGACGCTGTGCCAATGATGCATTCGTTTACCTGCAAGGCAAGACAGGGGAGATTTTGGGTGCCAGAAACTGGTGCTTAAGCCCAAAAAAAGTAGGCAGTCCACAGCTGCTGCTGCTGCTGCTGCTGCTGCCACCGCCCCCTCCATTCCAGCTACGGTCAGGATGCACCTTCAGCAGAGGAGATTCTGCAAGCAGCCAAGAGAAAGAAGCAGAGAAAGGGACCCCCCCCCCCCCCACAGCAGCCACTTACCTTTTTGGCAAAGCGAAGGGAATTTAGGGACTCAGCAAAGCTCTCCTCCGAGGGCGAAATGTTCACAAACATAAGCCTGGGGGAAAAGGCAGGAGGAGACAGTGAGGAGAGACAGAGGGTTCCCCAAGGGGTATGCATGGCACCACTGTCAGAGAATTTTGGGTTGAAAGGGGTCGTCTAGCCCAACCCCGTGTCCCTGGCTGTGCAGCGCAGACAATGCATGAAAAAGGGAGAGAGAGGGGGGCCACAAACTCCCTCCCGCTCTCCCTCCTTGCCGACTCACATCTTAGAATTGCCGCCCAAGGAGTTCTGGAGGAGGTACGTGAGCTTGCTGTTCCGGTAAGGCACATGGGCCTCCTGTGAGGGGGCAAAGGAGGCGGACAAGAATGGGTGCAGGAAGGGGAAATGTTTTGGGGGGCCTCCTCCCCACTCAGGGCAGGCTGGTTTCGACAACGTTGTGAGACTGCCCCATTCCTTATAGAATTCCAGAGTTGGAAGGGACCACCAAGGGTCATCTAGCCCAACCCCCAGCAGTCTAGGAATCACAGCTCTAGAGCCCCTGACAGGTGGGCACCCCACACCTGAGACAGTGGTGGACGCCACACCCTCACCCTCGCAGAAGACCAGTGCACTGCGGGAGGCAGGCTGTGAAGGGCTGCCCCATTGCTGGCACAAGCGACCCCCCTCTCCCGCCTACCTTATTGCTGAGAGCAGTGATGACCCGGCCCAGGTTGGAAAGGCTGCTGTTGATCGCCTGGGTCTCCTTCAGGCGATCACCTGTGGAGAAGGACTTATCCAGGCGCTCACTGCCAGCCAGGTCCACCAAGCTCAGCACAGCTGCCGGAAGGACGAAGGAGAGATGAGGGTTGGTGCCCCTGTCTCCCACTGAGGGGTGTTGGGGACCAGGGACAGAGTGCCTGGCCCAGAAGAGGGAGAGCAAGGGAGTGCCTGCACCTCTGGGCCAAGGCAGGGACAGGGGCCTCCTGCAAAGTTTTTTGGCAGGGGATCGTGGGACCAGCTACCCTCTTCCCCGCCTGGCACTCACAGGCAGTGTGCAGATCCCGGTTGGTGTTGTGGCCCTCAATGCGCAGCTGGAAGAGGCTGTGGCTGCGGGAGGAGCGCTCGTTGAGATTGGTCTTGGCCACTGAGCGGTGGGCTTTGGCCCTCTGGAGCAGCTTCAGCACCTGAAGGGGCAAGCAGGGGCAGTAGGCGGAGAAGGGACCCCGAGGATCATCTAAACCTAGCCAACCCCAAGCAAACAGTGTGAAGACGCTAGCCAGGCACATTCTCCACCTGGCTATTGACTACTTGCGACCAAATTGAGATGCCTGGGTGCCAGGATGGTGTGTGACATCACCACCTGGAGGTGCATACCTGGGAATCCTTGGATCTAGACTGTTTCCACACATTCATCCTGTAGAATTCTATCCCTTATATTTTAGCTGCACAAGCAGAATGAATACCAGGAATCAAAATGCTTTCTCTCTGCAGCCTGACTAGGAGCAGTGAACAATGTCAGTTAATTGTTGTCACTTGACTTCATTTACTCCACCCCACTGCCCCACTCACAGTTGTGAAAAATATTCTTATATTATGAATGGACTGTTAAGAAAAAGAAGTTGGAATATGCCAATATATATGTGGACTGCCCCAATCCCAGCTCAAGGTGGTCATCTGAACTAACCAGATGTTTAACAGAATCAATCAGTCAGTCCATCATATGAAAAATAAGACCGTAGAGTCGTCTGGCCCCCAAATGGCAACTAGACATTCCGTTTTGGTGACTGTAACCTTGTTTAAGGAGCCGCTTGGCACCTATATTGGAGTTTCTAACATCGCCTGGAAACATAAAGGGGAGCATGGTGGGGAGTTGTTCCTCTTGGAACTCAAGGGCAGGCAGAAACCCCATAAGGCGCTGAGGGGCCAAGACCCAGGTGATCTGAACTCTCCAGAAAGGCAGGATGGCTCACGCCTTCATACAACAGCGGGAGACAAGAAGCCTCTCAGAGAAAAGCCCTGAGAAGAATCAGAGAATTGCAAAGTTGGAGGGGAGCCCCAAGGGTCATCTAGCCCAACCCCCTGCAACCAAAAAATTCCAATCCCCACTAGAAAATCCCAGACAGCTGCCCCCCTCAAACCGTGGTACCTCTTGCTCTGAAACAACAGGGACGTAGCAGAGGTTGGGGACGTGCAGTTCCTCCGTGCACTGGCTCACTCTCCGGATCTCCAGCTCGGAGCCCCGCTCAGGGTGCAACACCAACAGGTCCCTCAGAGACTCATTGTATATTTCCAGGAAGTTGGCCGTAAAATTGTACTGGGAGGAGACAGGCAGAGGGGCAGGATCAGACCAGGGAAGGCGGCTGGGGTGGCGCGTGCTCAGCCGGCAAATCGCTCCCAGCTCAGTGACTAACTGGTATGGCTAGTGTTCAGGGGATCTTCTGAGACTGAACGGAAAGCCCTGCAGAAAAACATTGGTGGTCTCGGCCCCGTCCCCGAGTGCTGAGAGAAGCTCTCTCACCAGCGCCCTCTCTGTGAGCTCCCATTCCCAGAGTTAAACCACCCTGGGAATTGCAGCACGGTGAGTCAATGCAGTGGGTGTCTCCTGCGGCTTCCTCGCCCCTCCACCCCCTTTTAACACCTGCAACACCGGTTCCCTCTCTGCCCCCACCTTCCATCCTTTGGCCTCCATCTCCCGGGCTTTCTTGAAGATCTGCTGCACTGCGCGGGGGATCATGCCGGCTGTGGAGGGGTCCTGGCAGTCGGGGCCCTCCATGGTGTACGTCTTGCCACTCCCCGTCTGCCCGTAGGCAAAGATGCAGACGTGGTAGCCGTCCAAGGCCGACTGCAGGGAGGAAGGGAAGCCGTCAAGCTGGCATTCACCAGAGCCTCCCCCGTAATTTATTTTTTTAAAATTTTTTTAATGTGCTACTCTTCAATAAAAGATCTCAGGATAGTTCACGGAATAAAATTCTTTTTCTTCGTTAATTTTCCTTACCTGCACAAGCAGAGAGATCTCCTCAAAGACCTCCTCCTGGGAGCTGGATGGAGGGAAGACCTGGTCAAAGTTGAACTCATAGACAATGTCCTCTTTGCGCTCCCGGCCAACGTGGGACTGGCAGAGAATCAAAGAATTGCAGAGTTGGAAGCACCCACGAGGTTCATCTAGTCCATCCCCCCAATGCAAGACTCGAACCCAGAACTCTAAGATTATGAGTCTCATGCTCTACCGACTGAGCGGTAACAGGGGCCGCGTTCCCCTTGGCCAGCTCTCCAGGGGCCACAATGCCCTCTCTCTCTCTCTCTCTCTCTCCCCCCCCACACACACAAACATACACACAAACACACCCTTCAGCTGGCATTGGGTCTGTTGGCCTTGGGCCAGCCATCAACATTTGGGTTTCTCCTGCTCCTGCCCTGTGGTTTAGCCACCCCGCTGTAAAAGGTCATTGCAGGAAAAACACTGGCTTATTTGTGGCAGATTGAGACTTCCTGACATCCCCTGGCAACTGTGACAGCCCAAGATGCCACCCAGACTTAGACAACCATCTCGTGCCCCCCACCCTTCCCCATGGGATGTGCCCCCCCCTCGAGAGACTGACCTCCTCCACCTTGGATAAGACAAGGCTCTTGCTGTCGTCTGGCGGGAAGCGCAAGTGGTTCACCCCCTGCTTCTGCGCCTCTTTCTCGCTGCTCAGCAGGGGGCGCACGCGGCAGAAGACACGGATGTTGCCCTGGAGGGAGCAGGGACTCGTCAGCACCCAGCATCACAAAGGGACCCCCAGCGCCAGCCAGCCCCACCACCACCCCAGGCCCACCTTCAGCTCCTGGACGGCGTTGTGCAGGAAGCGCCGCTCCATCTCCGACTCGTGCAGCTTCTGCTCCAACTGGGCCTTGCGTGCTGCCAGCGCCTCATTCTCCTGCGCCCACCGAGTCAGGCTCTCCTGCGCCAGGTGCAGTTCCGCCTACATCAGAGAAACCCCAGGGGCAGTGAGGGACGAGCCACCTCGAACCCGGAGCCGCCCACCCTCTCAGCCAGGCAGCAGACCTCAGGGAGGAGGCAAATGCAGGCTTCCTGAGCTGGGAAAGGAAAAGCACCGGCAGGAACAGACACAGCAGAGGTTAACAATTCCACCAGGCAATGGATGGATAGAAAAGTGTGAGAAACAGGGGGAGAGGCTGAGGAAGGGGGAAGCACTTCCAGCAACAGCAGAGAAGAAGGAGAAGAAGGAGAAAAAGAGTTTGGATTTGATATCCAGCTTTTCACTATCCGAAGGAGTCTCAAAGCGGCTAACGTTCTCCTTTCCCTTCCTCCCCCACAACAAACACTCTGTGAGGTGAGTGGGGCTGAGAGACTTCAGAGAAGTGTGACTAGCCCAAGGTCACCCAGCAGCTGCATGTGGAGGAGCGTAGACACGAACCCGGTCCAGATTACAAGTCTACCACTCTTAACCACTACACCACACTGGCTAGACACATAAAATTTTATGCTTTATTGTGATTATTACCATTATTGTTGTGATTTTTATTTATTGCCTTTCTTTCTTTCTCTCTTTCTTATTTTCCCCCTTTTATCCCCTTTTCCTGTATTTCTTATTATCCCTTTTTAACTAGTTTGGCTTTTATTGTATCATACGTTGAAATGCTTTAATAAATTTTATTTTCATTTTTTTAGGTATCTAGCTCCCTCTTTTGGGGCTGAGGACCCACCCCTTAACTTTGATATTGATCATGGCATTGTAGAATCAGAAGGGTCCCTAAGGGACATAGAGTCCAATCCACTGCAATGCAGGAATCACAACTAGATGTTGGCTAGTCCCAAGGATTCCTCACCTTGGGATTCCAAGCACCTCACGCAGGCTGACAGCCTCTCCATATAAGGGTGTTTGTGTGAAAGGGTCCCCAGCCCCTGCTCACCTCTCTGGACTCCAGCTGGGCAGCCAAATCCTCCTTGGCCTCCCTGACCTGGCGGCCTGTGGTTTCCAGCTCCCGGATTGTCTGGGTCTGGCTCTTGATGGTTTCCTGCAGCCGCTGCTCCTGCTCCACCAGCCGTTCCACTCTCTGCAGGCTTTCTGTGGCCTGCGCTCGGCAGGTCTGCAGCTCCAAGGCCAAGGCACTGCAAAGAGAGGGTAGGGCAGAGGTCAGATCCTGCAGCTGGAGTAGCAGCAGGAGCCCGCCATTCGCTTCTCAGGCTGCCGCTCACTCACCTGTTCTGCCCCTCCAGCTGCTGGTTGAGGGCCGTTGTCTGCTTCAGCTCCCCCTCCCGCTGGTTTAGCTGCTGCCTCAGAGACTCATTCTCCGCGGCTAGACCCTTGGTCTTCTCCTTGTAGGTCCCCACTTTGGCCCGCAGGTCGCTCAGTTGCCCCTTCAAGTCCCAGGGGGCCCGCTTCTTCTCACCTCCGCCAGCACTGGCAGGAGCAGTGGCTGCCAAGGGGAGAAGGATAGAGAGAGAGGACAATGTGAAGGTCCCAGGGGCAGCTCAAGGATGGCACAGGAAGGGGACATCTCCCTCCTTTCTCTGGGCCTTACCTGGCTTAGGGGCTGCTGCAGCCACTGCCCGACGGGAACCTGCTGGGAAAGGAGGAATGAGACATGAAGCAGTGAAAGGGACCCCGTCTCCCCTCTATTGGCTCATGAATTCTACACACTGTTTGACTGTGAGCATTTTTCCTGGAACCCCAGCCCCTCTCCAGACTTTTTATATTGTTTCATGCACTGAATGCACACAAGTTAAAGGGGCACCAGATGCAGGGTTACAGGGCACCCACATTCTACACATCTGAATCAGCTTGCCCAAACTAAAATGGCTTCAGCAGGTGCCAAAAAGAATCCAGCAAAACAGTTTCCTGTGGGAAACCAGAGAGCAGGATTCAACCCCAAGAACCCTCTCCCCTTTGTGGCTTTGAGCAACAGGTATCCAGAAGCATTGCTGCCTCCAGCCGTAGAAGCAGAGCAGAGCCATCGTGGCTAGTAGCCATTGATTGCCCACTCTGATTTGTTTAATCCTCTTGTAAAGCCATCCGAGTTAGTAGCTATCACTACCTCCTGTGGGAGGAAGTTCTATAGGTTAACTATGCACTGCCATTGTTTTTGTATACAGTGGTGGCTTGGTTCTCGAACTTCATCCGTTCCAGGAGTTCAGGACTCCATTTGCAAACCAAGGTGCGGCTTCTGATTTGCTGCAGGAGCTTCCTGCACTCATCTGGAAGCTGTGTCGGATGTTCAGCTTCTGAAAAATGTTTGCAAACTGGAGCGCTTACTTCAGGAGCCAATTTGTTCTACAACTAAGCCGTTCGAGAACCAAGGTACCACTGTAATGGAAATCAATACAACAATATTTATAATATTCTTTAAAAATAACAGGATGGGTGCTGCTGCTCTAAAAGATCAATTCTTTACAGGTATGATATGGCACCCTTAACAGGGACACTTCTGCATCCCAATGATGCTTACCTGTGATGGAAGGCCCTGCCAGACCCGCAGTTCGTGTCCGAGTGCTCGAGCGACGGCGCCCACCTGCCAATACAGTGGTACCTCTGGTTACATACTTAATTCGTTCTGGAGGTCTGTACTTAACCTGAAACTGTTCTTAACCTGAAGCACCACTTTAGCTAATGGGACCTCCCGCTGCTGCTGTTCTTATCCTGAAGCAAAGTTCTTAACCTGAAGCGTTATTTCTGGGTTAGCGGAGTATGTAACCTGAAGTGTATGTAACCCAAGGTACGACTGTAGAGCTATGTAACAGTCTAGAAGGGCTCTCCAGGTTCTGCCCCCTCCCCCCCCCCCCAATCAGAGCTTACCGGCCTGGCGGTGACTTTGGAGCACAGGAGCTGCTGGCGGAAGCTTCGGAAAGGAGGGGGCTGCTGTCACAGGTCCTCCGTGCTTGGTAGGGTCCAGGGGACGCCGAGCCCGTTTCTGGGAGGAAGGAAAGGGCAACTATTTGTTATTCTGCAGGGTCAGGCTGGATGACATGCAGGGGTCCCTGACCCATACACCCCAAGCAGCAGAAGAGAGGGGCTTGAGAACTCACCTTGGGGGGCTCATTCTCGTCACCGGCCGGGCGCTTGAGGCGCAGCCCAGGCACAGGGAGCCGGGAGGGGCCTTTTGGCAGCAGGCAACTTTTTCCTTCAGAGTTCATCTTCTGGTCTCTGAGTGGTAACTGAGGTGGGGTGTAAGAGAGAGAGAGAGAAACGGAGGGTCGTCGAGTTGGAAGGGGTCCCCAGCCCCTGCAATGCAAGAATCACAAAAGCAGGGTGGAGGGGGGTGTCGAAGCCCGAGGCAGGCGAGAGAGAAGCCCCCTGACCCCCGGAAGTGACTCACGGGAGGTGGACCACCAAAGCCTTTGGGGAGAAGCAAGACACCTTCAGCTGCCGGGACAAGCTGACAAGAAACGTCGAAGCGGGAGGCCAAATAAATTAAGCGGAGCCTGCAAGGTCAAAGGAGGCCAGCTAGTCCAGCATCCTGCTCCCAGTGGCCAAATGCTCCCCAGCACCAAGGCCTCGTGATAGACTGCCTCTGGGCCTGGAGGCTCGACAAGAAGAGCGCAGCTGCTGGGTCCCTCCCGCCCGCCTGCCTGAAGAAGGAGGGCCTCGGCCCACGCCCAGAGGCCTCACCAGCGCTGCGCTCGACGCCGCTTCTGCTCCTCCTCGCCCTCCGTTTCACTGTCCGACCCAACCGCCGTTTTGATTCAAACGGGCAGCTCCCGTCTTCCCCCGCGGCGCCGCCCCTGCAGCCAATGGGGAGGCAGCGAGAGGAGGAGACCAATCCGCGGCCCCGCCCTCTTCGCATTACGCCAACGGCCAGGTCGCGTCACCACATAACCTCGCGCCGGCTCCGCCCCTAAGTCCCCCCTTCGCTCGCGGACCTAGCGGACGGCGCACTGCGCACGCGCGCCGCCAAAGAAGGAGCATTAGACCGCCTCACCGGAAAAAGCGTCGGCGTGAGTGCGCGCGCGCGTGCCGCAGGCGGCCACGCCCCTCCATGGCAACGGCTGCCGCGCGGCGCGCAGGAACCGGGCTGGCGGAGGCGGGGCCTGCGACCCAGGGGGCGAGGCCTGTTGAGGGGCGGGGCCACATAGATCTATAGGGAGAGAGATCAATGTATAGATCTCGAGAGAGAGAGAGACACACAAACAAACAGAAGGGACCCCCAATGGGAGGCCGGCGTAGCGCTCCTTAGCAACAGGCAGCTATTCCACAGGTGGAGCCGCCTGCGCGAGGGGAGAAGCTTCCCCAGTTGAACACCTGCCTGCCCCTCTGCGCAGGCGGGGCGGAGGGGGGTTCGAGGGGGCGGGGCCAGGAGGGGAGGGACCCCCAATGTCAAGAATAACTCCTAGAAACCGAGCCAAGGTTTCCTCTTTCTTCACCGGCCCCCTTTTCTCTCCCCCCCCAAGGGCTTCTAATTTATCAGACTGTCACCTGGGGGGGTCAGCCCCCCCCCACGAAGGGGGTTCTCAGGTGGGGGCACACAAGGCCCCAGGCCAGCTGCCCCTTTCGATTCTGGGGAGCAGGGAAGACGAGCCCCTTGGAGGGGGGCCGGGGGGCCCTGGCAATGGGAGGAGGCAGGAGGGACCCCCAGGCGCCAAGGGCCCGTGTGGGAGCTCGGGGGCGGGGCGTGCAGCGAGAGGGGGAGGCGCGGGCTGCCACCTCCTGGCGTCCTGGGGGGGGTCTTTCCCCTCCCTCACCCCCCCCCAGGCCGGCGGGGGCGTTCCGGTGTCCGGGTGGGGGCGCTGGGGGGGCTCGGCCGCCCGGCCCTCGGCATCCCCCCTCGCGGCCCCCCGCTCCGGTTGCTGCGTCACTGGCGCTCCGCGGGAGGATGGAGCCGCAGAGGGTCCCGCTCCGCCGCCCCTGAGACCCCCGAGCCCACCGGGGAGGGACCCCACCCCCCAGCGGGTAAGGGGCGAGGGGCCGCCAAGAGGGGCGCAGCCTCCTCCGGGAGAGGGCGGGCCAGAGAGACCCCGAAAGCAGAGTCTGCAAGGGGGGCGCCTCCCCGCACCCCCGGCCGCTCCCCCGCCGGTGACCGTCCAGCACGCCCGGGTGGGGGGGGGCAGGTTCCTGGTGGCCCCCTGCGGGCGGAGCTTGATCCTCCCCGTCTCCCTCCCCTGCAGGTGGGGCGCAATGTGATGGCGAGTGAGCCTCCCGCCACCCCCTCCTCGGCCCGGCTGACCCGGACGAGCGCCCGCCTGACCTCGGGGCCCTGGAAGCGGCCGGCGGCCGGCAGCGGAGGGGCGCCCCCCTCGCCCTGCTCCCCGGCGGCGCCCGGCGGTCCCAGCGCAGCCCCTCCGGGCTGGCCTCGCTTCTGGGAGGGCCAGGATGTCCTGGCGCGCTGGACCGACGGCCTCCTCTACCTGGGCACCATCAAGAAGGTCAGTCGTTGCCCCCTCCCCTCGGGGGTCAAGGGGGTCTCCCCCCCCTCCGGCTGGGGTCTCTGCTCACCCCCTCACTCACCTCCTGCAGGTGGACCCCCTCCGGCAGGTGTGCCTGGTGCAGTTTGAGGACGACTCCCAGTTCCTTGTGCTCTGGAAGGACATCAACCCAGGTCAGTGGGAGATGGCCCCCACCCCCTGGGTAACACCCCCCCCCCCAATCCTGGGCCTCCTCTTTGGGATCACCTGCCTCCACAATCTCCACACCCTGCAGGGCTGGCTCCCCACCGCATCTTATTCTGTAGGGATTACCCCAGTGCAGAGTTCACCTGTGGAACTCCCTCCCACTGGAGGCAGTGATGGCTGCTGAGATATCAGTGGCTACTAACCAGGATGGTTCGGAATGCCGGTCCTGGAAGCCTTCTTTTTTTGGGGGGGTGGGGGTGGCAGTGTTCCCAGTGAGAAAAGGAAACTGGATCAGAGGAGAGCCCCCGTTGGCCCAATCCAGCAGACACATTGTTTCCCAATAGAGCCTCCAACTCCAGAGGCAGTCTATCTCGGTTCTGAGGCTCTTGGGGAGAGGAACTGGCCCCTCATGCCCCCCTCATGCCCCCCTGCCTTCTCTCCTAGCGGCTGTGCCTGGAGAGGAGCAGTCCTGCTGTGTGTGCCACTCAGAGGCCGTGAGCCCAGACAACCAGCTGGTGCGGTGCGAGAAATGCAGCCACGGTAAGTCTGCCAAAGGAGCCCCACAAGCTGCCCCTGATGCCCCCCCTCCCCCCCCCCGTTGCCCCACTGAAGACCCTCCTTCCTCTCCTCCACCCTGCAGCCTACCACCAGGAATGCCACCTGCCCCGGGTGCTGAGCGATGGAGCCTGGACGTGCCGGCAGTGTGTCTTTGCTGTGGCTACCAAGGTAAGAGTGGCCTCCTCTGACCCACAGCTGGAAGGAACCCCCAAAGTCCTCTGTCCCATCCCCATGTGCGGGCTCTGCCCCACGGCTCTCCCTCTGCAGTCGACCAGCCGGCTGTAGCTTGGGAAGACGACCTGGCGAGAGCCTGCATGGGGTGGGGGCCCCCTTCTGTGCCCCACGCACTGACTCTACCCCACGGCTTTCCTTCCTTCTGCAGCGGGGCGGCGCCCTCAAGAAGGGTCCCTATGCCAAGGCCATGCTTGGGATGAAGCTGGTGCTGCCCTACCAGCTGAAGGCCCTGGAGTGGGACGCCGAGCACCTGGCCAACCGGCAGCAGTGCTACTGTTACTGTGGGGGCCCCGGAGAGTGAGTCTGCCCCACGGCAGGGTGGTGGTGGAAGAGGGGGGCTTGTGGGAAGGAGGAAGGGCACCTCTGCCACTGTGGATGGGGCTGTTTTCTTCGGTGGGAGCTCTGCTGACTGGCCCCTCTCTTCCTCTGCCTCAGGTGGAACCTGAAGATGCTGCAGTGCCGCTGCTGTGCCCAGTGGTTCCACGAGGCCTGCACCCAGTGCCTGAGCAAGCCGCTGCTCTACGGGGACAGGTGAGGGGCAGCCCTTGGCAGGGGAGAGGGGTGTGGGTCAGAGGCCCCCAGGCACCTTGTGAGTGACGCCCCCCCCCCTTGGCTTCATCCGGAAGGTTCTACCTCTTTGAGTGCTGTGTCTGCACAGGAGGCCCAGAGAGCGTCCGGCGTCTCCCCCTGAGATGGTGAGTGGGGTGGTTTCGGGTGGGCAGTGGGGCTCACCACAAGAAAGCAATGCAGCTTCTGTCCCCAGGGAGGCCTGCCTTGCCCCAGCCCATAGTTGTATTGGTAGAGACTCAGTAGAAGAGTTTGGATTTGATATCCCGCTTTTCACTACCCGAAGGAGTCTCAAAGCGGCTCACATTCTCCTTTTCCTCCCTCCCCCACAACAAACACTCTGTGAGGTGAGTGGGGCTGAGAGACTTCAGAGAAGCGTGACTAGCCCAAGGTCACCCAGCAGCTGCTTGTGGAGGAGCGGAGACGCGAACCCGGTTCCCCAGATTACGAGTCTACCGCTCTTAACCACTACACCACACTGGCTCCCAGTCACGGGATCGAGCCCCACGTTGGGGCAGGAGGTCCCTGCATCATTGGGGGTTGGGCTAGATGACCCTCGGGGTCCCTATCAACCGTGATTCCATATAAAAGCATCTTAAAGATAGCCAAAGTAAGTTGGGTCCTTTAAAAAAACACATCTTGAGTATAAAAACCAAAGTGCCCTGATCCACTTGGGCTCTTTAGTTAATGGTTTCCTGCTCATTGCTTGATTTCCAAATACGTTGCTTGGGATAATTGGGACACCGCTTGGTAACTTAGAATAAGTCCGTCACAATTAAGCAGCTGATCTAAAACGCAAAGAAAGAGCAGAACGGGGAACGAGGTTTCGGCTCCTTAGCCAGAGCAAAGGAAGCTGCCACCTAAAGGGCACCAGGAGGCACCAAAGGGCACCAGGAGGAAGCTGCTCCCAAAGGAAGTGGGGGGCAGGGAGCGGTAGGGGGCTGCGCTGGCTGCGCTGAGGGATTCCCACCTGCGCCCCTGCAGGGTGGACGTGGCCCACCTCATCCTCTACCACCTCAGCATCTGCTGCAAGAAGAAGTACTTTGACTTTGAACGCGAGATTCTGCCGTTCGCCAGCGAGAACTGGGACAGCCTCCTGCTGGGAGAGGTGAGAGGCCAGAGGGGGAAGGGATCCTGGGGGCGAGAGGAGAAAAGTGGGGTGGGTGGGGGGCACCTTTGCTCCCTCCATAGCACGAGATTTTGAATCTCAGGGCTGTGGGTTCGAATCCCATGTCGGAGAAAACATTCTTGAATTGCAGGGGATTGGGCCAGATAAAAGTCTAGGATCCCTTTAATTTTGGGGTCGGGAATTGGCAGTGTGGGCCAGGAGGCAGGATCCCCCCCCCCCCCCCCGTGAAGAAGGAGCCTCCGGGCGGGGCACCCTGGCCTGCGCCTCCCCGAGAGGGAAGGGGGTGGCAGGGGTCTGACGCTGCCCCTTTCCCCACAGCTCTCGGACACCCCAAAGGGGGAGCGCTACAGCCAGCTGCTGAACGCCCTGACAGGACACAAGGACAGGTGAGGAGGCGGCAGGCCTGGCGTGGGCAGTGGCACCCCTGGGTGGCTGCTGGGCAAAGCAGGCGGCAAGAGGGGGTCGGGTTCAAGAGCTGCTCCATCACACCTGCCTCCTCTGTAGGTTCATCTCCGGGAAGGAGATCAAGAAGCGCAAGGGCCTCTTTGGGCTGCACTGCCGCGTCCCCCCACCCGCCCCCCAGGGGGCCGACGGCTCCGGGGACACTCCCAGGACCCCCTTCATCGCGGGCAGCAGGTGAGCCGGGGGTCTCTTCCACCCCCAGTGCCAGAGGCCGAGCAGAGCAGCCCGAGGGGGTGGGAAAAGGGGGCAGCGGCCTCCCCTGCCTGTGCCCCCCAGACCCCCCTCCTCTGGCACCCCCCTCTGTGCCGTGCAGATAAGGAGGGTCTCTTACAGCTTCCTTTCAGGGCAGGGCAGGCGTGGGAAGGGGCCGGAGCGCCCGAGGGCCGGGCAGCGGGGGCAGCCACGGCAGCAGCCACAGCGCCGGCGCAAGGGGCACCCGCCGGCCCCGAGTGGCAGCGGGGGGCAGTGGGCGCAGCAGCAGCAGCAGGAGGAGCAGCAGCAGCAGCAGCAGCAGCAGCAGCAGCGGAGCACCCGGGAGAGGGAGCGCCTGGAGAGGGCCCTCACTCAGGTAGGCCGGGGGCCAGGAAAGGCGGCGGGCAGGCCGGGGGGGGGGGCCCTGCTCCGTCCCCGCTCAAGAGCTGCGCTCCCCTCTGTCCGCTCCCCAGGAGGTGGTGCAGCACCCAGTCAGCGCTAACCAGAGCTACAGCGGCTACGGCGGCACTTCGAGCTCCTACAACTTCCGCCGCACTGACGCCCGCTGCCAGGACAGGTGAGGGGGCAAGGCAGCCCCACGGCAGGGAGAGGGGGGAGGCGTTCCCCGCCTCACACTGACAACCTGCCTCTCTCTTTCCCCCACCATCCTGCAGCGCCCCGATCCGGATGTTCGCCTCCTTTCATCCCTCGGCCAACACTGCAGGGACCTTGAGGTGAGCTGGAGGGAGGGAGGGATGCACCCCACTTTCCCCCGGGGGCTTGGACAGAAGTGCGGGGCTTCACTGGCCCCACCCCCACCTCTCTAGAGGAAGGCCGGCCCCGCACTCGGGCCGTCTAGTCCAGCCCCCTGCACCCCCAAGAGGCAGCCATCCAACCTGTGGGGTGACCGGCCTCATTAATGCCTGTTCAACCCTGGATGGGGAGGGAACGCCAAGGATCATCCGGTCCAGCCCCTTCCAAGGAAGCCGTCAGACAACATGCCCCCTCCGAGCCACCGACCCCTGTTGGTTAGGTCGGCCCCTGTGAGCCCCACTCTTGTCCAGTTAGAGCATTGGACTAGGACCTGGGAGAGACCAGGGTTCAAATCCCCACTCAGCCATGCAGGTCACCAGGCAGCCCTGGAGTCAGTCGCCATCTCTCTGCCTAACCTACCTCACAGGGTTGTTGTGAGGAGGCAACGGGCGGCAGGAGAGAAGCCTGCCCCCCAAGTCCCAGAGGAGACCACCCCACTCCGTACAGCAAGGGAGAGTAGAGAGGGGATGCCTCTCCTTCCCCAGAGGTTGGATGGCTGTTTACCAGGGACCCTCGAGTTTCCGCTTCCCGCATTGCAGGGGCTGCTGGGAGTTGTAGCACCGGCCGGGTTTCCAGGGCAAGCGGGGAGGGGGGGCAAGCTGAGGTTCGGGGTGACTTTGGCTGCAGCAACTGACCCCCTCCCTCCCTCCCTCCCCTTCTGCAGCACCAGCAGCGGAGTCCCCCTTGACCCCAGTGACGCCACCACGTCCGCTGCCCCTGCGGAGCGGGCCAGCCCAGAGCGATCTCCAGCGGATGACGGCCCCGCGCCCCGGACACTCCTGCGCCGCTACTCCGTGCCGCCTGCCCCCAAGCGGCCCCCACAGGCTGCCCCGGCCCCCTCGGCCCTCTGCACGGCCCCCGGCAGCCCCGCCAGCTCGGGCTACTTTGGACCCATGGGGCGGCTGGCGCGGGGGGAGGCCGTGCGCATCCTGGCTCGCCGCGTCACCACCGACGGCACCGTGCAGTACCTGGTGGAATGGGATGGGGGCAGCATGTTTTAGGGGACCCCCAAAGTGGGACTGAGAGGGGACCCCAATGTGCCTGGCCAAGGAGAGAGCAAAAAGTGCAATTCTGGGGGGCAGGCCGTGGGGTGGCTCCCCCTACCCGCTTGAAGAATGTGGACTGTGCTGTTTCTTGCTTATGGGGGGCAGGAGACCCCCAAGTTTCTTCAACTTGCTGCTGCTGCTCCCTGCTCCCCTCCCCCATCATCGTCTTGGACCCTGAAAAGAGTTTGAGTCCTGCTTATTTTTTTACTGTTTGTTGGTTAAAGGTATTATTTAAAGAGGCCTGAGTGGGAGAGAGAGAGCGCCCCCCCTTGGCTGCCCCCCAAAACACACACAGCCCCCCTTGCGCCTGTAGTACTGCCTCTGCTGCTGCTAAACTGACTGTTGTACAAAGCACTTCCAAATAAAAGAGCTTCTGGGCAAGACTTTGCCGCCTGCAGCTGCTTCCTGGGGCCCAATCCCCCCCAAACCCACCTAAAAGCATCAGAAGCACCTGCTGGATCAGGCCCGTCCAGCCAGCCTCCTGGCCAAAAATCCCAAGGACTCAAGATAGACTGCCTCTGGGCCTGGAGGCTCTCAGCAGGCCAAAGGCAGCTCACAAGCAGGACTGCTGGGATGGCTTGGATCAGGAGAGGACGAGGATCTGAGTCTCAGGGTTGCGGGTTTGAGCCCCACGTTGGGGCGTTGCAGGGGGTTGGGCTAGATGACCCCCCAGGATCCCTGCCAACTCTGCCAGCCCATGGTTCTATGACCCGGACACAAGGTGGAGCGTGCCTGCCGTCGCTGCCTCCAGTGGGAGGGAGTTCCGCAGCTTAACTCTGCTGCTTGAGGAAGGACTTCCTTTCAGAGGCAGAGCCCAGGGGGCAGGGATCCTGCCTGGCTGGCTCCCCGCCCCCCGAGGGAGTATGGGGCAGGAAGCCCAGGAGCCCATTTTGGGGGGCCAACAGAGGAGGGACTTGGCATCATTCCCAAAACCTGATCTTGGCACAGCTGCTTGTCGTGTCCAGTTTCGAGAGATCAGGGCAGTTTGCAGGCCGAAGCTTGCCTGGCAGAAACCCCTGCCAGGACCCCCCCACCTCCCCCCCCCCAATTCCTCTTACCCAGGGACAGATTCAGACACCTTGGCTTTCTCCCCACAAAGCAGGGGCGGAGAGGTGTTTATTTCTGCTCTCCTACTAAAATCTCCTTCTTGGCTATGGGGCGCCCCCCCCAGCCCCGCCGCTTCACTCTGGGACAGTCTCCGCGACCCACTGCAGGTAGGGAGGGTTCCCCTGTTGGATGGGGACGGCGATCACCTCTGCCACTTCGTAAGGGTGCACGGACCTGCAGGGGGCAGAAAAGGGGATGTCACCTCGCAGCGGGGCTGGAGTGGGGGTCCTTCGATGTGTGTGTGTGTGTGTGTCCCAGCCATCCTCACCCCCCAAGTGACTCACCGGACAAACTCTGCGAGGGCCGAGGCACGAGAACTGCGTGTCTTGATCATCTGTTGGGGGGAGAGGCGGGATTGAATGCAAAGCATTGACACACCCCCCCCCAGTGTGTGCTGGAAGTGATGCCCAATGGTTAGAGGGGACGCTCTGAGAAGCCTCCCAGTGTGTTCTGTGCTGCTGCTGCCCCCTCCTGGACTGGTGGGGCACCAAGCTTTGCCTGGGGTGGGGCGCCAGGCCAGAAATCCCTCCCACGTTCCCATCACAGCTCCTCCTTCCTTAATGGGGGGCTTCCCTGCTCCCCCCCAGCACAGTGGAGCATAGTGAGAGCAGAGGCTAGCAGAAGGCCCCCTCCAAACAGTGGGGCGCCCTTGCCATCACTGGGCCCCCTTCCAACCCTACATGTCCTCACAGTACCTGGGGCAATGGGGCCCTGGGGCTCAGCTGCTTCAGCCCCTGAGTTTGCTGGTGGAAATTCCTCAGGTAGGGCTGGCTAAGGTCACCCCCCACTCCTGCCCGCCAGAGCCACCAGCTGGCAGTCAAGGGACTAGGCGGTGCTGCTGGGCATTTGAAGGCCGCTTCCCCCCTCGCCTCTTTGTGGACCTATAGGGGGGGACAGCAAGGGCTGCAGGGTGCAGGGTGTGGGGGGCCCGGGGACCAGTGACTCACCAGCAACACCTCCGAGTCCTCCTCAATCTTGCCCTTCCACTCGTAGCTGCAAGAGAGAGACCAAGAGATGGGGAGGCAGCGGTCGTACAGTGGTTAGAGCATCAGGCGAGGGAGCCTGGGAGCCCCTTCTTGGCCATGAAGCTTATGGTGTGGCCTGCCTCACAGGGATGTTGTGAGGGGCAGCAGAACCACATATGGCACCAAGGGTGTGTGGCCTGTGGTGCCCCCCAGCAAAGGGGGGAGAGCCCTTTTGCAGAGGGTGCAAAGGGCCTCAGGCCCAGCTCCCCCCGCACTTGCAGAGCTCCTGGTGGGAATAATTGAAATGTATATAATAATAATAATAATAATAATAATAATAATAATAATAATAATAATAATGTATGTAAATATAATAACGAAATGAAATTGCCCAGCGAGGAAATCCCCATGGCCCATCTCAGGGCACAGAATCCTGGATGGAACCCCAGGAGCCATCTAGTCCAGGGGTCCCCAAACTAAGGCCTGGGGGCCGGATGCGGCCCAATCGCCTTCTCAATCCAGCCCGTGAATGGTCCGGGATTCAGCGTGTTTTTACATGAGTAGAATGTGTCATTTTATTTAAAATGCACCTCTGAGTTATTTGTAGGGCATAGGAATTTTTTCTTTTTTTCCAAAATATAGTCCGGCCCACCACATGGTCTGAGGGACAGTGGACCGGCCCACGGCTGGAAAAGGTTGCTGACCCCTGATCTAGTCCAACCCCAATCCTAGGCCTGGGTTTGGGGAGGTGGGTGGGTGGTGTACCCCCGGCACCCCTTCTCTGGGGTGCCCTGCCGCCTTGCAGCCCCACATTGGCCCATGCCTGAGCCGTTGCCCACCCCACCAGGGCAGAGGGCTGGCACTCGTCACTCACATGGAGGTGATCTGGGGAACGATGTTGACGCAGGCTGCCAGCTTCTTCTCCACGACAGCCCTGCAGGGTGGGCAGACGGAGAGAAAGACCCTCAGGGCCTGGCAGAGCCTCCCCTTGCCATCGGTCGGGGTGGGGGCAAGGCAGAAGGAAGGTCCCAGGGCAGCCCTGTTTTCCAACCAGAACAGCAGGCTCGGTAGGGACCCCTGAGGATCATCCATCCCAACCCCCTCCCAGGCAGGGCTCACCTGGCAATCTCCTTGGCAACGGTCTGGTTGGGGCAGGTGACGAAGGCAGCAGAGAGGGTCCCGGGGACGTAGGGCCCCCCGGCGGAGGCAGCCATGGAGGAGAAGAGTTGGGAGGCCGTCCGGAGCAGAGGGAGCATCAGCAGCGCCAGGAGAAGGACCTGTGGGGGGAAAGTCGGGGGCTTTGGGGGGGGTGACAGGGTCCCCATTGCCCCCCCCCGGCCTGCACTGAGCCAGAAAGCATCCCCCACAGCCAGGCCAGCTTTCTGTGTCTGGGGCCCCCCACTCCAGCTACTTACACAGCAGGCGCCTTGGGCCATCTGCACTCGGCTGCTCCTGCCTGGCATGGGGGGCGGGTGGGGGGGCACAAGGGGGTCTCCCCAGCCCTCCCCTCAAGGGATGCTTGCTGCTCCGACGTGCCTGCACCCCCGCCCGCTCCTTTCCCGGGCGGCGCAGGCAGCCACTCAACCGGGGCAGTGTCCCGCCGCCGGCGGCGGCGCCTTCACCGGTGGAACTCCCGCCTGCAAAGAAGGGGGGCGCGGATCAGGGTTTCTTGGGGTGGTCTCTTTGCAAAGGGTCCCCGATTCTGCTTTTTAGGGGGGCCCTCGAGAGGCTGCTGCGGGGGGGGGGGGCTCCCCGGCTCTCTCTCCCCTTACCTGCTCTCCGTCGCGTCCGCACCACGTGAGCAGGAGCCCCGCCCCGCTCTCCGTACGGCCCTCTGACGTCATCGGCCCCGCCCACGAACGTCGTTTTCGGCGCATCCCCCTTTCTCTTGCACGGCCAGCCTGGGAGGTCTTCCTGCGTCGCCCCAAATGCGGCTGCCCCCCCCCCCCAAAAAAACTTATTATGGTTCTGCTCTGACCTTTCAAGGCCGCAAAAGCTGCTGGAAAGGGAATGGGGGGCAGAGGGGGCCTTATTTTTCATAATGATCCGATGTCAAGGAGATAAATACTTTGAGAAGACATCTGAAGGCAGCCCCGCCTAGGGAAGTTTTTAATGTTTGATCGCAGTGTCGGATTTACGGATAAGCTAAACAAGCTCTAGCTTAGGGCCCCACTCTCAAGAGGCCCCCCGAGGCACATTTCCAAAATATAGGATAAAAAACAAATAAAATAAAACCTACATACAGCAACAGTGTTTTCCGTCGTGTGTGGACCTCTTGGGTCCATAAATTACCATATAGCATATATGCAACACAAAAAACAGCGTTGTCGACAAAGGACAGCTGGACATAGAAAGGGCCCCATTCCCTACAGTAGCTGAGGGCCTCGTCAAACCTAAATCCAGCCCTGGTTTGATGTTATGTTATTTCATATCTTGGAATAGGGTGTTATAGGAATTCTAAGGTCTTATATATATAAAAAAAATGTTCATAAATTTACAAGGCAAATAAACCACGTGTCTGAAATAGTACAGGATAGCAATTTTGACACTTCCAGTAACCTCAAATATTCTCCCCATTGTCTTTTCGCTTACAAATCCTGACTTTAGAGCGTACAGTATTTGTGTATGAACAGGGTGAGCCTGTGACCTGGATTCAGGAACTAAAGTACCCTATTAACGGACTTCCGGCGGCTGGCGCCATTATGGATGGTCGTGGGCTGCTTCGGCTGCGAAGCACCCAGTTCATCCCAGGGGTTAGGAGCCCTGCAGCCGCATAGCGGGGCTTCGGTTGGGGTGCGGGAAGAGCGTCCCGTGCCCTGGGCTCCCCGGCTGTGCCCGTTGTGCTCCGAACCCTTCCCCCGCGACCACTGTCAGGTATCCTGGCAGGCAGGATTTCTGCTGGAGACTGCCTTCTGTGGTGTATATATGATTTTTTGGGGGGGGTCTATGGCAGGGCCGTCTCGTCATAGATGCTGGGTGGTGCGGCGCGCCAGGGCGCCGGGCCCCCCAGGGGCGCCCCCGTGAGCCCGCCGGCATACCAGGCGCCCCCTCCCCAACCAATCCCCACCCGCATGGGCAGGTGGGCGGGCGCTTGCGCACCGGTGGGCGAGCTGCAAACCGCCCGCCCTCCGGAGCCCCAGCTGGAGCTCATGCCCTGCTCACCCCCCCCCAAGGGGCGGCCAGCGGGCGGAGAGGCGGCACGCCGGGGGCGCCGAGGGATCGTTGCGCCACGGCCCTGGTCTATGGCTTTAGGGTGGGCAACTTCAAAAGTCTATATAAGGGGAATGGGGGACCCTGTTGCAACAGTTTAATAAAGATCTGCTTACTAGCCGCTTTGCTTGTCAATATTCTCTGGTTGGCCTCTGCTATTTTCTCCTAGAGAACCTACCTAAGGATTCTATGCAGGCTCTTGGATACTCCATCAGGGAAAAATGAGCAGTTTTTTCTTATAACGCAATGATAACCAGATGGCAAGGAGATACAGTAAATTACACTACAGTGGTACCTTGGTTCTCAAACGCCTTGGTTCCCAAACACCGAAAACCCAGAAGTACGGTAAGTATTCCAGTTTTTGAAAGTTTTTTGGAAGCTGAACGTCCAATGCGGCTGTTGACTATTGTTTCTGGGGCGCCTGCACCAATCAGAAGATGCACCTTGGTTTTCGAACATTTCAGAAGTCAAACACACTTCCTGAACGGATTAGGTTCGAGAATCAAGGTACCACTGTATTTGGTGCTCCTGTTTTTGCTATTGATTTTGCGTTTTTGTTTTTGAGGCTTTTTTGGTTAATTTGTTTTTGTGACAGTGTGGAACGCAGTTCAGCTAGCTACTGATTGATTGTGTGACTGCGGAAATGGATAAAAGCCCCCCATCCAAACAATGACCATCATCAGTGCAGGTAAGAAAAAAAATAATTTTAATTTTTATCATCTACAATACTGTTTTATTTATTTTACTAGCTGCCCCGGCCACACCTTGCTGTGGCTCTCCCCCCCCCCCCCGGTCTCGCCTGGTTTCCCACAGCTTATCCCCACAAACTTCCGAGTGCCCCATTTCAATTTTCCCTCCCCACAACTTCTCCTGTTGAACTTCCACCTGCCTCCTCTCCGTCTTTGCCCCCGTTTTCGCCTGCCTCCCCACAGCTTCTCTTGTTGAACTTCCGCATGCCTTCTCTCCGTATTTCCCCCATTTTTCCCTGCCTCCCCATAGCTTCTCCCGTTGAACTCCTGCCTGCCTCCTGTTCGTCTTTCCCCCATTTTTGCCTCCCTCCCCACAGCTTCTCCTGTTGAACTTCTGCCTGTCTGCTGTTTGTCTTCCCCCGTTTTCACCTTCCTCCCCACAGCTTCTAACCTAACATAAACTCAACATTACAACTAAGCATTTCAAAAACCACAGCAACCACAGGTTTTTGTGTGTGAAAGGCGGCTCCTGCCTGCCTCCTGTTCGTCTTTCCCCCCGTTTTCGCCTCCCTCCCCACAGCTTCTCCTGTTGAACTTCCATCTGCCTCCTCTCCATCTTTGCCCCTGTTTTCTCCTGCCAGCACCATAATTCAAAGGCACCAATTCTTCAGCGATCAGCCTTCTTTATGGTCCAGCTCTCACTTCCATACATCACTACTGGGAAAACCATAGCTTTATGGACCTTTGTCAGTAAAGTGATGTCTCTGCTTTTTAAGATGCTGTCTTGGTTTGTCATTGCTTTTCTCCCAAGAAGCAGGCGTCTTTTAATTTCATGACTGCTGTCACAATCTACAGTGATCATGGAACCCAAGAAAGTAAAATTTCTCATTGCTTCCATTTATTCCCCTTCTATTTGCCAGGAGGTGTTGGGACAAGTGGCCATGATAAGGAGAGTAGCAAGGGGGCGGGGGGGCGGTCCGTCCCGGGCAGCGCCCTGCTGGGAATGACACTTTGGGCGGTGGCACCACCCCCCTGGGCTTTTTTAAAGGCTATTTTCAGCACTGCCAGGGTGGAGCCGAAAATAGCCCCCCCTGCCAGCGGGTTTTTTCACCGCGTCATGGAGGCAAGGGACGGGCCAGCGAGGAGGGGTGCCACCCCCTCCTTGCTGGCCTGCCCCTTGCCTCTATGCCATGCTCCACACGGGCCAGCTGGCGGCCAAAAAAAGCCTCTGAAAGGCTTTCAGCAGCTTTTCCCGCCGCTGGCTGGCTTGCGGAGCCGGGCATGGAGAGGGGCGGGCCAGCGAGGAGGGGTGATACCCCTCCTTGCTGGCCCGCCCCTCTCCCTGCCCCAACTTGTGCTCTGCCTTGGGGTGCCAGGCAGCGGCTTTGGGAGTCTCTGCAGCCCGCAGAGACTCCCGAAGCCACCGCCCAGCATCTCCGGGGGCAGGGTGTTGCGCTGTGCGTGTGCGTCATGACGCACGCACATGCCACAATGCCCCACCCCCAGGGATGCCTCTTGGCTTCCCACTCTGGGCAGCCAAGGGGCTAGAAACGCCCCTGGCCATGATCTTCGTTTTTTTGATGTTGAGCTTCAGACCATATTTTGCGCTCTCTTCTTTCACCCTCGTTAAAGATGTACTGTATGTGGTGGTCATGTAAGGTAGTAAAAGGCTTCTGGGAAATGATACTATAATGAATTGGGGGGGGACCCCAGAAACCTTCTTACTAGGTTCAACAGGAGAAGAAATACCAAGAGACCTAAAAAGACTGTTTCTGTATGCAACTACAGCTGCATACAGATTTGGAAGGAAGGTCCCAACAAAAGAAGAGCGGATTCCCAAAATGATGGACGATGACAAAATGCCAAAGATGATCGGGAAGATCAGGCACCAAGATGACAAAAAAAAATTAATCAAGAATGAGAAAAAAAAATTGCAGAATACCTTAGAAACCTCAGTTACTTAGAAACATTAGCAGGGTTGATTTAACATTTATGAAGTAAAATGAACCAAAGTAGTAAATAAGGAGATGAAATAGAATGGATAAATATAACTATATGCAAGAAAAAGGGTAAAATAGGGAAACCAGGGGGGACGGGGGCAAGTCTGAGGGGTTTGTATAATCCCAAGGGTCCCCTGGCAAGAGGAAGGGAGAAGGGGGGGCGCAATGTGTCATGAGTTCTCACATCTCCAGTGAAAATAGGGACATCCTATTCCAAGATATGGAATAGCGTAACAATCAAACATTGAAAACTTCCCTAGAGAGGGCTGCTTTGAGATGTCTTCTAAAAGTTGTACGGTGGTACCTTGGTTCTCAAACTTAATCTGTCCCAGAAGTCCGTACGAAAACCAAAGCATTCCAAAACCAAGGCACACTCTCACATAGAAAGTAATGCAAAATGGATTAGGACCAGTGGCCATGATCTTCATTTTTTTTAATGTTGCTTCAGACCATATTTTGCGGTCTCCCCTCATTAAAAGGTTCTTTAATTCCTCCTCACTTTCTGTCATCAAGGTTGTGTCATCAGCATATCTGAGGTTGTTGATATTTCTTCCAGCAATCTTAATTATCTACTATCTTCAAAATTTATAAATTTTAGTTGGTCTCCTGCCTCTCTTAACAAATTATAGGTGGCCCAATCACCTATCATGTTCAAAATTTTTTAACTGAAATTGCTTCCGGTGGAGAGAGCCACCATGGTGTTCTTCATTCTAATAGGTTTTTATACCTATCCTATACCTTGTAGATTGATTTTCTTATCAAGTGGTTCAGTAATCCTTTATGTACTTTCGTTTTGTTGTTCAGTCGTTCAGTCGTGTCCGACTCTTCGTGACCCCATGGACCAGAGTACGCCAGGCACGCCTATCCTTCACTGCCTCTCGCAGTTTGGCCAAACTCATGTTAGTAGCTTCAAGAACACTGTCCAACCATCTCATCCTCTGTCGTCCCCTTCTCCTTGTGCCCTCCATCTTTCCCAACATCAGGGTCTTTTCTAGGGATTCTTCTCTTCTCATGAGGTGGCCAAAGTACTGGAGCCTCAACTTCAGGATCTGTCCTTCTAGTGAGTACTCAGGGCTGATTTCTTTGAGAATGGATAGGTTTGATCTTCTTGCAGTCCACGGGACTCTCAAGAGTCTCCTCCAGCACCATAATTCAAAAGCATCAATTCTACGGCGATCAGCCTTCTTTATGGTCCAGCTCTCACTTCCGTACATTACTACTGGGAAAACCATAGCTTTAACTATACGGACTTTTGTCGGCAAGGTGATGTCTTTGCTTTTTAAGATGCTGTCTAGGTTTGTCATTGCTTTTCTCCCAAGAAGCAGGCGTCTTCTGATTTCGTGACTGCTGTCACCATCTGCATTGATCATGGAACCCAAGAAAGTGAAATCTCTCACTGCCTCCATTTCTTCCCCTTCTATTTGCCAGGAGGTGATGGGACCAGTGGCCATGGTCTTAGTTTTTTTGATGTTGAGCTTCAGACCATATTTTGCGCTCTCTTCTTTCACCCTCATTAAAAGGTTCTTCAATTCTTCCTCACTTTCTGCCATCAAGGTAGTATCATCAGCATATCTGAGGTTGTTGATATTTTTTCCGGCAATCTTAATTCCGGTTGGGGATTCATCCAGTCCAGCCTTTCGCATGATGTATTCTGCATATAAGTTAAATAAGCAGGGAGACAATATACAGCCTTGTCGTACTCCTTTCCCAATTTTGAACCAATCAGTTGTTCCATATCCAGTTCTAACTGTAGCTTCTTGTCCCACATAGAGATTTCTCAGGAAGCAAATGAGGTGATCCGGCACTCCCATTTCTTTAAGAACTTGCCATAGTTTGCTGTGGTCGACACAGTCAAATGCTTTTGCATAATCAATGAAGCAGAAGTAGATGTTTTTCTGGAACTCTCGGGCTTTCTCCATAATCCAGCGCATGTTTGCAATTTGGTCTCTGGTTCCTCTGCCCCTTCGAAATCCAGCTTGCACTTCTGGGAGTTCTCGGTCCACATACTGCTTAAGCCTGCCTTGTAGAATTTTAAGCATAACCTTGCTAGCGTGTGAAATGAGTGCAATTGTGCGGTAGTTGGAGCATTCTTTGGCACTGCCCTTCTTTGGGATTGGGATGTAGACTGATCTTCTCCAATCCTCTGGCCACTGCTGAGTTTTCCAAACTTGCTGGCATATTGAGTGCAGCACCTTAACAGCATCCTCTTTTAAAATTTTAAATAGTTCAGCTGGAATATCATCACTTCCACTGGCCTTGTTGTTAGCAAGGCTTTCTAAGGCCCATTTGACTTCACTCTCCAGGATGTCTGGCTCAAGGTCAGCAACCACATTTCCTGGGGTGTATGAGACCTCCATATCTTTCTGGTATAATTCCTCTGTGTATTCTTGCCACCTCTTCTTGATGTCTTCTGCTTCTGTTAGGTCCTTTCCACTTTTGTCCTTAATTGTGGTAATCTTTGTACGAAATGTTCCTTTCATATCTCCAATTTTCTTGAATAAATCTCTGGTTTTTCCCATTCTGTTATTTTCCTCTATTTCTTTGCATTGCTCGTTTAGAAAGGCCCTCTTGTCTCTCCTTGCTATTCTTTGGAAATCTGCATTCAATTTCCTGTATCTTTCATGATCTCCTTCGCATTTTGCTTGTCTTCTCTCCCCCGCTATTTGTAAGGCCTCATTGGTCAGCCACTTTGCTTTATTGCATTTCTTTTTCATTGGGATGGTTTTCGTTGCTGTCTCCTGTATAATGTTACGAGCCTCCACCCACAGTTCTTCAGGTACTCTATCCACCAAATCTAAATCCTTGAACCTGTTCTTCACTTCAACTGTGTATTCATAAGGAATTTGATTTAGATTGAATCTTACTGGCCCAGTGGTTTTTCCTACTTTCTTCAGTTTAAGCTGGAATTTTGCTATAAGAAGCTGATGATCTGAGCCACAGTCAGCTCCAGGTCTTGTTTTTGCTGAGTGTATAGAGCTTCTCCATCTTTGGCTGCAGAGAATATAATCAATCTGATTTCGATGTTGCCCATCTGGTGATGTCCATGTGTAGAGTCGTCTCTTGTGTTGTTGGAAAAGAGTGTTTGTGATGACCAGCTTGTTCTCTTGACAGAACTCTATTAGCCTTTGCCCTGCTTCATTTTGATCTCCAAGGCCAAACTTGCCGGTTGTTCCTTTTATCTCTTGACTTCCTACTTTAGCATTCCAATCCCCTATAATGAGAAGAACATCCTTCTTTGGTGTCATTTCTATAAGGTGTTGTAAGTCTTCATAGAATTGATCAATTTCGGTTTCTTCAGCACTGGTAGTTGGTGCATAAACTTGGATTACTGTGATGTTAAAAGGACTGCCTTGGATTCGTATCGAGATCATTCTATCATTTTTGAAGTTGCATCCCAGTACAGCTTTCGCCACTCTTTTGTTGACTATGAGGGCCACTCCATTTCTTTTACGGGATTCCTGCCCACAGTAATAGATATGATAGTCATCCGAACTGAATTCGCCCATTCCTGTCCATTTTAGTTCACTGATGCCTAGGATGTCAATGTTTATTCTTGCCATCTCATTTTTTACCACATCCAGCTTACCAAGGTTCATGGTTCTTACATTCCAGGTTCCTATGCAATACTTTTCTTTACAGCATTGGACTTTCCTTTCGCTTCCAGGCATATCCGCAACTGAGCGTCCTTTCGGCTTTGGCCCAGCCGCTTCATCAGCTCTGGATCTACTTGTACTTGTCCTCCGCTCTTCCCCAGTAGCAAGTTGGACGCCTTCCGACCTGAGGGGCTCATCTTCCAGCGTCATATCTTTTATATGCCTGTTGTCTTTGTCCATGGAGTTTTCTTGGCAGGGATACTGGAGCGGCTTGCCAGTTCCTTCTCCAGGTGGATCACGTTTGGTCCAAACTCTCCGCTATGACCTGTCCATCTTGACCTGTCCATAGCTTGCCTGAGTAATTCAAGCCCCTTCGCCACGACAAGGCAGTGATCCATGAAGGGGACTTTCGTTTTATCATACCATAAATATGTGTGCCACCCAAACCTATTATCATGACCTTCCAGATCTAATAAATCTGTATTTTTTAGCAAAATCCATTCCTGCAACCAGCAAAGGCAGGACACCTCATAATATAACTTCAAATCTGGCAAGGAGAATCCCCCTTGCCCATAACATCTACTTTTTCTGTAATCCATTTGTCCCCTTGCAGCTCATTCCCGAGGGGTCATATCTTCTGCAGCTTGAGTGGCTCTTAGAAAGTTCTTCCTAATGTTTAGTCACAATCTGCTTTCCTGGCCCCCTCCTCTCCAACTTCCAGCCTCTGCCCCAGCCTCTTCCTGCTCACTAAACCTTGATGCCTCTTCAGCTTCCGGCGCCTCCTCTTCCCAGTCTGCTCCCACTGTCCCACCACCAACCCCCGGGCTCTGAGCCTTCTTTCCTTGGGGGTTCCATGGGGCCAGTCCATGACACCTACACATCAGCAGGTCTCCAGCCTCAGCCTTTCTGAGTTAAAATATTACTATCCCTTTGCAGAGTAAAAATGGAAACTTGAGGTTAGGCTGCTGGGCCTTAGATATACTTCTCCAGAGTGTCCCAGCACTCTTGGAGTCACCCTCTTTCCCTCGTACAAAAATAGCCAGGTGATAGACTGAGTAGTAAGCAAAAAGAAATATGATTCCTCACATTCAAGTCTTGCCAGGATTCAGCAAAGAACAGTGAAGAGGACAAGGCAGGCGGTGATACTTTTAAGTTACTTTCCACTTACTGAAAGTAGTAAGATGGTGTTTGACACACACAGTGGCATAGCGAGGGCGGGGCGTAGGGGGCGGGGCGCCCCGGGTTCCAGCCTGGGGAGGGTGACACTCTGCGCCACCACCCCCTGCGGGTGCGACTCCCAGGCCGCCGCCCAGCAGCCCTTCCATGCAAGCAGCTGCCACCGCCACTGCATGGAAGGGGTGCCGGGTGGCGGCTTGGGAGTCCAGGCGGACTGCGCATGTCCGCAGCAGTCTGCCCGGGCTGCGCTCCATAGTGCATGCGTCATGACATCATAACACATACGCTACGGAGCGAGGCCCCGCCCCCAGGACACCTCTGGACACACACAGGGAGAGGACTTAGAGTAAGGCTCTGTCTCCATCAGCTTCTAAATGAAAAATGAGAATGATCTGAAGCCAGGAGGATTTTAATCCTTAGTCTAAGTTTCCTGCCACAGACGTTCAAAGGAAATAACATCACAGAGACACATTTGAATGCCTTGAATGCTTATGGTTTGAATGCCATAATCGCTGCACTGGTTGGGTTAGTGGAGACTGGAATTCTCACCATAGCCCTGCAGACGGGACCGACCAGGGATGACATTGGAGGCATAGCAAGATGGCAGTAGGTCTGAGCTCACAATGTCCAGGGCTTTTTTGCAGCCAGAACTCACCAAAACTAAATTCCAGCACCTCTCAAGGGAGCTGTTCATGGTGTGGTCTGGCACCTCTTTTTCTATAAAAAATAGCACCAACTAGGTCCCTATCAGGGTGAGTAGCTAAACCATGGGTAGGCAAACTAATGCCCGGGGCTGAATCCGGCCCAATCACCTTCTAAATCCAGCCTGCGGACGGTCCAGGAATCAGTGTGTTTTCACATGAGTAGAATGTGTCCTTTTATTTAAAAAGCATCTCTAGGTTATTTGTGGGGCCTGCCTGGTGTTTTTACATGAGTAGAATGTGTGCTTTTGTTTAAAATACATCTCTGGGTTATTTGTGGGGCATAGGAATTCATTCAATTTCCCCCCCCCCCCAAAAAATATAGTCTGGCCCCCCACAAGGTCTGAGGGACAGTGGACCGGCCCCCTGCTGAAAAGGTTTGCTGACCCCTGAGCTAAACAATGAAATGGCATCTATCAAGATTGGTACAAAGTACAATTGGTACCCAGAAACTTGGGTGGAAGTGGCCATGGCCGCCTGTGTTTCACAATACAGAGGCAAGGGAAAGCTGAGGGTAGTCGACAAGGAATCTAGACTTTAAGAAGGCCAATTCCAGGAAGCTGAAGGAGCTACTGGGTGTGATCCCATGGTCAGAAATATTCAAACAGAAGGGAGTCCAAGATGGATGGTAGTTTCTTAAAGGTGAAATACTTAAGGCCCAAATGCAGACAATTCCATCAAGAAAGAAAAGTGGGAGGCATCTAAGGAAACCGGTGTGGCTGCATAAGGAGCTTACGGATGAGTTGTGAGTTAAGAAGGGAATGTGTAAAAAATGGAAGAAAGGGGAAATAATAAAGGAGGGGTATACATGTGGGTGGCGCTATGAGTTAAACCACAGAGCATAGGGCTTGTCAATCGTTGGCGGTTCGAATCCCCGCGACGGCGTGAGCTCCCATTGCTTGGTCCCTGCTCCTGCCCACCTAGCAGTTCAAAAGTACATCAAAGTGCAAGTAGATAAATACCGGTAGGTACCGCTTTGGCGGGAAGGTAAACGGTGTTTCCGTGTGCTGCTCTGGTTCACCAGAAGCGGCTTAGTCATGCTGGCTACGTGACCCGGAAGCTGTCTGTGGGCAAATGCTGCAGAGATTAGCACCGCAACCTCAGAGTCATCCACGACTGGACTGAATGGTCAGGGGTCCCTATACCTTTACTTTTATACACAACTAGCCAACAGTTGCATGGTGAAGGTCAGGCGGGCAAGAGAGGTTATAAATAACAAAAAAGGGCAGAACTAGTAATTCCTTTAGGACAGGGGTCCGTCCACCGTCTCTCAGACCATGTGGTGGGCCGGATTATTTTTGGGAGGGGGGGGAATGAACAAATTCCTATGCCCCACAAATAACCCAGAGATGCATTTTAAATAAAAGCACACATTCTACTCATGTAAAAACACCAGGCAGTCCCCACAAATAATCCAGAGGTGCATTTTAAATAAAAGGACACATTCTACTCATGTAAAATCACACTGATTCTCGGACCGTCCATCGGCTGGATTGAGAAGGCGATTGTGCTGCATCTGTCCCGCGGGCCTTAGGTTGCCTTCCCCTGCTTTAGGATATGCTTCTGGAGGCAAAGGCTACAGAATGTTGGACTTAAAAACAGGAGAGATCAGCACAATCTATGTAGTCAGTGGCGTAGCTAGGGGTGCAGGAGGAAAGAGCAGTGTGGGGCCAGGACAAAAGTTTTGTTGAACCAAATGAAGCCCATTTAGTACGCAATCTTCAGAAGGGTCTCTATGGTTTTAAACAGGCTGCTGGACACGGAATGAGACATTGTACAGCACGTACAGACAGCCAGGGCACAAACAAGCCGCACAGACAAATGTTTGTACAGCAAATGCAAAAATGGACCATTTCCCTATGTACTGGCATTCGTAGATGATCTGCTTATTGCAAGAAAAAGTGACCAAGATTACACACATAGTTCTCCAGTATTTAAGCAAGGGTGTGGAGGTCAAGGACTTAGGGAAATCCTCCTATAACATAGGTGTAGAGAGAGCAGAAAATGTATCATTTCTTCTAAGTCAAAAGCCAAAGGCCATTGAGCTGCTTGACAGCCTTGGTTCTTTGAGTCTGTAGGAAGTCAGTTACAAGGATCACCGCTTCCTGGTACCATGTTGTTTGCTGAATCCTGGCGAGACCTACATGTGAGTAAACCTGTTTTCTTGTACTTACTATGCAGTTTGATAACTTCTGCAGGTGGCAAAGGGGGGTGACTCCAAGTACATTTAAAGCTAAGCAACCTACTCTCAAAGTTTCCGTTTATACTCTGCAAAGGGGTGGGAATAGTTTAACTCAGAAAGGCTAAGGCTCTAAACCTCACACGTGAGAGATAAATTAACTTTAATATATCCGCTCTTGCTTATCCATCAAATAGTTTCTGCCCAGAAGCCTCCCATTCCACCCAGTAGAAGGTGAAAGAAGATGAGCGCCCCCCCTCACTCACTTGCATGCCTCCCATAGGGTGATTTCCTAGGGAACTGAGGAAATCAATAGCCCCCCATCACAAATATGGCTCTTGCAAGGAGGTCCTGCTTCGCTTGCAGGGTTGGCCTACACCACAGGGTTGTCCGTGGCTAAGGCTGACCCAGCTGACAAGGCACCCCAGTGGCCCTAGAAGCCTCAGTCCTCCCTGTCTGTAAAATGGGCCCATGAGGGACCTGCTTTTCCAGCTTGCTGTGGGGATGGGGGGGGTCAGTGCAACAGGCCTCTGCTCTGTGTGGCTGGCCAGGAGGTGGAGGAAGGAGTCAGCAGGGCCTAGCAAAGCCACTGCAGCCCTCCTCCAGATGTGCCTTGAGATTTTTTTTGGGGGGGGGAGAAGCTGTGCTGAGCCTTTGCACCCTGGGTGATAAGAATGGGGGTGTCCCCACTGGGGAAGTTTGAAAGTAGTAACCCCGCATCAGACACTGCCTTCTTCTCCCACCAAGCCTAAAAATTGCAAGCTGGGGGTGTCCTGTGATGGAGGGGGAGTCATGCCGGGAGAATGCGGTGGTTGATCCAGCGTGGTGGGGGGCACCCTGAGACACCCCCCCTCTCCCCCGCCACCTGCCCGCCTGCCTCCGCTTAAAGAGGAGGCCTCGCCTTTCCTGCCCTCCGCAGCGGCTCCGGTGGCCCCCCCTCCAAATGCAGCAGCAGCTGCTGCCGGCGGGCGCCTTTAAGAGTGGGCAGCGTTCCTACGGCGGCGGCGACGCGGCGGAGATGCGCTGCTGCTGCTGGTGCTCCTCTGCGCGGCCGGCCGGGCTGTGATGCTGAGGCGGCTGCCGGAGGAGGAGGAGGAAGAGGAAGGAGGAGGAGGCGGCGGCAAGGCGAGGAGCGAGGAGGAGCGAAGAGCAGCGGCGGCGGCGGCGGCGGCGAGAGGGAGCCTGTGCGCGCCGCAGCCTCCGCGCCAGCATCCTCCTCCTCCTCCGCGGCCGCCGCCTGCATCCTCGCTCGCATCCTCTCTCGCATCAGGACCAGCCGGCGACATCCTCTTGCATCAGGACCAGCCGGGGAGGCGCCGCCAACAGGCGGGCGGGCGGGGGCGCAGTGCGGGGGAGGCAGGCAGGCAGGCCCGGCGCCCCCCCCGCCCGCCTCCTCCTCCTCCTCCTGCCGGGCTTGAGCCCCCTCCCCGCGGCTCCCGCTCTGTTTCCCCTGCCGGGCCGGCCGTCCCCCTCCCCGGCCGGTCCATGAGCCGCGAGCGCGCAGGCAGAGGCTGAAGGCACCATGTCCTATGCCCCCTTCCGAGGTACGGGCGCGCGCGTGGATGTGTGTGTGTTGATGGTGGGGGGTGAGGGAGGGGAAGCCCGCCGCCCCCGGCCAGGTCCACCCAGCCCGCGCCCCATTTTCGGGGGATGCAGCGGTGAATCCGGAACGAGGCTGGCGTGGGCTCGGATTGACGGGGCGCGCGGAGTGGGGGTGGGGAGTTGCAGGCTGGAGATGATGCTGTGTATGTTGGGGGGGGGGTCGTCGTGGGGCCTGGCGGGCAAGGCGGGTGGGGGACGGCTGGAAGTTGGGAGGGACACAGATACCCCCCTCCACCCCCATCTGGCCCACGGCCCGCTTCGGGTCTCCACGTGGGGCGGAGGGAGGCAGGCAGGCGTCATCCTAGCGCTGGATCCCAGACCGTCCCGGGAAGGCCTTCGTGGGTTGGGGGGGCAGGTAGCGCAGCGCCTCCCGCCCCTAGCTCCTCTCTGTGGGGAGAGGAGGCGGAGCGAGGCCCCCGCCATCACCACCAGAGGCCCGGGATCCCCTCTGCTCCTCGCAGATGCTGCTGCTGAGCTGGGGGGGGGGGGGTTCTGCCTGAAACGGAGGCCTGTAAGGGGGGGGTGTCATAGTTCTTCTTGCCCCCTCCCCACCCGTGCTGCTCACATCTGCCGTCCTCGCTGGACAGAGTGAGCCCCCTCCTCTTACCCGCATCTTTGAAGGCCCCTGCTTGACCCATAGCTCGGTCTTTCCTTCTCCCTCCTCCTCAACCCGCAAATTCGCCCCCCCCAATAAAAAAGAGCCCTCTCTGGCGATCCCACTTTCGGCCGTTCCAAGGGTCAGGGTTGGCACTGCCATGTGGTCCCATCCGCCAAATGCGCCCCCTCCCCTTGCTGAGCGCACCATGATGGCGAGCTTGGGAGTGGGGGTCCGAATAGGGTCCTGGGGGTTTCCCGAGTGCCCCCTCCCACTGCCACAAGAGGGCCACGGGAGGGGGGTGGCTCACCTGTGGCAGGCCGTCTCCTGTAGCAGCTGGACCCTCAGCAGCCAGCAGGACGAGTGGTCAGGGAACAGGGGCTTCTGCCACACCTGGAGACTGCTCCCCCTCCGGCACCTGCGGGTTCCTAACTCCTACTCTGCCCATGCTCAGAGTCCTGGAAGCCTCAATCTGTGCCTGCCACTCCTGTGGGGCAGACCCCCTCTCAGCCATGGGGGGGGGGAGTTAGTGCAGCACCAGCACAGGCAGGAGGGCAACGTGGGTGAGGTGCAGCATTTGGTGGGGAGGGGGCTGCAGTATGCCTGGCAAACACTTTCATGCATATATTTTGTGGTTGTGCCACTGAAAGCATGGGGGGATTCTGTGCCACAGGATCCCACACCATGAGCTGATATGTGGGGGGCAGGGAGAGAGCCCAATAATCCCCACTTGAGGGGAGAGAGTGAGGGGGGGCAGCGTATTTCTCTCTGTTCCCAGTCCTTGTGTCTTAACAGGAAGGGGCTTCTCCGGGGGCGGGGGGGGGCTCTGGGACCCCTCGCTTGGCACCCGGAGGCCTCCCTTCTCTTCCTGTGGCAGGAGAGGGGGCGTGATGTTGCTAGGCAACCCTGTCAGAGGGATGCTGGGGTTGGTGTTGGGGGGGGGCGTTTCAGCAAGAAGCACATTCCCAGAGTGTGATGCTGCACTGCAGGGAGCTGCTGCCCCCACCAAGCCACACACACCCGCCGAGACCTCCTTTCCCTCCCCAAGACCTGAAGGTCCAGCTTCTCCACCCCCACCTCACCTGCTCCCCATCAGGTGGCCTGAGGAAGGGGGCAGCCCAAGCCCCCTCCCTTGGTGGCATGTCCTGGGCTGCGCTAGTGACTCTGCTGCCACTTCCAGGAACTGGGGCCGCCCCCCAGGTCCTGCCACTCTGCGGTTGACCCATAGTATGGTTGTTTGGGGGTGCAGGTCCCAACCCGCCCCCCGAATGACTTGGCGAGAGGAGGGTGGCCACTTCTTCCGCCCCCAGTTTTCTCCCTGGGAGACCACCCAGGGCCTTTCTTTCCGGTGGGGGAGGCGTGCTGCTTGTGCCTTGTGTATACAGTGGTGCAACTCCTTCCTGCTTCCCCTCAACAAGATGCTGCTGCCCAATGGCTTCTTCCGCTGCCAGTTTGCATATCATTTGCATAGCGACAGAAAGAGGATGGTAAGGTGGGGGGCGGGGGGGGGGGAGGTGGAGTAGGGGTCTCGACTCCAGGACAGAAATGAAGTCTGGGGACATCTCTGTGGTGGCTGGCAGGCAGCTGAAGGGTTAACAGCATGCCTTGGCAGGATCCGCACCCCTGTCCAGGTGACCTTGTGGGGGGCTCTGCCTCATGTAACCAGCAGAAGTAGTAGCGCACTTCCTTTCGCCTGCTAGGGAAATGGCCTTCCCTGGAGAGGTCCCCCCAAAACTTCACTTTTCCTGGGCCTAAGCCACATGTTCCCCTCTTGGTGTGTGTCTTGGGGGAGGGGGAGGAAATTTTTTGGCAAGCATCCCTGAAGATGATTTAATGAGCTTGTGGAGAAGGGATCTGCATGTCTCCCAATCTGATTGGCACTTCGAGCTGGGAGCAGATTCGCATTTGCATGCCATTTGCATATTGCCAGCCAGTCCTTTTCACAAAAGCAATGTGTGTGGGAGCTTGGCATTTTTACGTTGGGGGGGGGTTGGCTGTTCCCATCTCTGCCATTTCCTGGCCTGTGGCTTTTCCTTGTTGGACTTGGGTGGCATGGGGAGGCAGGCAGCACCACTTGCACTCAGGTCCCTAGCCCCCTCCCTCTTTCTATGTGTCCCCCCCCCACCCAAAAGCTTACAGGCTTCTCCATCCTGAATTGGCCTTCTAGCAGGCGGAGAAAGAATTGCAAAGAAAGAGTGCAAGAGAGATTTTCCCTTTGGCCACGTGGCAGGGGGCCTCAGGGGGCACAGCCACAAGCACCAGCCTGGCACCTCCTGGGGGGCACCTTTGCCAGCACTTTCAAAGAAGACCAGTCCAATTCATGCCTCTGCTCCGCCTCCCTTTCCAACCCCGGTTGTTGGCAGCCACAAGAGGCTGGAGTGGCTCTGGTGCTCGGATCCTGCTTGCGGGTTTCCCCTTTGGGGCTTCTGGCGGGGGAAGCAGGAGCCTGGACTAGGTGGGACGAAGGCCTGATCCAGCAGAGGATCTTCTGACTTTCCCCATCTCCCTTGGGAGCAGCGTTAGAATCTCATTGCCAAATGGCACCTGAAATCTGGGCTACGGTTGCCACAACTGAATGTCTAGGCATCTTTTTCCATTGTGGTCGTTTGCAATGATATCATTACTATGAATAACACCATTTCTATACTGCTTTATATTTTAACAAACAAATCTCAAAGTGGCTGGCACACATCTAAACATCAAAAATAATAATTCAGAATAAATTTAAGATTTGAGAAAAACATTTCAGCTCCTTCTCTAAGAGACATTCTGTTTTTCCCTGTCACCACCTGGCATCCAGAGATCGCTACGTGGCCAGAATTGGACCTGTGCCAGTCGCAAAACGCGCCTGGCACCTGGCTAATTTCTAACGCTGCTTGGGAGGCTGTGTACTCTCCTTCTGAAACCCGCTTGCTGCACTTTGGAACACAGTCCCTCAGAGTGAGCCGAGGAGGGCGTCTGAGTTTCTGGCTGGGGGTGTGGAGGACTGGGCTGGAGGGGGGGGGTGAGAGGCTGGCTGATTTTCACCTGCCTGTGGAGATGGGATGATGGCAAGGATATAAATTTAATAAACAATAATGTTGGTGGTGGTCGCAGGGTTGGCCTGTGCCGTCACTGGCATTGCTTTGCCCACTGGGGGCAAGAATGTGTTGCCAACCTGCTGCCCTCTGGGTGTTGGGCTCTTTCCACCTGCTGCTCGAAGCTGCAGACGCCTTTGGGCAGGTGGGCCAAGGCTGTGCCTGAGCCGCCCGCTCAGTGGCTCTTGAAAACTAAGGGACTGAAATTATGAGCAGGGAGCATGCGGAGGCGAGTGTGAGGGCAGCTGCTGGGGGTGAAGTTCAGAGGGAGGAAAGGCAGCATTTCTCCCAGTTAACTGGCGGACCTCCTTGCCGCATGAGAGGAAGGTGCCCACTGGCTCAGGCAGCTTGGGAAAGGGCTGGGGAACGGAGGCGAGGCTGGCCGCTTTCAGGGCCAGGAAGCAAAGAAGAGCCACTGCCTCTTTCGGAGACTCGGGCTCCTTCTTTGCCAGACTCTTTCCTGCACCTGCTGCCAACATTTTCATTCAGGCAAGCCTACCCAGATATTCATTATGCAGACAAGTCGTTTTAATATTTTTGCAGGTTGTCGATTTAAGGCATTTCCCCGACTGTTTTCAACTGCCTGTTTTACGTTTCAATGTTCCGGTAAAATTCTTGTTAGGAAGGAAGCTTATTAGAACCAAGCCGTATGCAAAGATTGTAGAATCATAGAATTATAGAAGCGTCAAGTTAGAAGGGAACTGTCTAAATTGCCTCCCCCCTCAAAAAAAGAGCTGGATTTCATTTTTCAGCAAAATCTGATACGCTGTCAGCATGTAAAATGCACTTTGCTTAATAGTTTTTTTAAAGGGTACTCTGTTAGGTAAAATTGCTGGGGGGTGGAGAGACAGGATGGCAAAATGGACAGAGGGAGGACCCTTCCTCATATTTATGGAGCCTGGTGGGGGTTCCTAGGAGACATTTGAAGCCCTTGTTGTTGTTCAGCCGTGTCCGACTCTTCATGACCCCATGGACCACAGCACGCCAGGCGCAGTTTGGCCAAACTCATGCTAGTCGCTTTGAGAACACTGTCCAACTCAAGCCCTGCTTATTTGTATATTATTATTATTATTATTATTATTATTATTATTATTATTATTCCCTTCATCTGTAGATATCAGGGTGGTTCACAACATAAACGTACAATGTAAAAAACACAAAATGAAATTTACACACCACTTGAATGAAAAAACCTCAGCAGTTTACAGGAAGAGAAAACAATCAAAATTTGGGGGAAATCGCAGCCCTACAAAAGTTAGAATACTAAAACAGGTTAAAATAACCTCTACTTTCTGAGCACCTGTGCAGGCTTGTCTGAACAAAAATGTTTTTAGCAGGCTCTGCAAAGAGTCCCGTGAAGGTGCCTGTTGGATTTCAAGAGGCAGGGAGTTCCAAAGGGCAGAGTTACGGTTAGGCACCTTGCGTATTTGAGGAATCTATGCACCTAGTCTGCCCCTGTTGGGTGATAAAATGTAGAGAGGGAGACGGGGTGCTTGGCGATGCAAGAGTCATCTTTCCTTGAAGCTGCGACTGCCCCCCTACCTGGCACCCTCCTGCCATTTTGGGGAGGGCAGCTTTCATCAGCCCCTGCCAGGCTGGCCACGTGGGTGCTGATGGGAGTTGTAGTTCAAGGGAGGCCTATCTAGGGGCGCTCCCTGAGAAAAAATGGGGCAAGAAAGGATGCAAAGCCAAGAAAAACTACCCTTCCCAAAGGCCTCCTCCAGAGGAAGCCACGCCTGGGCAGCCTGGTGGGTGACTCTCTCGCACCCGAGTCCCGTGTGATGCCAGGGCTGGTTCTTGGAGTCCATTTTGAGCTTGTGGGGAGCGTCAGCCCCTCCTCGTCCGAGTTGTGGGGCTGCCCTAGTCTCCTTTCCTGCTGTCTCAGGAACCCTTTGGAGGGAGAGGCCAAGCGGGGCCCATATGTTTCCGCAGCCCCTGCCAAGATGGAGGCTGGTGCTGCTGGCTCCCTTCCTGGCCAGGGGAAGGCGGCCTTTTGTTCCCCCCACCCCCCAGGTGGCCCCCGGGCCCCTCCTCAAGTGGGCCCCAGAGGGACCTGTTTCTCCCCTCTTCCCTCCGAGGGGCCTGGCCTCGGAGGGAACCAGTGAAGCTGTGTTTTTTGGGAGGGAGGGGGATCCTTTCTCCATTGACACACCTCATTTGGATCCCCCCCCCTCAATGCCTAATAGTGTCAAATACTTTGGGGTTTGCAGGAAGCAGGTAAAGGGCAAAACCTGCTAAGTTCAGCTGGTCACCTGTTCATGCCTTGACATCAGGCTCCCCACCATTTCACGGGCTGACGTGAGAAGGTCCGCAGCTCAGATGGGCAAATTCCGCAGCCGTGCAGGAGCACAAGGGGTGGGGCCTGTACTATTATTAGTTGTACAGTAAGAGTAGGAATGCCATCCGTCTCGCAAGAAAGGTGCCTTCAGCTTTGGGTAAACGAAGAGGGTGGACCAGGGCAGAGGCAGAGCTGCTTCTCCCCCCCCCCGCCCCCTACAGCGGTCATGTGGGGGTAGGATTTCATTGGGAGCACAGTGCGGACTCCATAGTACCCAACCTCTGGGGGCTCAACGCCATTCTTGTGATCAATTATGTAGGCCTCACTATTGTATTCGTATTATTAATATTGCTATTATTAATAATCAAACTTATACACCCCCCTATAGCCATAGGTCCCGGGGCCCTTCACCCTGTAGCGCGGCGGTGCTCCGTCATGTGGCGGGGAGTCCCGCCGTCTCGCCTGCGGCCACTGCGTCTGCGCGCACGAGGCGATGCCGCCTCGTCTCTCCCCGCGTGGGCGTGGCTTGCCCTGCCGCTGGGCTGACGTAAGGGGCGGGGTTTTCGAGGGGTGCGCGGGGCGGCGCAGACTCCTCCCCTCGGCCCCTCCACTGCGCAGCCGCAGTGCTTCTCCTCGCCGCCGCCGCCGCCGCCTCAGTTTGCCTCAGGCGCAGCGCGAGGTCGGTCGCCGGGACTGTCGCTTCGCCTTCGGTTCCCACCGGGGCGGCAGGAGCCGGGGACGGGGGACGCCCACCCGCTTCCGTGAGGCAGAGAAGGAGGCCGCGGGGTCGGCGGGGGAGGGGCGAGGAAAAGTCCCCGGAAGAATGGGCGGGGAGCTCGTGAGGAGGGGGAGGAGCCGATGGAGGGAGGGGCCTCTGACGCCTGCGGGGCGGGGCCTCTGAAGCTAGAGGGGAGGAGCCTCTGGGTGGCCGGGGGCTGGAGGAGGAAGAGGCGCCCTCGAGGCCAAGGGGGGGGGGGGATCATCAGCAAACCCCATAACTTGTGGATCCCAGGAGGAGGTTCGTTCTGATGGCGGAATAATGCATAAGCCCCGGAAGATCCCGCTCACCTGAGAATCGGAAGAGTCGGAAGGAGGCCCCAAGGGTCCAGCCCCATGCAATGCAGGATTCTTCGCATCCATGACAGGTGGCCGTCCAAACATCCAAGGGAGGAGAGTCCGCCACCTCCCGTGGGAGACTGTTCCACTGTCAAATAGCTCTTGCTGTCAGAAGCGCCTGTCTACCAAAAGGAAAACCTTTTACTTTATACTAATTCACAAATGTATGAGGAAAGTCCAAGTGGATGTCCTGCAGATGGCCGTCCAACCTCTGCTAAGAAACCTCTGTTCCACTATCAAACCGCTCCAGCTGTCAGAAAGTTCTTCCTGATGTTTATTCGGAATCTCCTTTCTTGTCACTTGAAGCTCCTGGTTCGAGTCCTACCCTCCAGAGCAAGAGAAAGCAGGATGGCCATCCTATCTCCTCTCAGTCTCCTCCAGGCTAAGCATATCCAGTCCCCTCCAGCGTTTCTCATAAGGCTTGGTTTCCAGACACTTTATCATATTCCTCTGCACACCTTCCGGCTTGAACAGGGAGATGTTAGAATAGTTGGCTTCACTCATTCTGGACCAATGACCCACTGAGAAATGGGTAACAGCAGAAGAAAGAACTGGCACACTATTGGCTAACACAAATATTATGGATAAAAAACACAGAAGAAGAAGCAAACGCTGTCGTTGGTTGTGAGGAAGCTTATACTTCTGAAAATTTTGCAGATGGAGAAAAAACAGAAGAGTCATTAGTGACAGAAGAGCTGGTTGTAGTAAGTTCATATATTGTTGTTCAGTTGTTCAGTCGTGTCCGACTCTTCGTGACCCCATGGACCAGAGCACGCCAGGCACGCCCATCTTTCACTGCCTCCTGCAGTTTGGCCAAACTCATGCTAGTCGCTTCGAGAACACTGTCCAACCATCTCATCCTCTGTCGTCCTCTTCTCCTTGTGCCCTCCATCTTTCCCAACATCAGGGTCTTTTCTAGGGAGTCTTCTCTTCTCATGAGGTGGCCAAAGTACTGGAGCCTCAACTTCAGGATCTGTCCTTCCAGTGAGCACTCGGGGATTTCTTTAAGGATGGATAAGTTTGATCTTTTTGCAGTCCATGGGACTCTCAAGAGTCTCCTCCAGCACCATAATTCAAAAGCATCAATTCTTTGGCGATCAGCCTTCTTTATGGTCCAGCTCTCACTTCCATATATTACTACTGGGAAAATGATAGCTTTAACTATACGGACCTTTGTCGACAAGGTGATGTCTCTGCTTTTCGAGATGCTGTCTAGGTTTGTCATTGCTTTCCTCCCAAGAAGCAGGCGTCTTTTAATTTCGTGACTGCTGTCACCATCTGCAGTGATCCTGGAGCCCAAGAAAGTAAAATCTCTCACTGCCTCTATTTCTTCCCCTTCTATTTGCCAGGAGGTGATGGGACCAGTGGCCATGATCTTAGTTTTTTTGATGTTGAGCTTCAGACCATATTTTGCGCTCTCATATATACATTGGGCCATTGTAGGTGATCGGAAAAAGATAAAATTGTTGACAAACCATTTCTAAGCAGTTTACATTTGAAGAACCATTGCTGCAAGAAATACCTCTGCTTCCTTGGATGACCACATTTGGGTTCTAATATTATTATTACTATTTTATTAAATTTGTTAGTCACTTTATCTTGCCCATGACAACTTAAAACTCCCTTATCTCCACTTTCCCTGCACAAGGCATAATTTCATATCCTTCCATCATCTCATAACCACCTCTCCAAACACATACCGTAACTTACTTTCCCCCCAAGTTTGTTGTTGTTCAGTTGTTCAGTTGTGTCCGACTCTTCGTGACCCCATGGACCAGAGCACGCCAGGCACCCCTATCCTCCACTGCCTCCCACATTTTGGCCAAACTCATGCCAGTCGCTTCGAGAACACTGTCCAACCATCTCATCCTTGGTCGCCCCCTTCTTGTGCCCTCCATCTTTCCCAACATCAGGGTCTTTTCCAGGGAATCTTCTCTTCTCATGAGGTGGCCAAAGTACTGGAGCCTCAGCCTTCCCAAGCTAAAAAGCCCCAAATGCTGCCGCCTTTCCTCATAGGGGAGCTGCTTCATTCCACCCCCACCCCCGATCATTTCTCTTGCCCCTTTTCCCAGATCTTTTCCAGCTCTACAATATCCAGGGCAGATGTCGCCACCTCTCTGCTCACCAAGCAGAGGCCCTATTCCGGATCCTTTGAGGACCCCACTTTCTACATCCCATCCTCTTTTTCCTGCACTCTGCTTCCCGCTAACTTGACCAATCCCTGACCCTCTGATTCCAGGACCCCTAAGCTTACTGGGTGTGTGGGTGTCTTTGGTCAGATACTTTGTTGAAAGCTACACCCCCATCAGTCCTCAGTCTCAACATACCCTCTGCTCCTTAGCTTGCATCCTTCTTGGAGATGCCAGACAGAGGCAGGGGACTGGGGTGGTTGGTCCCTAGAATAGAATCATAGAATCATAGAGTTGGAAGAGACCCCAAGGGCCATCCAGTCCAACCCCCTGCCAAGCAGGAAACGCCATCAAAACATTCCTGACAGATGGCCGTCAAGCCTCTGCTTAAAGACCTCCAAAGAAGGAGACTACACCACACTCCTTGGTAGCAAATTCCACTGCCGAACAGCTCTCACTGTCAGGAAGTTCTTCCCAGTGTTTAGGTGGAATCTTCTTTCTTGTAGTTTGAATCCATTGCTCCGTGTCCGCTTCTCTGGAGCAGCAGAAAACAACCTTTCACCCTCCTCTATATGACATCCTTTTATATATTTGAACATGGCTGTCATATCACCCCTTAACCTTCTCTTCTCCAGGCTAAACATACCCAGCTCCCTAAGCTGTTCCTCATAAGGCATTGTTTCCAGGCCTTTGACCATTTTGGTTGCCCTCTTCTGGACACATTCCAGCTTGTCAGTATCCTTCTTGAACTGTGGTGCCCAGAACTGGACACAGTATTCCAGGTGAGGTCTGACCAGAGCAGAATATAGTGGTACTATTACTTCCCTTGATCTAGACGCTATAGTCCTATTGATGCAGCCCAGAATTGCATTGGCTTTTTTAGCTGCTGCATCACACTGTTGACTCATGTCAAATTTGTGGTCTACCAAGACTCCTAGATCCTTTTCACATGTACTGCTCTCAAGCCAGGTGTCACCCATCCTGTATTTGTGCCTTTCATTTTTTTTGCCCAAGTGTAGTACTTTACATTTATCCCTGTTAAAATTCATCTTGTTTGTTTTGGCCCAGTTCACTAATCTGTTAAGGTCATTTTGAAGTGTGATCCTGTCCTTTGGGGTATTAGCCACCCCTCCCAATTTGGTGTCATCTGCAAACTTGATCAGGATGCCCTCAAGCCCATGATCATTGTCATTGATGAAGATGTTGAATAAGACTGGGCCATCCCTGTGAACGGGAGAGGCAATGCTCATCTCACAGCAGGCACGGGGGGGGGGGAGGGTGTTGTGGAGGAAAGTGGGCAGTTGGGCACTGGCTTAGTGCAGGGGCACCTGCCTCTCTTACTGTATCTCTTACTTGTGGACCTTATCACCACTGGGACACTATGAGATCCCGGAGGCAAGCCAAGGGGAGGGCGAAGAGAGGCTTTTGAGGGGGACCAGGGACGCGGGTGGTGTTGTGGTCTAAACCACTGAGCTTTTTCGGCTTGCTGATCAGAAGGTCAGTGGTTCGAATCCCCACGACGGGGTGAGCTCCCATTGCTCGGTCCCAGCTCCTGTCAACCTAGCAATTCGAAAGCACGCCCAAAAGTACAAGTAGATAAATAGGTACCGCTTTGGCGGGAAGGTAAACGGCGTTTCCGTGTGCTGCTCTGGTTCGCCAGAAGCAGCTTTGTAATGCTGGCCACATGACCCGGAAAAACTGCGGACAAACACCGGCTCCCTCGGCCTGTAAAGCGAGATGAGCGCCGCAACCCCAGAGTCGTCTGCAACTGAACTTAACTGTCAGGGGTCCTTTACCTTTACCTTTAGGGTTTGAACAGGAAAAAGATGGGAACACCTGCCCTGCCCTTCTAGACTGTTCTGCACCTAATTCTAAGGGCTGCAGGCTTTAGGCTCTTACCCTTTAAAGTCCAAACTTCCCCTTGCGGCTGGGACACAGACTGAGGGCTGCCCCCTGCCAAGGTTAGCTGCCCTATAGTTCCTGGGCTTGAGTCAAGATGCTCCCAGTGGTGTTTAAAGCCCTAAAGGACTCAGCCTCTGAGAGACCGCCCTTTCCCCCGGACCCGCCTGGGCATTAGATGAGGGGGGCTCTCAGTTGTTCTGGTACGTGTGGGGTGAGTAGCACGGTGACCCTGTGCTCCTGGCATCTTCATGGGTCAGCTTTTGATGCATGCACCTGCCCTTGCTCTGTGATGGTGACTTGTCCTAAACTGTTTTAAAAGTGCCATGGCTCCCTCCCCTAGGAGGATATGTGAAGGGCCTTTCCAGGGGTGGCACCCTGGTGACTGGGTGCCCGCAGCAGAGAGGCCCACCTGACACTTTGGCTTTCTCTGGCTTTTCAGACTCAATGCTTTTCTGTGAGGTGTATAGTTGCAGAGCTTCATCTGTGGGAATTTTGTTGCTGCTCTGCGTTTTTGTAATATACTTTTAATTATCTGCTGCCTCCCCATACCGGGCACACACACCCCCTCGGTGTTATAGGAAACAGCTCCCAACCGGATGAGGCTGACAGGAGCAGCCCTCCATAACAACATCCTGGGGGGCACCTGGTTGGTGGGGGGAGGCTGTCATATGCCTTCCTTGGGGGTTATGGTCTTAATGTTTGGTTTATGGCTTTGGTTCTGATGTGTGCAATTGCAAGGCGTCTAGAGAACTTTTGCTGCCAGTAACAGTGCAAAGAAGGAAGGAAGGGGCATGGAAAGGGTTTTGGGGGCCTTGGCAGCTGACCTGCAACTGTGGGCATGGTGGGGCCCTCCTTTCCAGAGGCTGGTGGGGCTGGCAGTGAGGGCACCCCCTGGGCTGGGGATCTGGGACTCTGGCCTGTGCTGAAGCCCCAGAGCACCTTCTCAAGATCCTGGCCATCTTGATGAGCTTGGCTTCTTCACTCACATTCCCACCCGTCTCTTTTAAGGATCTAAGAATATCCTGCGAATTCAGAGAACCATTCCTCTGGTCCTTTGACACCCGGAGGCTGAAGCTGCCTCTCTTTTCTCCTTGGGCCTGGCAAGCCATGCACAGGTTGCAAGTTGCACCTTTTGGGGTGACCTGCTTGTCACCCCCGCGCTCTGTAGGTAGCTGAAGCTTATCTAAGCACACACATAAATGGACTAGCTGGGTTTTTCTCGCCACTGGAGGGCAGCACCACATTGCCAGGCGAGGCCCTTATACAACTCTCCATCCTCTGCTCCCCCCCCCCCCCAATGTGGAGATTCCATCCACGCTCTCCAAATGGAGGCTCAGCTGCAGAAGGAAGGGAAGAAGGAAGGAAGGAAGGAGAGGAGGCTCCTCTTCCTCCTCCTTCCAGGTCCCACTGGTCGTCCTTCCAACGGAGCCCTCCCAGACCACAGAGCCTGGCAGGAGGCTGCTGAGGGCTCCCCAGGGTGGGATTGTTGCAGCAGCACCCCTGCCTCTGCCAGGGACCTCCTGTGGTCACCCACCCCACCCTGCCATAGACCATCTGGTGGTTGTTGGGAAAGGGGGCTGAAGAGGCTGTCCCAGCCACCAAGCCAATTGGCATCCAGCTTCCAGGGGTGACAGGTGTCCCTCTGGTCAGCAAAAGAAGGAGTCTCCAGCCAAGTTAAAGCAGCAAAACAGCGGCCAGTAGATCTTTACTTGTTGCAACAAGGTTCAAACACACAAAGATTAGGAACCCCAAGCACGGGGTTGTGTGAACTTTTAAGACCTCTCCCCATTTCCCATAATACATTTTTCAACAGCAGCATCAATACATTGCAAATGTCACAAAGTAGGAGTGTTTGGCTTGTAGAAACATGAGCCCATCACCCAACCCTCTGTTCACCAGCCTTGTTGCTGTCACCTTTTAAGTACCTGCATCCCAAGAACAATAAAAGTATTTACACATCCCTCTAGCTGCAAGGCTTTCCTGCGCTTCTCCTTTGAAAGTATCAGGATTCAATCCATCCCTGGATTTCTGCCTGGGGTATGTGCTGTCCTTGATTGCCTCCTGCCTCCTATTGCGAGGCTAAAAAAATCACATCTTGAGGGGCAAGGAGTATGTGACTCTTCCAGAGGAGTTATTAACCATTGGAACCAAGGAAATTGGTCAAACTGTTGAATTTTGGTGATTATTTGAAGTTTCTACAGTTTTCTATATATAGGCTGCTTTTCTGAGCCTCTCTGCATGTGTGGTGCTTGTGTAAACTGTGAAGCAGAACGGTCAGGCTCATTGTCCTGGCCTTCGTTCAAGGCTGTGGTGGGGACTCGGGATTTTTGGGGAGTCATTTTAACTGTCCTGCCCCATCCCTGGTTTTAACACCTTGCACAGACCTCTTGCTCTGCTACAGGAAGAGCCTTGGCTCATATTTTTGGGTGGGTGGGGGGAGAGGTGAGGTCCCAGGGAGGGAGAGGGTCCTTTAAAGGGTTAGGTTTAAAAAGTCACCCTCCTGTTATTGAAGGCACACACTGTAGTGAAAATGGAGCTTTGCGGACCACAGCTGTGTTGTTGGCATCACCTGGTGGGCCCAGGTGAGACACCCCCCCCCATCCCTGCTTGAGACCCTGGAGAGCCACCTGCCACCCAGGTGGACCAGTGTGGCCTGAGGTTGTCCAAGGCAGCTGTTCTGAGCCAGGATGGCCATGCTCCGCTTCCACGGTCAGAGATAGTGATGTTTCTGAATGCTAGTTGCTGGAAACTGGTCTTGTGCTTTGTTCCTACTTGCGTGTTTCCATAATGGGCACCCGCTTGGCTACTGTGAGGACAGGATCCTGGGCCAGGTCTGATCCTGCAGGCTTTACCTATGTTCTTACATTCTTAGGCTTCCTCTGCCCCTCTGCTTGTTGTTTGGCCCTTAGGGTGGCAGCAATGGCGGCTGTTCTCTTGGGGGGGGGCGTGTTGGGGTAAGGGGGGACTCGCCTTGGATTTGGGGGCCCCAATGGCTGCCTGACCCTAACCTGTGAACTGGGCCACAGCATGTATATGTGTGTGTGTGTGTGTGTGTGTGCATGGTGCTGATCGGGTATCTGCCCAAGGAAGGAGAGGGGGTGGGAGGGAAAGGGGTGCACAGGGGGCAGTTAGGGGCCTTTGCTTAATGCTTCCCTTTCCACTTTGCGCAGATGTGCGAGGAGCCCCTATGCACCGTGCCCAGTACATGCACTCCCCTTACGACCGGCCCTGGAACCCCCGATTCTGCATCATCTCCGGAAACCAGCTGCTGATGCTGGATGAGGAAGAGGTGAGAGGCCGGCAGGTCATGGGAGAGGGGGGTGCTGGGGGGCAGTGGGAACGGGGATGGTGGGGTGGGGGTTTTGCTTCCGGGGGGCACCAGGGGAGCCCATTGGAGGCCTTTAAAGCAGTGTATCACCACCATTGCCCAGCCACCCTGAGACATACAGCTCATGCAACTCTGTATGCAATTAAATAGAACTTCCCAAAGACCAAATATAAAAATAAGACTTTTATATTCCACCAAGTGTCTGTTTCTTTGAATATAGCTTTTATATAATGTAAAAAGGTAAAGGGACCCCTGACCATTAGGTCCAGTCATGTCCGACTCTGGGGTTGCGGCGCTCATCTCGCTTTACTGGCCGAGGGAGCCGGCGTACAGCTTCCGGGTCATGTGGCTAGCATGACTAAGCCGCTTCCGGCGAACCAGAGCAGTGCACGGAAACGCCGTTTACCTTCCCGCCGGAGCGGTACCTATTTATCTACTTGCACTTCATGCTTTCGAACTGCTAGGTTTGCAGGTGCTGGTACTGAGCAACAGGAGCTCACCCCGTCGCTGGGATTCGAACCGCTGACCTTCTGATCGGCAAGCCCTGGGCTCTGTGGTTTAGACCAAAGTGCCACCCGCGTCCCTTATACATAATGTATGCAGTACCAAAATCATATTCAGGTGCAATACAGGAAGTCTCAAAGCCAAAGTTCCATCCAAATATTCCTTCATTCAGTAAAGATAAAGTAATCACTACAACAACAACAACAACAACAACAACAACAACAACAACAACAATAATAATAAGAAGCTACTAAAGGATAATCCACACACCAGAAAAAGCTGTCCACATCCCCGAGAGTGTTGTAGCTTTCCTCTCAGTCACTCAAACTGCACTGCCCCAGCTGTGTAAAATCCTGAGATCATCAGATGCCAATCTCTGTCCAGTGTCTTCCTCCGGTCGACCCGCAGTGGAACAATAAAACGGCAAAGCACATGCTCAAGTAGAAAAGACAGTTCCATAAAATGGAGAAGGCACTCTTCTAATTGTGTAAGGGTTGCTGCTGCTATATTTAAAGAAACAGACACTCGGTGGACTATAAAGGTCTTATTTTTATATTTGGCCTTTGGGAAGTTCTACAGAACTTGCATACAGAATTGTGTGATTGTTTCTTTATTTCTCTGCATTCCTTTGCGTTGTATTTTGCTTGCCCTGAGATGTATGGCAAATTTGTGGAGGAACGGGCTATTGAGGGCTACCAGCTGCCATGGCTGTGCTCTCCATCCACGGTTGGAGGCAACAGTGCTTCCAAATGCCAGTTGCTGAAAGCTGCAGGAAAGGAGAGTTGCTCTTGGGTTCGTAGAATCATAGAATCACAATACTTTAGAGATGGAAGGAACCCCGAGGGTCATATGGCCACCCAACCTTTGCTTTAAAACCTCCTGGCGGTTCTCTCCCTGCGAGAAGTGAGGTTACAGGGAACCAGGCAGAGGGCCTTCTCGGTAGTGGCACCCGCCCTGTGGAACACCCTCCCATCAGATTCGAGGAAATAAACAACTGACTTTTAGAGGACACCTGAAGGCAGCCCTGCTCAGGGAAGTTTTGAATGTCTGATGTCGTATTGTAATTTGTTGCAAGCCGCCTAGAGTGGCTGGGGAAGCCCTGTCACATGGAAGGCATATAAACAATAAGTTATTGTTGTTATAAGATTATTACTAAGGGAGAGTCCACCACTCTCCTGAAGGAGACCATTCCACTGTCAAACTCCTCTTATTCTCAGAAAGTAATAGCACCATTCCATATTCTGCCTTGGTCAGAGCACACCTGATTCAATGAAAGGTCTCCTTAAGTTTTAGTTGGAATCTCCTTTCTTGGAGAAAACAAGCCCCCCTGCTCCCCCCCTTCTTCACCTCTGATGATGGCCCAAATCCTGCCAGGCTCTGGCCACCTGCCCCAACCACATTCTTTATAAATGCTGACTGGCTGCTTGCAGCAGCAGTTCATAGAACCATAGAATTGTAGAGTTGGAAGGGACCCCGAGGGTCGTCTAGTCCAACCCCCTGCAATGCAGAAATTTCAGCTAAAGCATCCATGACAGACACCCTCCCAACTATATTTGAAAACTTCCAATGAAGGAGAGTTCCTTCAACTTCTCATGGAATATGCTAGGAGTTAGGAGATAAATGCTAACTTCTCTCTGGCGCATGCTGGAGACCCCCACAAGGCACCACAGCTGGACTCATGGAGCCTGAGAGGTGTCAGGGTGGTTTAAATCCTCCGGGGTCCGTGGGGGAAGGCAGCCTCATGTATCTGGGAGCCTTCCTTGTGAAGCAGGGAGGAGCATAATGGGAAGCCTGAAGTGCAGAGAGAGAGAGAGAGAGAGAGAGATGGGAAGGAGGGAACCCTGGGGGTCTCCCAGACCCTGGAAAAAGACTTCCTGCTCTGCAGGAGGAGCTGCTTGGTATGCAGAATGTCCCAACCCTGCCTCCAGGTGAAAAGAAAAGGGAATCTACCACAAGGTGTTGGGGAGAAGCAGGCAATGGGGCAGAAAAGGCTCCGGTTCCCTGGGGTGTGTGTGTGTGTGTGTGTGTTCCTTCTGAGCAGCCAGAGGCTGTGTCAGCAGCAGACAATCAAAGTACACAGCTTCCCTTAAAGAACTGTAGTTCACCTTGCACTAGCTGCAATTTCCAGCAAACTACAGTTCCCAATATTCTTCAGGGGGAGCTGTGTGCTTTGAATGCCTGGTGTGAATGTGGCCAGGGTCGGTGCCTTGGCACCCATCGTGGACTCACTGGTTTGGTCAGAGTCCCCCCCCCCCTTGTTGAGTTGGGGCCTCGTCTGCTTCTGCTTCTGCTTCTGCTTCTCCCCTGGGAGCCCCACAGTGGCCCCCGAAGCTGCTTGGGTGTGGGGTGGAGCGGGTGGGTCTTGGGGCTCCTTTCCCCTCTGCTATCTCTTGTGCCCTTGTGTCTGCCTCTCTCCTTGGCCAGATCCACCCCCTGCTCCTCCGAGAACGCCAGCGGGATCCCGCTCGGAACAAGCTCCTGCGCCGGACCGTCAGCGTCCCTGTGGAAGGGAGACCCCACCCAGAGCACGGTAGGGGACCCCGAGGGAGTGGGTGCTCTTATCGGGGGTGGGCCATACACCTGTATCATACCAAGGGGGGAAAGAAAACATCTTGTAGCAGCACCCTGTGATCCCAGCAGATCCTGTGCAGGGAGAGATCCTTCTCCACCCTCTCCCCCAGCAGTGATCTTGCTTTCCTTCAGAAGCCTTTTGGAGGCAGGGACCCTTGAGGTCACCATTTTGCCCCTGTGTTTCCTCTCAGCTGCAAGGAGGGGGTTCTGGGTTCCACGAGGAGGAGCACAGCCTCTGGGGCAGAGGAGGCTCCCTGCCCGCCCTTGCCCCCTGGCAGGAAAAGAGCAAGGCCACCGAGAGCATCTTGAGGGCAGGATCCACCCCATGTCTAGCAGGGTGGCACTTGGCTGTGGGGCTGCCCTCCCCCTGGAGGAGGAATATGGTACCAAAGCTGTTGGTCTCTCCAAGGAGCTCTCCTGGGTCTCTGAGATCCACAGGTGATGCTGCCACCCTCCCCTCAGCCAAAATCCCCTTCCTCCAGGACATTAGAGCACACAGAGCATAGAATCCTAGAGTTGGAAGAGACCACAAGGGCCATCCAGTCCAACCCCCTGCCAAACAGGAAACACCATCAAAGCATTCCTGACAGATGGCATGTTGAAAGTGCTGTGGGGGTTGTGATTAGAAACCCATAGATGTCCCTCCAGCACCACCAGGATCCTCACCCAAGCAGTGTGCTATGTTCAGGCCACGGCGACCCCCCATCTCAATCCATGCAGGTCCACAAACACCCCTGTGGGAAATTCAGCCTCCTCACCTAGCTATGTTGGAAACCCAAAGTCAGGACAAACTCCCTGCGTGGGGGGATGGGGGAACCAGGGCACCCCCCCCCCACGGTGGTGCATCTCAGGGGATTGGGTGGTGAAAGTTCTCCCAGCGCAGGTGGTTGATCCAAGCGATCCACTGTGTGAAGTGGCTGTGATAAAGGCAAATTCCATGCTAGGGATCATTACGAAAGGAGTTGAAAATAAAACTGCAAATGGCGTAATACAAATCTGTGGTGTGACTGCATGTGGAGCCCTGTATCCTGTTCTGGTCACCTCATCTCACAAAGGATATCGTAGAGTTGGAAGAGGTTCAGGAAAGGGCCACTGACGTGATCCAGGTGAGGGAGCAAATAAAGGTTGCAGCAGTTGGGACTTTTCAGTTTAGAGAACAGGCCAGGAAGAGACATGATAGAAGTTGATAGGATTATTCATGGCCTGGGGAAAATAGGGAACCGGTCAGCCCCTGTGAGAAGAGGATGCTGGACTAGGTGGCCTGATCCAGCAGGCTTTTCTTACGTTTTTACGCCAGGCAGTGCCCCAGGCCCCTCTGCAGGGCTGTTGAGAATGTGGGGGATCTTCAATCAGTTCTGTCCCTCAAACCCTCCTCCCAAAGCTCCCCTGGGTAGGAAAGGGTGGAGCAGAAATTCCCATATAGTGAATGAAATAAAACCTCCCTTCTAGGTGGGCCCTGAATGGAGCCTGAGCTCGGGGCTGAGAGGATGTGTCCATTTTGTCTGCTTGGGTGAAATCACACTGGAGCCCCCCTTCCATGACTCTTGGGGGGTCATTGGGGAAAGGGAGGGAGCTTCTCTTTCCCTGACTAAGCCCCTCCTTAACAATCCTGTACCCTAATAATTCCTCTAATACAGCAGTGTTTTTCAACCACTGTTCCGCAGCACACTAGTGTGCCGTGAGATGTTGCCTGGTGTGCCGTGGGAAAATTACTTTATATATAGTCAATATAGGCACAGAGTTAATTTTTTTAACATTTTCTAATGGTGGTGTGCCTCGTGATTTTTTTCATGAAACAAGTGTGCCTTTGCCCAAAAAAGGTTGAAAAACACTGTAATACAGACCAATTTGGGGTGGGGCATGTGTTCACAGGCGCCTGCCTCATTTCCCCTGCTGCGTAGGGTTGCCATATGTCCTGAAAATCCCAGACATGTCCTCTTTTGGGGGACCAACAGGCCCGACCGGGGATAATTTTTTATTTTAATGGAAATGTCTGGGGTTTTTTGGGGGGGTATTTATTCATTAAGCTTGGGCCGGCAGTGGTTTGGACTGTCCTCTTTTTTGCTCTTCAGGATATGACAACCTACTTCTGCAGTGATGTCTGCCCAGTCACTGTTCCTTAGGGGACTCTCCTTCCTTTCCCTTCCCCATGTCCACCCCCTGCATGGGTCCCCACACAAGTGCCACCGTGGGGTGAGAGGGGGCAGTCAGATAATGGAGTTGGGGAGGTGGGGGTGTCCCAAATTAGCTGAGGACACCCAGTTGCTCAGGGTGTTGGAGACATAGAAGGGATTATGAGGCATCCCAACATGATCTCTCCAACGTGGACGGGTGGGGTAGCACTGGCATTGTGGTGGGGTACAGGAGCAGGGGTCGCGTGGGGGCCCTGAGGTGGTGGAAGTGGGCCCACAAGTACATCTTTGGGCATATAGACAGTACAAGGAATATGAGGGTGCCCCTGAACAAAGCGCTGGTCACTGAGCAGCCACAACCAGGGCTTCTGATCAAAGGGCATGAGAGGACCTGTGGGCAGTGTGTCTGTTTAGCATGCAGAAAGTCCCGGGTTCAATGCCACGTGGCATTTATTGGTGCAGACAAACCCATGACCTGGCTTGTTGTGGAGACAGCTGCTCTGCAGTGCTGACTGTGCCCCCTCGCTGAAATCCTAGAGAAACCCTGCAGGCAGTGCAGGCTGGAGTGAGCTAGGTGGACTGACTCAGGATATGTTCCTAGTCTCGCCCTTCAAGGCCCCAAGTAGTCCCTGAGGACCCTGCCCTGGCCCCACTGCAAGGGCTCAGGGTGAGTTGCAATGTGTCCTTGTCACATGGCCACTTGGTGGCTTGTGTGGATGGACTGGGGTTTGGATCTGATCTCTGGGGAGGCAAAGTAACCAAGGCCATGGAGGAGGAGGAGGAGGAGGAGGAGGAGGAGGAGGAGGAGGAGGAGGAGGAGGAGGAGAAGAAGAAGAAGAAGAAGAAGAGGAAGAAGCCCTGCTGAAGCAGCACCAGCATGGCTTCTGCAAGGGCCAGTCCCATCTCACAAACCTATTGGAGTTATTTGAGAGTGTCAGTAGCTCTATAGACAGAGGGGATTTGCATGATGGTGTACTTGGACTCTCAAACAGCTTTGGACAGAGTATGTTGGGGGGGGGATCTTAACTTCACATACACACTCCTGGGGTCTGAACGGGAGGTGACGGCCCAGGAGCGAGACCTCGGGGTCATAGGAAGGACCTCTATGATCATTAGAATAGGGATCGAAGGTATAACTGCCACTATTACCATTCCATTATACACATTGATGGTGCAGCTGCATGTGGAGCCCTGTGTCTTGTTCTGGTTGCCTCAGCTCAGAAAGGATATTGCAGAGTTGGAAAAGGTTCAGGGAAGTGACCCAGGAGATGGAGCAGTCCCCTGTGAAGAAAGGGACTTTTTAGTGTAGAAAAAAAGGCAAGTGAGAAGTGACATGGATGGGTGTTTGTGAAGTTATTGGCTACTGCTTCTTCCCTTTGGGACACCTGGTCGCCCACTGTGAGGAGAGCAGGGTGCTAGGCCAGGTGGGTCCCGTTGGTTTGAGGACTGGGACATTTGCAGGGAAACAAAATGCTTGTTGTACTGCCAACCATACTGTACGCTTGTGAAACATGGACCACTTATAAATGCCATCTCTAACTCCTTGAAAGATTCTGTCAGGGATTTACTCCTTCCCTTGGATGGACATCAATGGTGTCTCTGGAAAATGTTACACATCACTTGGGAGGACAGGCAGACTAATACCAGTGTACTGGAAGAAGCAAAGATAACCATTGTGGAAGCAATGATTCTTCAACATCAACTTCATTGGGCTGGTCATGAGCAGATGCCTGATCGTCTTCCAAAGCAACTACTCTATTCCAAACTTAAAAATGGAAAGCGTAATGTTGGTGGTCAACAAAAGAGGTTTAAAGACTGTCTCAAGGCAAATCTTAAAAAATGTAGTATAAACACCGACAACTGAGAAACGTGCTAAGAGGAAGGCACGGTTGGCAAACCCTCACCGTGATCAACTCCCTCCTGGAAACCAATGTCCCCACTGTGGAAGGACGTGTGGATCCAGAATTGGCCTCCACATCACTTACGGACTCACTGTGAAGACCCTGTTCACGGAAGACAATCTTCCTTGGCTACGAGGGATTGCCAGAGCAGCAGAAGCAGCATTTGGTTTGTTCAGAAAAGGGAAGGGGAACCACCAGAAGCCTTTTTCTGGGTGAATCCCCACCCAAAGGAGCCGCATCATATCGCTGGGGCCACCCATTGGTGCTCTTTTCTTCCTGGGGAAGGTGACAGAGGCACCACGCCTAGGAAAAGTGTGAGAGTGTGTTGGGGGACCCTGGCTGGGCTTCAGCTGCAGCCCCCGCCCTCGTGACCCACTGCCAGCAGCTTCTCAGCTATTCACTCCAGAGCCCCCCCCCCCGCGTCCCATCCCATAATAGTGAGTTCCATTGAAAGGTAACAGCTCCTGGGCGCTTGACAACTGTTGCTATAGGAACCCTCTCTCCCTCTGGCTGCCTTCCCAGGCAGCCCTATTCAGAGCTGGGTCTTTGTGGGTGTTGCTGCTCTGCGGGGCTGCGAGGGACCCAGGAGTCCTGGCTCTAAATGCCCTCCCTGCAGGTGGCTGCGGGGCCCGCCAGGGTGTGTGGGGAGAGGGTGAGCGTTGAGCTCTTCACCCTGCAGTGGAGCGCTTTGTTCCAGACCCCCCAGTGGAGGACAGGGAGTCCTGCTTCCCCCAGGCCCCCTGTCCTGGCTCCCCAGGGGCCCCCTCTCTGAGGGTGGGGGTCTTTGGGCTCTGGCCTGCGCCCTCTTCTCCTAGGGGCCTCGTGGGGAGAGGGCAGTGTGTGCGCCCTTTGCTCCCCTCCCCCCTCCCTCTCCATCTTCCCTTCCCCCCTTTCCTGCTGCTGGAGGTTTAAAAAAAGATTTTTGTCTCCCTGAGAAGTTGGCTTAAAAGGTTTCCATGGAAACTCCAAGAAGAGATGAAGGGGAGAGGCAGCCGGAGACAGGCGGAATCCGGGGACATGCCCCCCCAACACACACGCGCGACGCCCCCTCTTCTGCCGCGGGCCTCCAGCGCCCCCTGCTGGCCCACTGCCAAACTCCAGCGGAGCCCCTTCTCACCTGCGCGACCCGGCTTCCCTCCCCCCTGCGGTGACCCCGAGTGACCCCGCTCGGGCAGAGGGGCCGAGGGCGCAGCGGGGAGGGACCCAGAGATTGGGGTGGGGGGGGGGAGAAAGCGCGCCTCCCTTAAGGATGGGGGGGGGGGTTCTGCTCCGGGGCGTCTCGCTCTCGTGACCCCAAGGAAGGCAGCGAGGGGGGGGAGGGGGGAGGGTCTGCAGACGGGGCCTTTTCCATGGGAGTTTTCGCTTTCCCGCGCCGCGCCGCGGCCCCTGCTGCTGCTGCTGCCGCCCGGGGTCCCGGGGCCCCTCCGCCCGCCCGCCCGTGCCCGTCCCTTCCTGGCTCTCCCGCGAGCGGCTGCTGACAGGCGAGCCCGTCTCCTAGCAACGGCTCGGCATGCTGCGGGGAGCGAGCGGGCGAGGCGGCGGGCACCGAGCGAGCGAGCGGGCGAGCGGGCGGGCGGGCGACGAGCAGGCAGGCAGGCAGGCAGGCAGGCGGGCGCACGAGCGGGCTGGCTGGGGGGCCTCGGCCCGGCGGGCTGGCTGGCTGGGGGGCGCTCGCCCGGCCGCATGGCCAGCTAGGACCGGGCCCGGGCCCGGCGTCCCCCCGCGCCGCCCCCGCGGGGCCTTGGCGATGCGCCGTGCCCGGGAGGACGAGGAGGAGACGGAGCCCGAGCCCTAGCGGCCCGGAGGCCCCTCTGTCGCGCAGGTAAGGGCCGGAGGCTCCGCCGCGGGGCGGGGGGGGGGGCGAGGGCGCTGCGCGGGCGGGAGAGGCATCCCACGGGCGGGGGGGGGGGAGCAGCGCGCACCCGCATCTCTGCCACGGCGGGCAAGCGCGCCCCCGGCGAGGGCATGCGAGGTTGCGCCGGGGGCGCTTGTCTGACGGAGGCCGATCCTACGGAGGAACCCTGCACCGGGGAGAGGAGAGGCGGGTTCCGCCTGCCCGCGTGCGCCAGCTCGCCAGCTCGCTCGCTCGCCTCTCCCGCTTCCCGGGGAGGGGGTCGCCGCTTGCCTGCGTCGTGCGTGCGTGACGGGGGAGGGGGACTGCGCTGCGTGGCGGGCGGGGGGGGGAGGACAGGGAGCCCCCCTCCCCTGGCACCCGTGCAGGCTGCCCCCAGCTCAAGAAGCGGAGATGCCATCGCTGCGCCTCCCTGACCCTTCTCGAGGACCTCAGGAGAGCCCAGTGGCAGAGGTGGCAGCTGGGTCCGTTGCCCAAAGGGGCTCCTCCTAGCCCAGCGTCGTCTCTTTTCACGGGGACCTGCCAGGTGAACCCCCAAAGGGAAGCTGGCAAGGCCTGAGAGCAGCAGCAGCAGCAGCAATAGCCCCCCACCTCTCTTCTTCCTCTCCCCACCATGGCGATTCCTCCCAGCCGGGGTCTTCCCCAGTGGAGACAGAAGCTGCTGCATGGCTCCTGGGGGCGTCTCAAGGTGGGCCTGAACTGCTCCCAAAGAGTGCCTCTGAGCATGCCTTCCCAGCCCCATGGCAGCCTGCACACGACCTTCTCCATGGACTAGCCTGAGCTCAGGTGTGCTGAGGGGCCTTAAGGGGGCTGCATCTGAGCACCCCCCCCCCAGCAGCAGGTGCCTCAAACCTGTCCATCTGGCTCAGCAGAGGCTCACCTGGAAGCTGCTGGCTTGCATGCCTCCCCACAGCCCCCACAGCTCCTAAAGGCAGACCAGCAAGCCAAGAGGGGTGGGGGTGGGGGTGGGGGTAAACCCCAGCAGACCAATGACTCCCCTTGCAGGCAGGATTCCTGTGGCTTCTGGGGGCAGCTGGCCAGGGAGCCCCCCTCCTTTCCCTCATGCTGCCTTTTACAAGAGGGAAGAGCCACATGGTGGCAGTGGAGGGCTGGCACCCCATGGCAGGAATGGGCACCCATAGGATATCTGCAGGTGGGGCCTGTGGGGTGGGCTTTGCTTGGAGGGAACGCAGCGATGGTTTTTGAAATGTGTGTGTTGGGGAGGAGATGTTGCCTCAAAAGCCCCCCCCCTCCCCCACATTGGTGATGCCCACGTGGTTCCTCCTTGGGGTTGGACATGAGGAGAGTGGGCAGCAGGCAGGAGAGCCGCTCTGTGGTTCCCTCTTTGGTCAGGCCAGCCGAGTGGGAAGCTCTCTGACCCTCCAGCCACAGACACCCCTCCCCCAGAAACTGCTCTCCCTGGTCTGGCCTGGGAAGCTGAGCAGGGTGAGGCTGGGGGCCACTGGCTGCCCTCTGTCCCAGACTCAGGTCCTGGCAGCTGGGAGAGGCCTCCTGAGCTGGAGGGACCAGGGGCCTCACTCTGCTCCCCCCAGTTCGTTCTCAAGGTGCCTTGACCCAGATGTGGGGTGGGTGGAGGGGGGCCTGTGCTCCGGAGCTGAAGCCAGGCCCCAGAGCCTGGGGAGGGGGCCTGGGAGCACCAGCCAAGTTGGACAAGTGGCTGGCTGGGGGTGGCAGCGAAGACAGATGGCTCACCCACGGAGGAGAAGGAGGCGCTTGGGTGGAGGGACAGATCCCTTGCTCTGGGTGCTTGGGGGAGGGCAATGGGCACGGCCCCTCCCTTGTTTGGGTTCAGACAGCAGCCACCTTCTGCTACTGGGGCATCAGTGGGCAGGGGGAGGACCAGAAGTCCCCAGGGCAGGGGGGGAGAGGGAAAATGGGGGGGGGGCTTTTTGCCAAGTGTTGATGCTGGGAGGAAGGGGCTGGTGAGGGATGGCTCCCCCCACTGTGCCTGGTTTGAATGCTCTTCATCAGCCACAGCCCCCCCTTCTCTCTACCCCTCCTCAACTGCCCCCAGAGCAGGAGCTCCCCTTCCTTCCCAGAGCAGGAGACATTCCTCTGGGAAGGCTGGCTTGGTTTGGAAAGTCCTGCCTGGGGGTGGGGGGTTTCTGCCCTATGGACGCTGCCCTTTCCTCTCCCCACCCCAGTCACAAGCTTGGCCTGGCTGGAGGGGCCTTGGCTGAGCCATGGGGCAGAGGGAACGTGGGGGTGGGTGGGGGGAGGTGAGCTGCATGCTGGGCTCTTCCTGCCCAGTGAGCCCCTTGCAGGCAGGGAGAAGCAGCCAGGCACCCCCTTCTCTGGCCCAAGAGGCAGCCGTAGAGTCAGGCAGCAGGCAGCTCAGGGGGGACCCCAGGGGTAATTTAGCCCAGGGTGGCCCAGCCTCTCGGACTAAGTGGGACGCAGGTGGCACTGTGGTCTAAACCACTGAGCCTCTTGGGCTTGCCGGTCAGAAGGTCGGTGGTTCGAATCTCCGCGACAGGGTGAGCTCCCATTGCTCAGTCCCTGCTCTTACCAACCTAGCAGTTTGAAAGCACATCAAGTGCAAGTAGGTAAATAGGTACCGCTCCGGCGGGAAGGTAAACGGCGTTTCCGTGCGCTGCTCTGGTTCACCAGAAGCGGCTTATTCATGCTGGCCACATGACCCGGAAGCTGTACGCCAGCTCCTTCCGCCAGTAAAGTGAGATGAGCGCTGCAACCCCAGAGTCGTTCACGGCTGGACCGAATGGTCAGGGGTCCCTTTACCTTTACCTGGACTTTGGGAAGGAGGCCTGGCAGAGTCCTAGAGCCCTCCCAGCTCCTTCCCAAAGTGGGGAAAGCGCTAGCTTTGGGAAGGAGGCGGGAGGACCCTGGCAGAGCCGCGCACCTCCTTCCCAAAGCCCGACACCTTGCTGAGCCGGCTTTGGGAAGGCAGCACAAGGCCTGGCGGGGGGGGCACCAAATGTTGCCAAGGGCCGCCCCAAGAAGCCTCTGCCTCTGCGTCTGACCACCCTTATTGAGCCCAACCACCTGCCCCCTAGGCAATGCATGCCACCCCTCTGGCCCAGAGACAGAGGCCTTAGCCTTGTTGGAGGCTGGTAGCTCCAGGCAGCCTGCTGGGGCTGTGTTCGGGTCCTGCTTGCTCCTGGGTGGCCTCTCTGGGAAGAGCAGGAGGCTGGCCTAGGTCCAGCTGCTTTGGGGCTCCTCCGATACTCTTCCAAGCCGATTGGCGCCTGCTCTCGCTCACTGCGCCGCCCGGTCTGCCTGTCAAGTGCCCATCACCACCACCCCGTCATGTCAGCATGGCAAGCTGCTTCCGAGCAGATGTGCCTAAATTGCGGGGGGGGGGGGAGGCTGCAAGATCTGGCTGCTCAGCAGATGTGCCAAACAGCACCCACAGTTGAGTGACAGCTCACATTCCATCAACCCTTCTGAGCTGGGGGGCTCCTTGCCCCTGCCACCTCTCTGGGCTCCCATGCCCTGACCTGCTGGCCCTCCATGTGAGTAATGGAGGGAGGAGCACCGCTGCAGCCCGAAACTGCGGAGGCTGCAGAGCTGGGAAGTTCAGAAAAAGGGCAGCCCAAACAATGGAGGGGATGGAGGGGGGCTCCCCTGCGAAGGAAGGTTGCTGCCTCCTGTGGGAGGGAGTTCCATAGGTCAACTGTGGGCTGCATGAAGCTTCCTACATTCAGCTTTCTGGGATGCCCACAAGTTCTAATGCTATGAGAGGGAGGAAGACTTCTGCCTCTCCACTTTCTCCATACACCGTGTATAAACATCTGCCGTGGTGCCTCTGACTCGCCTCTTCTCTAAACTAGAAAGTCGCTCTCTTCCTGAACCGTTTCCAACCCCACAATATCCTTTCTGAGGTGAGGCGACCAGACAGGGACACAGGGCTTCAAATGTGACTTGTATGATGGCATTAGCATTTTAGATTTTGTGGTGATTTATGTGGAAATTCTCGAAGTGACTAGCATGAGTTTGGCCAAACTGCGGGAGGCAGTGGAGGATAGGGGTGCCTGGCGTGCTCTGGTCCATGGGTCACGAAGAGTCGGACACGACTGAACGACTGAACAACAACATGTGGAAATTGTTTAGCTTGCTTTTCTTTTTTTTAATGTTTCATTTATTGTTTATGAGTACTTTTGTTACGTTGCAGTTATGTATTTCTTTATGTTATAATCCGCCTTGAGCATGGTTTCAATTGTGGGAAAGTGACATACAAATACAATTATGTATATATGTAGGAATATAGGCAGTTTTGTTTTCAGTCACTTTCCCAAAGACCCCTAGTACCTGTATGGCATTTGCCTTTTTCATGGCCTCCACACAACCTCTTCACCAAGGTGGCCCTGCTATGACCCCAAGGTCTCACTCCTGGGCCGTCCGTCACCTCCTGTTCAGACCCCAGGAGTGTGTAGGTGAAGTTAATACCCCCCCCCAACATACACCACTTTGCTCTGAATTTACCCTGAATTTCATTTGCCATTTTACCACCTGTTCCCTCAGTTTGGAGAGGTCCTTTTGGAGCTCTTTGCAATCTCTTTTTGCCTTAAAAACAGTTTAGTGACATCCACAAACTTGGCTACCTCACTGCTTGCTCCTAACTCTTGGTCATTTATGAGCAAGTTAAAAAGCTCAGGTTCCGATCCTTGGGGGACCCCCGTTTCTCACCATTTGGAGAACTTCCTGCAGCTAAACCGGAAGTCTTTGGTGAGGAATTTTGTCCAAAGCTGTTTGAAAGTCCAAGTACCGTATTTTCCGACATATAAGATGACTGGGCGTATAAGATGACCCCCAACTTTTCCAGTTAAAATACAGAGTTTGAGATATACTCGACCACAGATTCTCCACCCGGCGTATAAGACGACCCCCGACTTTTGAGAAGATTTTCCTGGATTAAAAAGTAGTCTTATACGCCAGAATATACAGTACCCCGTGAACCAGATCTCCTCTGTCTATATGGCTGGGTTGTGAGATGGGACCTGCTCTTGCAGAGGCCACGCTAGTGCTGCTTCAGCAGGGCTTCTTCTTCTTCTGTGCTCTTTGTTATGTTACCTTTAACGCTGCTTTTCACTAGTTTTTGGCTGAGTGGCCTGTAGTATCCTGGAACTGGCGTTCCATTGACTACTTTCCAGTCCTCCAGTACAGAGGGCCAAGTCCTCCCTTCTGCAGTCAGGATGCCTGTTTGCTGAGTGTCTGGGCCCCTTCTTTTTGGGGTGCCTGGTTGCCCACAGAGAGAAGAACAGGAGGCTGGGCTAGGTTGGACCTACCTGGAGTTGTGGCAGCGTCCGGGGCAGGGACTTGGAAGTTGAGGAGCATGAGAGGATTGTCACCTCATTTCCTCTGCAGGACTTTCAAGTTCTAGTAGGCAGAAACCCAACCGGTGAAGCATCTCTAGGGCAGGGATGGCTTCGCTGCGAGGGGGGTAATGTTGGCAGCCCCACTCCCCCCCATCACAAAATCCCATTCTGAATCCCATGCCTTTTCTGAGATGGCAGAGTGCAGCATCAGGCCAGACCCCTGGGTCCTGTGGGGGGGGGGTGTCTCTCAAATGCAGGTGACAAGTGGCCTGGGTGTGTGTATTGGGGGGGGGTAAAATAGCCAGGCAGGCCTCTGTGCAGCTTTTGCTGCTATTTCCAGCTCTGACGCCAATTCTTTCTGCTATTTGAGGCTCCTGTGTGCCCCCCCAGCCCCTCCTGAGGAGGAGGAGGAGCTGCCTCCGGCAGTGCTTCCCCCCCCCCCAGCTGCTCATTCACAACCACCCAGCGCCACACATGCCAGGCGGTCCGCTGGAGGCAGCACGCAGGAGCCTCTTTCCACCCCCCCCAATGATGATTCCCCTCTCACCTATGGGGAGAAGAGGAAGCCCCCTTCTTCCAGGGCCAGAGCCTGGCTGGGGGAAGGGGCGTCCCCGCTTCACTGTCAACCACATGCTAAGGCTGGGACGGTGCCCCCCATTTCGGCGGAGGGGGGTGCTGTCTGTGCCTTTCTGCTGTCACCCCCCATCCCTACAAGACGACCCTGCAGCCCCACCGGGTCCCCCTCCCCCTGTGGCCTCCAATCTTCTCCACTGGCTCCCAGGGGGCACCCCCCACGAGGACAAGGGGGCACCCCCCGTGACAGCCGCCTCTCCTTTTGCAGAGCACCACGCTGCCCGTTCCCGTCGGAAGAGCGTCCCTGGAGGGAAGCAGTACAGCATCAACATGGACGCCCCACCCGCTCCGCCCTTCCGGCCCTCGGTGAGCAAAGACACCCCACCCCACACCCCACCCTCCCTCTCGCACCCCACCCCATCACGCACCTCTGGGGGCCGTGCATCTGGAGGAGGAATCCTAGAATGGGAGAGTCAGAAGGGGAACCCAAGGGCCATCTAGTCCAACCCCCTGCAGTGCAGGGATCAGAGCTGCAGGATCCCTGAGGGGCCGCCATCCAACTCCCTCCATTGAAGGGGAGGCCACCGAATCATAGAAATGGTAGAATTGCAAGGGGGCCCTGAGGGTCATCGAGTCTGACCCATGCAGTGTGGGAATCCCCATTAAAGAATCCCTGGCAGATGGCCATGGAGGGATGACAGGCCCGGGGGAGGGAGCCCCCCACCCCCTGGTGGGACCCTGCCCACCTTGTCCTGGGGGCCTCTCAGACCCCCACCTGCAGGAGAGGCAAAGTGGGCAGGGCTGGAGCTAGTGCAGTGGGGTGGGGGTGGGGAGAAAGGGGAAGGCACCTGAAGAAGCAGCCTTGCAAGGGCCCTCCCCTAGCAAGATATGGGGTCACAGTAGACGAAGGGGGCAGCTGTGAAGATGCAGGGCTGACCAGCTCACCCCGTCCCTCCAAGTGGCTGCCATTGTACTCTAGGGCATGAGGGACCAGGGGCGGGGCTGGCTGCTCAGCCCCAGTGGGTCAATGTGGGGACAGAAAACAGGCCAAGAGGGAGGCTCCTGGGAGGAGGACAGGGGGCTCTGACTCTGTCTCTCCCCGGCCCTTGGGGCCCCCCAGCAGCAGGGATTCCTCAGCCGGCGCCTGAAGAGCTCCATCAAGCGCACCAAGAGCCAGCCCAAGCTGGACCGCACCAGCAGCTTCCGCCAGATGCTGCCCCGCTTCCGCAGCGCCGACCATGACAGGTGAGGGGATGACGACGGCAACGAGGAGGGCCAGGGCTCACCCCCCCCCGAGAGGTAGAGGCTGGGGAGGCAGGTTGGGGTGCCCCATCACTTGCAGGTGGACGCCATGCCCCGTCTCCCCCCCCCAAAACCCTTGCCACTAGGTTGTCCTCCTTTGCTGCACACTCTCCACCCCGCCCCCCAGATCCCCCTGCTGTTCCCCCTCCCTCCCCACGGCAGGGGCTGCGCTTGGCTGCCTCCCTGGGAGGCTCATCCCTGGGTCCCCGCGTGTATTTTTAGCCTCCTCCCAGCCCCCAGCCCCCCCGCTCTGACGGCAGCCCCGACACGCTTGGGCTCTCTCGCTCTCCCTCCGCTTACGCCGCTCGGCTAAAAATATCCTCCTGGGGGCGGCAGCTCCAAGCAGAAATGCCACTGGGGAAGGGAGGGGGCCTCCCTCGCAAGAGGAGCCAGCTCACAGGCCTCTGCTCCACCCGCTGCCCACAAGGGGAGCCCCAGCGGGGTCCTCTGAGATGGCATGGGGGGGCAGCTCTGTCCTCGGACCGGAGACACGGAGTTGGTGGGAGACCCCTTTGCCCCCCTCCTGCATCTTTCCCTCCCAGAGGCTTCCCTGGATGAGAGAGAAGGAGCTGTGGGGCAGAGTGGGGGGCTGTTCCCCCATCCCGGGAACCTACTCTCCCCGGGGCTGACACGGCTTGCCTCTCCTCTGACGCTGCTCTCCATCTCTCTCTCTCTCTCTCTTTCTCTCTCTCTCTCTCCGCCTTGACCCCGTTCCAGGCTGGGACCCCCCTGGCAGCTGCAGAAATGTCCCCCTGGGGGGCAGACGCCAGGTACCCCGCCTGAGGGTGGGCTTTGCCCCAGCCACCATCGGCACCTCACTCCTGCCCCCTCACTCCCCCTCCCCACCCCATAGGAGCAGCCTCACATGCGCCCCTTCCTTCAGGCTCCCTGGCACCCCCTGCCCCCCTAGACCCGCCTCCCTCTGCTCCCCCTGCACTCCGGACGCGGCCTCCGCACCCCCGCCTGCCCCCCCTTCCCGCCTGACCTGTCCCTTTGCCCCCTTGCAGGGCCCGCCTCATGCAGAGCTTCAAGGAGTCCCACTCCCACGAGTCCCTGCTCAGCCCCAGCAGCGCCGCCGAGGCCCTGGAGCTCAACCTGGACGAGGACTCCATCATCAAGCCCGTCCACAGCAGCATCCTGGGCCAGGAGTTCTGCTTTGAGGTACGTGTAGGGGAGGGGGCGAGAGGGAGGGAGGGCAGGTGCATGGGCACATGCAGAGCGCAGGTGACCCCTGCCCTTCTGCCACCCCCCTCCAGGTCACCACGTCTTCGGGCACCAAGTGCTTTGCTTGCCGGTCGGCCGCTGAGCGGGACAAGTGGATCGAGAACCTGCAGAGGGCCGTCAAGCCCAACAAGGTAGGCCCCACAACCCGCCCCCCCATTGGCCCTTGGCTGCCCCCTGGCGCCTGCCAACCCTTGCCATTTGCTTGAGAGCTTGCTCCTGCTGGGAGTCAGGGCCTCATCCCCGTCCCTGATCCCCCCAAAAGCAAGGAGCCAGTCAGCTGCCACTTCCTCCCGCTGAGGTCACTTCCTTTGTCCCTGCTTGTTCCTTTGCACCTGCTTCGCTCTGAGATGGGGTCCTCCCCTTGCTTTGCCCCATGGCACTACACGTGATAGGGGGACCCTCCCGCTATTCCCAGAAACTGATATTGGGAGGCAGGCGGGCTCCGATGTGGCTGTCCATCATCAGTAGCCTTATTCTCCTCTGTGAATCTGTCTTCTCCTCTTTCAAAGCCATCCAAGCGAGTGGCCATCGCCGCCCCCTGTGGGAGAGAGTTCCACAGTATAACTAGGTGCAACATAAAGAAGCGCTTTGTTTTATCCATCCCGAATCTCACTTCATGTGGCGTCGCTGGATGTCCACAAGTTCTGCTGTCAGAAGGGAGGGAGGGAGGGAGGAAAGCTTTCTCTCTCTCCAAAGTCCCCAAAGATGCAGCCTTTTCTCATGGGAGGATAAATATGTCCCCCCTCCCCAAAACCGTGGAAACAAAAATTCCATACGGCCCATTGCAGGCAGGGCAGCTGAGCTTTTTCCTCCGCTTTTGAGGGCTGGCGTGAGTAAGGGCTTCTTTAGTCCCAGAAGCACTTCTTTGGAGAGGCAGTTCCACATTCTTGGGGTCGCCACTGAGAAGTCCCCCTTGTGAACCACACGCAGGGTGGCAGGCGCCCTCCTCCTTGCTGATATTGTTTGGGGGCGTCCCTGTTTCACTCCCAGATGGAGAGGACCAGCCCAGCCCAGCCCAGCATCCCGGGGTGTGTGTACGCGCGCGCCAGCTCCCTAGCAGAGCGTGGCAGGGATTGGGTCCAGCATATGAGAGCCGCATTTGTTCCCCGGGAGGCAACTTGCTTTTCTGCAGACCTTCCTCTTCATCTCTGAGTTGTGTAGCCCTCCTGTTGGGACCCGGGTTTCCTGGGGTCATATGTTTCCACCCTGCTCCATTTGGGCCAGGGGCACAGAGGGCCAGTAGTGATGAAGGAAGGGCCACCTTCCTCCCCAGAACAGACCAGGCTCTACTAGCTGTCTCAGCCTGGAAATATAAAAGAGAATGACTATGGTTCGGAAACAACGATTTGCAGCAGAGAGCTGAAAGCCCAAGATGAGATAACGGAAGCTGCAACTCAAAGGTGATCAAGACTCTGGAAACCAAGACTTGGGAAGAAAGCTTGTTTTCTGCTGCTCTAGAGGGTAGCATTCAAATCACTGGCTTCAAGTTACAAGAAAGGAGATTCTGACTAAAACATCAGGAAGAACTTTCTGACAGCAAGAGCTAATTGATAGTGGAACAGTCTCCCTCAGGAGGTGGTGGACTCTCCTTCCTTGGAGGTTTCAAAGCAGAGATTGCACAGCCATCTGTCATGGATGCTAAGAAGCATGCATTGCAGGGGGTTGGACTAGATGACCCTTGGGATCCCTTCCAACTCTACAGTTCTAGGATTCTCCTTTCTTTGGGGGGGGGTTTAAGCAGAGGTTGGATGGCCACCTGTCATGGATGCTCGAGCTGAGATTCCCATATCTCACGGGAGCCAGTGTGGTGTAGTGTTTAAGAGCGGTAGACTCGTAATCTGGTGAACCGGGTTCACGTCTCTGCTCCTCCACATGCAGCTGCTGGGTGACCTTGGGCTAGTCACACTTCTCTGAAGTCTCTCAGCCCCACTCACCTCACAGAGTGTTTGTTGTGGGGGAGGAAGGGAAAGGAGAATGTTAGCCACTACCTTAGGGTAGTGATAAAGCAGGATATCAAATCCAAGCTCTTCTTCTTCTTCTTGGGCTAGATGACCCTTGGGGTCCCTTCCAACTCTATGATTCTCTGGGAGCCGGAGTCAACTGGGCCATCTTCCACACTTCTCTTTGTCCAAGTGGTTTTGCCTTTGCCCCGCTGCTTTCCCCCAGAAAACATACTCTTTAGCGCTAAATCAGAATAGGCAACAAACCACTTGGTTGCTGTTTGTTCCATTTCATGGAGGAAAGCCGCTGGACAAACAGAGTTGTGGGTGAGGCCTCCCTGTCTCGCTCTCGCTCTCTCCTGCCCTGAACTGTGCCACTTATAGCAGCAGCGCCTGTCACTTCTTGGTTAGCCTGGTAAGCTGAAGTGGCAGCTTTTTCCAGGTCAGGCCACTTTGCAACGAGGAGTCCCTCCTCCTCCTCCTCCTCCTCCTCCTCCTCCTTTCCTGGGGTTGGAAAAGGGTCTTTTCCCGGCTTTCCTCCCCATTTGCAGTTCTGTGTCCAGGCTTCAGGTGTCTTGGCTGGCAGGATGGGGATTTTGTTGTTGTGAACTGGGTTGCTCTGCCAGCTGCAGGTTCCTCTGGGATGCAAAAGCGAGCAAAGGACTCTCCTTCCTTGGAGGTTTACAAGCAGAGGCCAAGCGATGCTTTAGTTGTGATTCCTGCATTGTCTTTTCCTTATTTATATTCATTAGATTTATATCCTGCCCTTCATCACAAGATCTCAGGGTGGTTGCAGGGTACGATGTTGACTGTGAGGTCACCTCCAGGAACGGAGGCCAGGGCTCTGGCCGGCTGCCTCACGGCATTTGCTTAGGCCTTGGTGATTTAAGCCTGAGAATTTCTTTTGGTTGAGTCCCATCAGGTGAAAAGGTAGGGGATAGTTAGATAGATAAATAACATGAATACATCCATAGAGCTCCTTTTTTCTCCAAGGCCTCTCAGTTCACCCAACTTGGAAGCATTGCTGAGCCAATTGGGAAATCAGCACCATGTGAGATTCTCTTGAGTGCGATTCAGCTGCTCAGATCTCATGAAGCACCTTATCAGATATTGGTAGGAGACTCGGCAGAGCAGGAGCTGTTTATTTGTTTATCTATCTGTGGAACTCCCTCTCACGGTGATGGCCACCAACTTGGATGGTTTTAAGAAGTTGTTGGCGTCCATCTGGCTTGGGAGGCAATGGAGAAGTGCACCTTGGGGGGGGGGATCAAGCTCGAACTGTTGGAAGGTTACAGCACCTGCTGGGGCTGGAGCTGGAGCAGATGAAGGCATCCGGTTGCACCACGGCGTTTTCTTTCTCTGTGCTCCTCCTTCCTCTGGTCACTGCTATGAATGCACAACCTGCCTGTCTTGTCTCCAGGCATGGCGGGGTCAATGTTGCCTGCCTTCATGTCACATTTGCAGAGAACTTTGTAAAACAGGGTTGGTCTGCCAGCGGGTCTGGAGCCAGAAGCCAGCTCCCCATAGAGCCTGTCCTTGGGGGTCCTGCCATCTTCCATTCTGTGGACATGAGCAAGCTGGCTTTGAAAGAGGATCTGACAAATTCACAGAGGAGAAGGCTATCAAATGGCTACTAGCCATGAAGGCGATGCTCTCTGCCTCGCCAGCCGGAGGCAGCCATGCTTCCGAATATCCGTTGCTCTCGGATTCTGCTTGCTAACTTTGCACAGTTCATCCACACTTGGCCTGATCCAGCAGACTCTTATGCTTTGAAGGTCCCAAGGCAGGTTACAGCAATCAAAATGCAATGTTAGGAGCAGTTTAAAGCAACTTACAATCACAGAAATAAGATGGGTCCTAAAAGGAGGGATGGATTTCAACAACTGAGAGGCCATCACCAAAAAGGCCCTCTCCTGGGCTGCCCTCCCCTAAACCTCTGAGGGCGGAGGAACAACCAAGAGGGAGGCCCCCTTCCGCCAAAGGGGTCTCTAGGGGAGGAGGGATGGGAGTGGCCTTTCAGAGATTTGGGGCTTGAGCCATTTTGGGCATTGAGTGCTAATGTGAACACCTTGAATTAGGCCCCCAGCCTTCCTGCTTCTGCTGCGGGGCCTTAGGCTGGGGCCAGGACTGGGTTGGATCTCATCATGATCTTTGATCCAAATATTAAGGTCATGAGACGTTTGGTCTGTGAGGCATCTGACAAAAAGTACATACATAGATGCAGGGTAAAAGGGTGAATGCAGTTCAGTGTAAGCAAGTATAAAGTAAACTTTGGAGCAAGAAAAAATCTTAATTTCAAGTACAAGCTCCTGGGGTCTGAATGGGAGGTGATGGCCCAGGACGGAGCCCTTGGAGTCATAGAGACCTTGGTGAAGAGGTTGTGTGGCAAATGCCATGCTAGAGATCCTTAGGAAAGTGGTTGAAAATAAAACTGCCCAAATTCATACATACATACATGTTGTTGTTCATTCGTTCAGTCGTGTCCGAATCTTTGTGACCCCATGGACTAGAGCACGCCAGGCACGCCTGTCTTTCTTTCTTTCATACATACATACATACATACGTATATACATCAATATATACATACATACATACATAATCTTAGTTGTATTCTACCTTTCCATAATTGAAACCATGCGCAAGGCAGCTTACAGCATAGAAAAAAAACACATTGCAACATAACAAAAATAGTCATAAACGTCAAGAAATACACAACCAAAGGGAACAATTACCACATAGATCATGTTGTTGTTGTTGTTCCGTCATTCAGTCATGTCCGACTCTTTGTGACCCCATGGACCAGAGCACGCCAGGCACCCCTATCCTTCACTGCCTCCCGCAGGTTCGCCAAACTCATGTTAGTAGCTTTGAGAACACTGTCCAACCATCTCATCCTCTGTCGTCCCCTTCTCCTTGTGCCCTCCATCTTTCCCAACATCAGGGTCTTTTCCAGGGAGTCTTCTCTTCTCATGAGGTGGCCAAAGTATTAGAGCCTCAACTTCAGGATCTGTCCTTCCAGTGAGCACTCTGGGCTGATTTCTTTAAGAATGGATAGGTTTGATGTTCTTGCAGTCCATGGGACTCTCAAGAGTCTCCTCCAGCACCATAATTCAAAAGCATCAATTCTTCGGCGATCAGCCTTCTTTATGGTCCAGCTCTCACTTCCATACATTACTAATGGGAAAACCATAGCTTTAACTATACGGACCTTTGTCGGCAAGGTGATGTCTTTGCTTTTTAAGATGCTGTCTAGGTTTGTCATTGCTTTTCTCCCAAGAAGCAGGCGTTTTCTAATTTCGTGACTGCTGTCACCATCTGCAGTGATCATGGAACCCAAGAAAGTGAAATCTCTCACTGCCTCCATTTCTTCCCCTTCTATTTGCCAGGAGGTGATGGGACCAGTGGCCATGATCTTAGTTTTTTTTTGATAATAACATCTAAACTAAAGATGCCAACAAGATCCCCCTAAATGATACCTCAGCCCAAAAGTCTGTTCAGCAGCCTCAACATTTGTAGCTATAGTCATTCAGGGCCCCGCCCTCCTAGGCCAGGTCTCCGAGGACTCCCAGCCAAGAAAACAAACCTCATGGAGTCATAGAATTGTGGTGTTGGAAGAGTCATCTAGTTCAAGTGCTGGCAGCACGTAAGTGTCTGTGAAAGGGTTTGCATGCCCAAATACTCCCCCTGCCAGACACTCTTTTCTTGGTGGGGAAGAGTGCTGGAGCAGAAGGCAACAGGCCCCCATCCTGAACCACGTGGGGCAGTCATGGTTGGATTCCACACCCATCCAACCTCTGGAGAAATTGGGGCTTCTTTCTGTGTAAAGGTGACCTCCTGACATGGTCCTCACAACCAGAATGGGGTGGATTTTGGTAAGTAGGTTTCGTGGTTGCACCTCATCGAAAATGGCTCATCTCTCTGACAGTGTTTCCCTTTCCTGAGCATAGCTTTTGTCCCACATTGGGAGTTCATTTGTCCCAAGAAATCTGTTCCGCACTTGTCAAAAGTGCCCTTGTCCTTGTTTCTCTTGAGCCCAGAGTCCCAGATCCGCTTCGGGGGCGGCAGCTGGTGTTCTGTCAGGGTCTCCCATTCAAGTGCTGCAGATTAGGCTGTCATCCATGGAGACAGGGACTCCTTTCATGTCCCTAAGGAGTTCAGTCATCTTCCTTTGAAAAGCCTTGGGAGCACGTGTGATTCCAAATGGAAAGTGCCAAACAGAACCTCCCACCAGGCATGACGAGAGCCGTCAGTGTAGTGCTCCGGCTTGTCTCTGGTGTTTGCCAGAAGCTGCTTGGAGAGGCGCATGGAGGAAACACTTTGGCTCCAGCTGCTATCGGGAGCAGGTCCTCTGGCATTGGGATGGCACATTCTTCCCCGACAATGGCTTCGCTAGACTTTTAAGGGTCTTGACAGATGCACAACCCCCTGTTGGTGTTGTTACACACCAGGCAAGAGGTTTGGACGTCTCCTTTCTCACTGCATTTCCACCTTGTGGAGCCAGGGATTCTGTGGGGTGCTTGTGCCCTCCGGAGTTTGGCACCTGGTCGTAAAACAAGATCCCCAACATCATCTGAGACCTGCTGGTATAGGGTGGTATATAAATTCAATAAATCATCATCTATCACACCCGCGTCTTACTGTTTCTGTCACAGAACATAGGATTGGAGAAAGCTGCCTTATTCCGAGTCTGAGCATTGGTCCCTTTGATGCAGTATGGACCCAGACTTTCAGAAAGGGAGCCTGTATCCCATATCCTCTAGAAAGGCAACCAGCTTGCACTTGCTGCAGGTGTGGTTTTGCACCTTCTCAGGCAGGAAAGCAAACATAGCACAGGTGTGGCAGGTCACTGCAGCAGCTCCCTTGCCCTCCATGTCTCTTGGTCCTCTGCACACCGTGAGACAGCACTCTGTGTCTTCCCCTCAAAACACCCTCAGAAACGCCCCAGTTTACAAGTTTTGATCACAAGGTCTCAGAAGCTGTAATGTCAGCTAAGCAGAATTGCTGCTGGCTGCTAGCTCCTTCCACAAGTCACCCACAGCTCTTTATTCTCTTCATTTGGACAAGACTTCCCTTTTTTGGAGGAATCCTTCTTGCCTCCAATAACTTCTTTTGCTCAGCTCTTTAACGGTGCTGGTGTCCCCTTGGCCCTCAGATCAGGAACGTGCACCTGATCTGTGGTACCTTAAGCAGCTCCCCAACATTCTGATCTGACCCCCTTAATGTTGCCTTTCAACTTTCTTTTTTCTCAATCCCCTCTTTTTGGGGACTTTTTTTTATTTCAAACTCAAATGTGGTGAGCGTTAGCCCATTAGATAGAGAGCACCCCTCTCCTTGTTGGAGAGAGGCTTGGAAGAGAGTCTTCCTCTCCCGTAGCAGACTTGGCACAATTGTTCCAAGGACATAAAAACTTTGTTAGACTTGCATCTGCCATCATCCTCTTTGAAATGAGCATTCCCCACAAAACAAACTCAGGCTAGAATAAATCACGTACAATTAGCTTTAAAAATAAATTAAGATTTTTAACCACCGAGCTTCAGAAGTTGCAGCAAGCAAGTCTCCTACTGTTGGCAGTACAATAAAGAAGAAAAGCTTTCCAAATGACCTAAAAAAAAACTTGGTTTCCTTAGAAATAGGATCATGCAATCTTTGGGTTAGCAAAGTTGCAGGCTGTGGAAATCTCATTTTAGAGAGATATTCCATTCACATGGTTTTTCTTGCAATTGGGAGCAATTCCACATGGCTCCTTTCTTTGAAGAAGGTGCAGGGTAAGGAAAGGAAAACCTGCTGAAAGCCTGCTAATTCCATCCACACTGGCAACTGAGCTCAAGGCTCAGGTTATCCCTTTCATGCATATGAGTCAATAACAGCATATTACCACAAGCCTGATGGATCACGCCAATGGCCCACTTAGTCCAGCATCCTGTTCTCACAGTGGCCAGCCAGATACCCGTGATGGAATACCCAGAAGCAGGATCCGAGCACAAGCTTCCTTGGATGTCCAGGTTCAATACCCAATGGAGGCAGGGCTGGGAAAGGAAGACCCCTGGAGAGTCACGGCCAGTCACTCCCAGGGGCCAGAGACCAGCGGCCTCCCCTGTGTTTTGGTCTGAAACCCCAAGGGGGATTTATTGCAGGAGACACGCAAGTCCTCTCTCTGCCTCTTGCTTGCTAGGCTGCCTTCATTATCTGGAGTCTGTGGTGACCATTTCACCGCTGGCACCCGGGATCTTTGCCTGCCCTCTAGGGGACGTGCCTCCTGCCTGCCCTACCACTTGCCTGACCCCCACTCTCTCTCTCTCTCCCCCCCCCCCCGCCCAGGACAACAGCCGCCGCGTGGACAATGTCCTGAAGCTGTGGATCATCGAGGCGCGGGACCTGCCCCCCAAGAAGCGCTACTACTGCGAGCTGTGCCTAGACGACATGCTGTATGCGCGGACCACCAGCAAGGTGCGGACAGACAATGTCTTCTGGGGGGAGCACTTTGAGTTCAACAACCTGCCGGCGGTGCGGACCATCCGGCTGCACCTCTACAAGGACACGGACAAGAAGCGGAAGAAGGACAAGAGCAATTACGTGGGCATGGTCAGCATCCCCATCGCCAGCGTGACGGGGAGGCACTTTGCCGAGCAGTGGTACCCGCTCAGCCAGCCCAGCGCCAGCAAGAGCAAGTCCGGCTGCTGCCCGGCCATCCGCGTCAAGAGCCGCTTCCAGACCATGAGCATCCTCCCCATGGAGCTCTACAAGGAGTTTGCCGAGTACGTCACCAACAACTACCGCATGCTCTGCGCCGTCCTGGAGCCCGTCCTCAGCGTCAAGAGCAAGGAGGAGGTGGCCTGCGCACTGGTCCACATTCTCCAGAGCACCGGGAAGGCCAAGGTACTCCCCGGGGGGTTGGGGAGCGGGCCTCAGGCAGGGAGGGAGGGGGAATTCCATGGGCAGAGAGCTGCCTGACCACTAGCGCCCCCTCTGCCTCTCTCCCGGCAGGACTTCCTGTCCGACATGGCCATGACGGAGGTGGACCGCTTCATGGACCGGGAGCACCTCATCTTCCGGGAGAACACGCTGGCCACCAAAGCCATAGAGGAGTATCTCAAGCTGATTGGACAAAAATACCTCAAAGATGCGATTGGTGAGCAGGGGGCGGGTGGGTTGGGGGGAGGGAGGAAGTGTCCTTCCATTCAGACTGTAAGTCACCCTGGAGCAGCGTCTGAGTGTAGTGGGGTGCTCTGAGCAGGGCAGGCCTGAGCTGTGGGTGCATCTGCCCCTGTGGATGCTTGTGGAGAAGGAGGAGGGGGCCTCCAGCTGGACCTCCCCCCGTTGCTGGGGCATGTGTCCATGGAGGTGCTGCTGCCCCCTAGCCCCAGGCTCCTGACTGCCCCACCTGCCCCGTCTCCCCGCAGGCGAGTTCATCCGGGCCCTGTATGAGTCGGAGGAGAACTGTGAGGTGGACCCCATGAAGTGCTCAGCCTCCACCTTGGCAGACCACCAAGCCAACCTGCGCATGTGCTGCGAGCTGGCACTTTGCAAGGTCGTCAACTCTCATTGGTCAGTGCCGGGAGCGGGCAGGGCTGGTGGGTGGGCGGTTTGGCGGGGGAAAGCAGGGATCGTGGAGCCAGGGACAGGCGGTTCACAGGGGGAAGGGTGGTGGTCCTGCCCGCCCGCCCGCCCGCTCACCCCTCTCCCTGCCCCCCCCCCAGTGTGTTCCCGCGGGAGCTGAAGGAGGTCTTTGCATCGTGGAGGCTGCGCTGCGCCGAGCGGGGAAGGGAGGACATTGCCGACCGTCTGATCAGCGCCTCCCTCTTCCTGCGCTTCCTGTGCCCAGCCGTCATGTCCCCCAGCCTCTTTGGTCTCATGCAGGAGTACCCAGACGAGCAGACCTCCCGCACCCTCACCCTCATCGCCAAGGTCATCCAGAACCTGGCCAACTTCTCCAAGTGAGTTGTGGGGAGGAGGGGGGGCAGCACGGAGAAGCCACGGTCTGTGCAACAGGCTCAGCAGGGCCAAGGCATGGAAAGGGCTTGGGCTGCCAGCCCAGCTCTGCCTGTGAGACACAGGGCTCTTGGGGCTGCTTCCAGCACAGCTCAGCTGAGATCGGCACAGCCGCCCACCGGGGGGTGGGGCAGGGCTAGCCTAGCTGATCTATTTATTTTGAGGGGAAAAATACCTCTTGATTGTAAAAAAGAACCTCGGAACAGCTTATGAATGAAAGTTAAAAACAGCTATCTAAAACACTGAAGAAAAAAATGAGCCACAAAGAGATGAAAGCAAGTGCCACATTAGCTGGGTAGGCTGGTCTGAAGAAAAGTGTTTTTAGCAGGTGCTGAAAAGAGGACAGTGAAGTTGTCTTGCCTGAGGTCACTAGGCAGGGAGTTCCAAAGTATGGATGTTGAGCACCCGTGGGGCCAGGCCCCCTCGCAGGTGCCCCCAACAGGCTCCTCCTCCTGCTGGGCCTTCCCACATGCACCAGCTGGAATCCTGAGGTCGCCATTTGAGGTGCTTCTCCCTGTGCCCCAGCTGAAGGAGGTGTGGCAGGGGGCAACACAGAGCCTTTCTGGTGGTGACACCCCACACCGCCTGCAGAGTGCTCTCAGGTTCTGTTTTTCTCCTACTTCCAGTCCTTAACCCAGAAGGTTGGGAGTATTTCTTAGTGGGATGGGAGCCATCGGACCTGCCTTCTTAGTGAGTATATATGTGGTTCCCAGTTCTTACTCTCTTGTGGCTGGGCCACTTTAGCAAAAAAGGCAACTGACACTTGCTAATAATGCTGAGAACCTCATTATCCTACGGGGGGCCCTGAGTTCTAGTAGTAATTTTATTACGGCCATTGGTCCATATCCAAACAACAATACATCATGTAACATTTAAACCGATACAGTTTAAACAGTTTTCCAATTTAAAACAACCTCAATAGATATACAAAATTTTCAGTTGGATAATACAATTGTATTCAATGAAATTCATTCGTCCATCTAAAGCATAATTTAAACTCTATCAATAAATTATAATTTTACAGCTAAGTTCTGGTTCCCATTAATGGCCCTGAGTTCTGCCCCCCATATCACTGTGCCCCTCAAAAGTTCAATTCCTGTAAGTGAAGCCCTCCCCTCCAAAAAAGAGCCATGTAGACACAGATACCTATGAAAATTCACTTAACACAAGGAATTTGTACTCAAACCTAGCTATATGCACGGCAGATTCACATATCCGAATATAATTTTTTACTTCCTTGTTTGCCTTTTGCTGGTTGGCTGAGGAACAGAAAGGTTTCAGAGGGCTTTCCTGGGTTTATTTAGACTTTGTAGGGCCAAATTCCATGGCTGAGAACGCATTACAAATGTTCTCATAGGAACCAATTGAAATTGTGAACTCGCTATGCGAACCTCTGCCAGCGAGCGATTTCCACGCAACGCATTGTGTTTGGTAAAGGGGGCCTGCATGCCTCTACTGTTAATGTCTTAAAACAGTGACCCCCCCTCCACTTTTCCATCCCCCAGAAGAGGGTGCCCTCAAGGCCAAGTCAGCCATGGGTGAGAAGGGCAAAGAATGCCTTTGACTAAGGTAAATCTCAGTTTTACAATGACAAACTGATAATAATTGGCAACTTCAGAGGAGTGATATCATTAGAACAAGATAAAATAAGCAAATGTGGCCAAGCTAAAGAAGGGGCCCTTCAAAATGGTGTAATCGATGGACCTAACGGAGATACAAAAATCGTACAAAACATGAGTTCACATATTACTCACAACAGGAATAAAAATGTAGAAACCCACCCAAGGACTCTTATCGGATCATAATCCAATGGAATGGTTTTGATTTAGTAAAATAACACTTCAAGATTAATTTAAATAACGAGACCGACCAGTAAATAGTGTGGGGTGCTAGTAAAGGGGATCGTAAGGGGGTTATTTATTCAACAAAATTCATACTAGAGGAAGAAAACAGAAGAAGAAAAACAAAAAACTAATGAAGGAAATGTTAATCGATGAAAAAAGATTGACAGAAAAACCAGGAGACTCAACCATCAAAAGACAACTGAAAGTACTTCAGACACAATTCACGATGATAATGCAAAGTGAAGTAGAGCAAATAATTATAAAGCTCTCAAAAAGAAACAATTTGAATCAGCAAATAAACCTGGGAAACTACTAGCATGGCAATTGAAAAAAGAGAAGAAATGTAAACACTATAAACAAGATGGCAGCTGAAGACTGAATAATCTACAACCTAAAAAGCATTAATAAGGAATTTCAGAAATATTACACAATCTTAACCAATAGTGATGACTTGGTAAGTGGGGTAGAAGTGGCAGGATCATTAGGAGGGAGTGATCATGCTCTTCTGGAGTTTATTATACAGCGGAAAGGAGCGACCAAGCATACTAAGACTCAAATTCTAGACTTTAAGAAAGCCGACTTCAGAAAATTTAGGGAAATGCTGGGTGTGATCCCATGGTCAGTAATACTAAAAGGGAAGGGAGTTCATGATGGATGGGAGTTTGTTAAAAGGGAGATATTAAAAGCACAACTTCAGGCAATACCAGTGAGACGGAAACATGGAAGGTTCCTAAAGAAGCCAGGGTGGCTATCTAAAGAACTTTTAAGATTTAAAAGGGATATGTACAAAAAATGGGAAAGGGGGGAAATCACCAGAGAGGAATTCAAACAAACAGCCAGCACGTGTAGAGACAAAGTCAGAAAAGCTAAAGCACAGAATGAACTCAGGCTTGCTAGAGAGGTTAAAAGCAACAAAAAGGGCTTTTATATAGTTAAAGCTGTGGTTTTCCCAGTAGTAATGTACGGAAGTGAGAGCTGGACCATAAAGAAGGCTGATCGCCGTAGAATTGATGCTTTTGAATTATGGTGCTGGAGGAGACTCTTGAGAGTCCCGTGGACTGCAAGAAGATCAAACCTATCCATTCTCAAAGAAATCAGCCCTGAGTACTCACTAGAAGGACAGATCCTGAAGTTGAGGCTCCAGTACTTTGGCCACCTCATGAGAAGAGAAGAATCCCTAGAAAAGACCCTGATGTTGGGAAAGATGGAGGGCACAAGGAGAAGGGGACGACAGAGGATGAGATGGTTGGACAGTGTTCTTGAAGCTACTAACATGAGTTTGGCCAAACTGCGAGAGGCAGTGAAGGATAGGCGTGCCTGGCGTACTCTGGTCCATGGGGTCATGAAGAGTCGGACACGACTGAATGACTGAACAACAACAACTGTAGCAAAAGGAAGAACAATGAAACAGTGGGGTCACTTAGAGGAGAAGATGGTGAAATGCGAACAGGAGACAGAGAAAGGGCAGAACTTCTCAATGCCTTCTTTGCCTCAGTCTTCTCCAAAAAAGAAAACAATACCCAACCTGAAGAATATGGAGCAGATGATTCAGCAGGGGAAACACAACCCAGAATAAGTAAGGAGGTAATACAAGAATACTTGGCTAGTTTAGATGTATTCAAGTCTCCAGGGCCAGATGAACTACATCCAAGAGTATTAAAAGAACTGGCAGAGGTGATTTCAGAACCACTGGCAGTAATCTTTGAGAATTCCTGGAGAACAGGCGAAGTGCCAGCAGACTGGAGGAGGGCAAATGTTGTCCCTATTTTCAAAAAGGGGGAAAGAGAAGACCCAAACAATTACCGCCCAGTCAGCCTGACATCAATACCAGGAAAGATTCTAGAGCAGATCATTAAGCAAACGGTCTGTGCGCACCTAGAAAGGAACGCTGTGATCACTAAAAGTCAGCATGGGTTTCTGAAAAATAAGTCATGTCAGACTAACCTGATCTCATTTTTTGACAAAATTACAAGCCTGGTAGATGAAGGGAACGCTGTGGATGTAGCCTATCTTGATTTCAGCAAGGCTTTGACAAGGTGCCCCATGATATTCTTGTAAAGAAGCTGGTAAAATGTGGGCTAGACAATGCTACCATTCAGTGAATTTGTAACTGGCTGACTGACCGAACCCAAATGGTGCTCATCAATGGCTCCTCTTCATCCTGGAGAGAAGTGACTAGTGGGGTGCCACAGGGTTCGGTCTTGGGCCCAGTCTTATTCAACATCTTCATCAATGACTTGGATGATGGGCTTGAGGGAATCCTGATCAAGTTTGCAGATGACACCAAATTGGGAGGGGCTGCATCAATAAGCTGGGCTGCATCAATAAGCTAAGGTGCCAATACTTTGGCCACCTCATGTGAAAAGAAGACTCCCTGATTTTGGGAAAGATGGAGGGCACAAGGAGAAGGGGACGACAGAGGATGAGATGGCTGGACAGTGTTCTCGAAGCGACTGGCATGAGTTTGGCCAAACTGCGGGAGGCAGTGGAGGATAGGGGTGCCTGGCGTGCTCTGGTCCAGGGGGTCACGAAGAGTTGGACACGACTGAACGACTGAACAACAACAACAACAACAATCCGGAAATCCTTAACTTCTTCCCTAGATTTTCAAATATTCTCAATATTACAATATTTCTTTAAATACAATTTAAATTTCTTCCACTCTTCCTGAACTGACTCCTCCCTCTGTTCACGCAGTCTTGCTGTCAACTCGGCGAGTTCCATAAAGTCTATCATCTTCAATTGCCAGTCCTCCACCGTTGGTAATTCTTTGTTTTTCCAGTTCTTTGCAATTAATATTGGACATGCCCCAAAATAAAGGACTTCTGGGAAAGAATTTATAATGAGATATTTCGAAGAGCATTTAAAACGAAGCAGTATTAAAGTTAATTTGCAAGTTGGGTTAAGTTTGTGATCAGCAGTTGACAAAATAGGTGATCATGAAGGGAAGGGAAAAAAGGATGGAGATGCAAAGCAGATTCAACGAACCAAAGAATCAATATAGGATGTCAGTGAAAGAGAGGTTGGCAAGTCTCTATGGGATTTGATGGGATGGAAAACATATGTACTGTATAATATAAACCGAAAAATGAACAATAATTTGAAAAAAGCCTCTGACTAATGTTGCCCGGTTTGCCAGTTTCAGCCTTCCCTAGGGCAGAGGGGGCTCTCACCCCTCTGACCCGGCCAGGGGGTTAGAAGTGCCTCCCAGGAGGCCAGGGGCTGCAGGACGAGGAGAGCGGGGGCCACTTCTGGCCCAGCTGTGCTGCCTCCTGGCCGCTTCCCTGGAGACCCCAAGCCTGAAGCTGGGCACCTTTCTGCCCTGCCAGCGATCGGCTCCCCTGCCCCAAGGAAGCTGCTGCTTTAGTCCGTCCCACTTTTACCTGATTCTCAGGTGGACCTTTGTTCTAAGCACGGCTTTGGCTCCTCCTGCTTAATGCTGCTTGCTGTTCTATTTATTAATTTGCCTTTTTATTGTTTTAATAGCTTCTTGTTTTACTGGTTGCTTTTGCCTGGGAAGGGCCAGTACCCTAAAGGGCAGGATAATTATGATTTTAAATAAGCCTATTGAATAAATCACGTCTGTTGCAATTCCTGCGTTGCAGGGGATTGGGCTAGCTAGGTGAACCTTGAGGTCCCTTCCAACTCTAGAATTCTATAATAATAATAATAATAATAATAATAATAATAATAATAATAATAATAAAGCAAACCAGCAGCATCAGGGACAATAAAGTGGGCAGCAGTTGATCCAAGGACACCCCCTCTTGTTGGTGTTGAATGGTACAGGAGGCTTGCAGGCTCCTCGGTTGCCTCCTCCTGCCACCCCCCTTCCAGCTTCAGAGGCAAGGAAGCACCCTGCCCTGCTTGGCCCTCTGGCTGTGTAATTCTGCCCCAGTTGTGGTTTGCCAACTGGCTTCAAGGACAGTTCCGTGTCTGTAGCCTAGTCCAGCCTGAACAACACCTGGGGTGATAATTTGAGAGCAGGCAGGAGTTGCTCCACGGACACACACCCCCCCTTGATGGTGCAGGGGGGGTCCTCAATGGCTGCTTTCTCCCTCCCCTCCCCTGTGCCCTCCTTAGGTTTGGGAGCAAAGAGGAGTACATGGCCTTCATGAACGAGTTCCTGGAGCTGGAGTGGTCCAGCATGCAGCAGTTCCTGTACGAGATCTCCAACCTGGACACCCTCACCAACAGCAGCAGCTTCGAGGGCTACATTGACCTGGGCCGGGAGCTCTCCACCCTCCACGCCCTCCTCTGGGAGGTCATGCCTCAGCTCAGCAAGGTGCTGGCCCCACCCAGGGCGGGGGGAGGGCCACGCTGGGGGGTGCAGGGCCCCACGGCTTCTCCCTCTCTGACCCCCGGCCCACCTCTCTTCCCCCGCCAGGAAGCCCTCATCAAGCTGGGCCCCCTGCCCCGCCTCCTCAACGACATCAGTCTCGCTCTCAGGAACCCCCACATCCAGCGCCAGCCCAGCCACCAGGGGGAGCGACTCCAGGCCAAGCCCGTCATCCTCCGGGGACCCTCCACCGACATACAGTCCACCTACATGATGCGGGACCTCAACAGGTCAGGCCGGCTGCACGGGGGTGGGAGGGGGTTGCCAGGGCCCCCCAGCCCACATGGTGGCCCTTCTGAGGCTGCTCTGGATTTGCTAGGAAAGCCGAGCGTGGGATGGGAATGGGCCCTGCGGGTCGGGGCACTGGAAAGCTCCCCCCCTTGCAGGTCTCTAGCCTGACTTTCCCTCTTCCCCCACAGCTCTGTCGACATGCAGCCTTACATGATGCGAGGCATGAACAGGTGAGTCTGGCTAGGCCCCAAGAGGAAGGCGAGCCTCAGAGGATGGGGAGCTGTGTTGGGCTCTCCCCTCCACACAAAGGTTCAGAGCCCAGAGCGCCAGGGGGGGGGGTTTCTCCCTAGGAGGTGGCTGCTCCACTGTTTGTGGGCTGCCTCATGTTGCGGCAGTGCCCCTCCCCTTTATGACTGGCTGTGCCCCTTCCGGGGCTCCTGGACCTGTCCTCCATCCCTACCCCCGCAGGCTCCCTCCAGGCAGCACGAGAGAGGCAGGGGGCACTCCCCAGGGCAGTGGGGCCGCTGCTGCCGCCGCTGCCCTCTTTCCTGAAGAGGGGCCTCATTCCGCCAACCCCCATTGCTCTCTCCCCTCTGCAGCTCCATGGACATGACCCGCCTGCCATCGCCCACCAAGGGCGAGAAGGGGGGCTCCAAGGACATGTTCTTTGTGGCCCGCCCCCCGCTGGCCCGCTCCTCCCCGGCCTACTGCACCAGCAGCTCTGACATCACAGAGCCGGACCAGAAGGTGCTGAGCGTCAACAAGAGCGTCTCCATGCTGGACCTCCAGGACAGCCGCATGAACAGCATCTCCAACCTCCACAGCGCGGGAGACATGCTCAACAGCAGCCAGGCCTCCATCACAGCCGGGCTGGGCCTGCGCCACAGCCGCCTCTCGCAGGGCAGCGGCTCCAGCATCGCCGCCGGCCTGCGCCTCAGCCAGATGGGGGTCACCGCCGACGGGGGCGGCGGGGGCACCTCCTCCTCGGCGGCCCAGCAGCTCAGGATCCCCCTCTCCTTCCAGAATCCCCTCTTCCACATGGCCTCCGACGGGCCGGCTGGCGGCCCCCTCCACAGCCACGCCCACCCGCACCGGCCAGCGGAGGGCAACCCGGACGCCTTCGCCCCCTTCCACGGCTACAGCAAAAGTGAAGACCTCTCGGCCAGCAAGCACATCATCCACAGCCACAGCTACAGCGACGAGTTCACGCGCCAGGGCTCCGAGTTCACCAAGCGCCAGCTCTCCTTGCAGGAGAACCTGCAGAACATGCTCTCGCCCCCCCAGATCACCATCGGGCCTCAGCCCCAGCGCACAGCCCCTCCCCAGCCCCAGCCCCAGCTGCAGCGGGGCAAGTCTCAGCAGCTGACCGTCTCCTCTGCCCAGAAGCCCCGGCCCTCCAGCGGGAACCTCCTGCAGCCCGAGCCTACCTATGGCCAGGCGCGCCCCCGCCAGCAGTCCATCACCAAGGAGACCCCCTCCGCCCTCAAGCCATCCATCACCAAGCAGGTGAGCAGGGCAGGGTGGGCGGCTCACTCCCAGCAGAATCGGCCTCCCTTGAAAACTCCCCCCCCCCCGGCCCCTTTCCCCAGGCTTTCGAGGTCAGCTGCCAGTGCAAATGAAAACCAGGTGGAACTGAGTGGATCAAGGGTAGTGGACAAGGTGCTGCTTCAAGTCAGAGGCCCTTTTCATACTTACCTGGCAGGGGAGACACCTTGATCATGAAGTCAGAGGCCCTTTTAAAAGTGTGCTGTTATTTATTACTATTCTTTATTAGATGGATATACTGCCCTTCATCACAAGATCTCAGGGTGATTCACAAGATTTATTACTCTTGCATGCACTTATTCATTGCATTTATTCTCTAAGGAGCCCCAGAAGGCAGGCATGGTTTTCCCTCCTCATTTCACCCTCCCAACAACCCTGCGAGGCAGGCTAGGCTGAGAGCCGTTCCCTGTCCCAAGGCCACCTATTGAGCTTTGGGGTGGAGTGGGGATTTGAACCGAGGTCTCTCCCAGGTTCTATCCTGACACTGTGACCATTCTTATCCTTGCCTCAAGTCCTCTTCTGTGTGTCTGGTTTGCCTTTCCTGTTATTCTATGTTATAGTAGTAGTAGTGGTAATAATAATAATAATAGTTTTAAAGGTTGGGGGGTCCCTTCCTTTAGCTTCCTTTTCCCTTAGTCTTAAAAACTTGGGTGTTTTGTCTTTTCTTTTTCCTGGCCCCGCTTGCCAGCACAAGGCTTTCTCTCGAGGTGCTCCCAGAGGATGGAGCAATGCACAGAGAGAGTTTCCCATCAGGAGGGTTCTCTTGGCTTCTTCCCTCCTGTGCTATAGCTGGCAATTTTTGTGATTGAGGGGAAGATGGCACAGATCACAGTCTTGCGTCAGTCTCTGCATGGGAGAGGAAAGAGGCAATCCCAATCAAGTCAGAAATGCTCCTGCAGAATTCATTGCTTGCCATGAATGTAATTCTCCTTGCCAGGAAGCAGGATCTCCCTTAAGAGATCAGCCGGTGCGGTCATTGTCTTTTGGCGGGAGCCGCCATTTTTTGTTCACATTGAGTGGGAGAGAAGTCTGCTTTCAGCCCCTAGGACAGCGAGATCATACTAGATCTCAAGGTTGTTCTCTCCCTTTGCAGTACATTTGATTGTTCTCTCTTGGTGATTTTTTAAGTTGTATTTTGCTCCACCTGTAATGCACTGTGATCACTCCCATCTGTCTTGGGAGACAATGGAGGAGTGCACCTTTTGAACTGAAGTCAAACTGTTGGAAGTTTGCAGTACCTGCTGTGCTGTAGAAACTGATAGGGGAGAGGCATGTTCAGTTGCAGCTAGGGCGGATGAAGGCGTCCGGCTGTGCTCCTGCAGATGCACCATGGCATTTATTCTCTGCGCTCCTCGCAGCGGTCATTCCTCCTCTGGTCACTTCTCTCGGTCTCTTGGCACTGCAGTCGTCTGAAAGGGATTCCTGCAAGGTGGGGTTGATGTTGTCTCACATTTGCAGACATCTTTGTATATGCAGTAGACATGTGTGATAGTCAGTTTGGGTCATAAAGGAGAGTAGAGCCCACACATTTCTTTAAAATGGGTTCTCCTAAGTTCTCCCAGGAGTTTTCCTCCCATTTCTGCCACTGCTGCTGCCAGGAGCTTCAGAGAAGGAGTTGGCACCTGCACCTGAGTGTTTGCAGAAGCAGGCCAGATTTTGCAGCTTCCTGAGCAAGAGCCTCTTATCCCCATCTCTGGCTGCAGTTGCCAAAGCGCCTCGTGCTTTTCCCACAAGCTTTTGGTGAAGTTTGGGAGGCCGAGTGGAGTTTCTCTGGTTTGAGGTGGTCCAGCTTTCCTTTGCTCCTGCCTTGGTATATAAAATTTATATACCACTTAACTGTAGGAAAACCATAAAATTGCTGCTGAAAATTTTTGCAACTAGCAATTTGGAACGGATTAGGTCCCTTTGCCCAGAGTCTGTCAGCTGGGACAAAGATTTGGGGAGCTGGTGTTAATCTCTGAAAGACTGTATTTGCTCCTACGAACCTTCCTGGGGTTTGAGATCTCCCGGTGAGGCCCCTTTGCTGGCTCTGCCACCCTGCCAGGCGCTCATGGTGGGGAGGCAGGAGAGGGCCTTCTTGGTGGCTGCTCCCAGGCAACTTGGGAACACCTTGCCTAGGGAGGCCAGGCAGGCTCCCTCCTTGTCCTTCCATCTCAAAAAGCTTTGGGGAACTGGCCACTTTTCATGAAAAGGACGGATGCCCCTGCTGATTCTATTGTAATTATCTGTCAGGGAAGAGTTAGAGTTAGAAGCCTCCAGTTTCACAGAGGGAGGAAGCTTTCCCCAAGGGGAGGAGGAGAGCAGTGAAACTAATAGAAGAGAGCAACAGGAGCAACAGGGAGGGCCCGGATGTTCACAGGAAATGCAAGGGTTAAGTTATAGCTCAGATTTGGAGGAGGGGAGATACAAGCCAGCTCTAGCGAGGAGGTTAGAAAAAAGAGCGGGAAAGTGAAAGGAACGGCGCGTTCACCATTTTGAGAGTTGCCGATCACGGAGAAGCAGAGCTCAGAATATCTCTTAAAAGGGAGATATTAAAAGCACAACTTCAAGCAGTACCAATGAGATGAAAACATGGAAGGTGTCTAAAGACGCCAGGGTGGCTATCTAAAGAACTTTTAACTGAATTAAGATTTAAAAGGGATATGTACAAAAAATGGAAAAAGGAGGAAATCGCCAGAGAGGAATTCAAACACATAGCCAGCATGTGTAGAGACAAAGTCAGAAAAACTAAAGCACAGAATGAACTCAAGCTTGCTAGAGAGGTTAAAAGCAATAAAAAAGGCTTTTATGGGTATGTCTGTAGCAAAAGGAAGAACAAGGAAACAGTGGGGTCACTTAGAAGAGAAGATGGTGAAATGCGAACAGGAGACAGAGAAAGGGCAGAACTCCTCAATGCCTTTCTTGCCTCAGTCTTCTCCAAAAAATAAAACAATACCCAACCTGAAGAATATGGAGCAGATGATTCAGCAGGGGAAACACAACCCATAATAAGTAAGGAGGTAGTACAAGAATACTTGGCTAGTTTAGATGTATTCAAGTCTCCAGGACCAGATGAACTACATCCCAGAGTATTAAAAGAACTGGCAGAGGTGATTTCAGAACCACTGGCAGTAATCTTTGAGAATTCCTGGAGAACAGGCCAAGTCCCAGCAGACTGGAGGAGGGCAAATGTTGTCCCTATTTTCAAAAAGGGGGAAAGAGAAGACCCAAACAATTACCGCCCAGTCAGCCTGACATCAATACCACGAAAGATTCTAGAGCAGATCATTAAGCAAACGGTCTGTGAGCACCTAGAAAGGAACGCTGTGATCACTAAAAGTCAACATGGGTTTCTGAAAAATAAGTCATGTCAGACCAATCTGATCTCATTTTTTGACAAAATTACAAGCCTGGTAGATGAAGGGAACGCTGTGAATGTAGCCTGTCTTGATTTCAGCAAGGCCTTTGACAAGGTGCCCCATGATATTCTTGTAAAGAAGCTGGTAAAATGCGGGCTAGACAATGCTACCATTCAGTGGATTTGTAACTGGCTGGCTGACCAAACCCAAAAGGTGCTCATCAATGGCTCTCCTTCATCCTGGAGAGAAGTGACTATGGGTTGCCACAGGGTTCTGTCTTGGGCCCAGTCTTATTCAACATCTTTATCAATGACTTGGATGATGGGCTTGAGGGCATCCTGATCAAGTTTGCATATGACACCAAATTGGGAGGGGTGGCTAATACCCCAGAGGACAGGATCACACTTCAAAATGACCTTAACACATTAGAGAACTGGGCCAAAGCAAACAAGATGAATTTTAACAGGGAGAAATGTAAAGTACTACACTTGGGCAAAAAAAAAAAATGAAAGGCACAAATACAGGATGGGTGACACCTGGCTTGAGAGCAGTACATGTGAAAAGGATCTAGGAGTCTTGGTAGACCATAAACTTGTCATGAGTCAACAGTGTGATGCAGCAGCTAAAAAAGCCAATGCAATTATGGGCTGCATCAATAGGAGTATAGCATCTAGATCAAGGAAGTAATAGTACCACTGTATTCCACTCTGGTCAGACCTCACCTTGAATACTGTGTCCAGTTCTGGGCACCACAGTTCAAGAAGGATACTGACAAGCTGGAACGTGTCCAGAGGAGGGCAACCAAAATGGTCAAAGGTCTGGAAACGATGCCTTATGAGGAACGGCTTAGGGAGCTGGGTATGTTTAGCCTGGAGAAGAGAAGGTTAAGGGGTGATATGATAGCCATGTTCAAATATATCAAAGGATGTCATATAGACGAGGGAGAAAGGTTGTTTTCTGCTGCTCCAGAGAAGCGGACACGGAGCAATGGATTTAAACTACAAGAAAGAAGATTCCACCTAAACATTAGGAAGAACCTCCTCACAGTGAGAGCTGTTCGGCAGTGGAATGAGAAAAGTAAAATGAGGAACCTGGGCAGAGACATGGGTGCCCTTCTCTCGCTGAGGCCTTTCCCTGCCTTTTCCCTCCCCTGTGGAGGCTCAAAATGTCTCCCTGCGGAGAGCGGCCTCTCCCACTGCAAGGCCGGCTGGGCCAAATCTCCCATGGCCTCCAGAGGCTTCAAAAGGGTTTCTCCCCTCTCATATGCGCTTCAGCATGAGAAAAAACCTCAGAGCGGTTCGTGACAAGAAGGTCCTTGTCTAAAAATCCACCAACAGCATACAAATCAATATGGCTAAGCTGATCCAAAACACCCACCCACCCCACTCAAACATGAAAACAAAGTTCACCACAGCCGATCACAAATCAAGAACCACACCCTAGGCCAACCCCAACCTCTCTCACCACCAAAGGAACACAAGCGAACAAAAGAGAACCTGCACAAGCAACACTGACAACAAACCCTACATATATTAACTAAAATAGAAAAATCGTCACCCGATTCCACCCCCACCCATCTTCCCCCCCGCCCACCTCTTTCCCCCTTTTTCTTCCTAATGTCTCAACAAACAAAACTAATTTGTAAAAATACGAGAGACATTGCACATACTTTTGTGAATCAATAAAATCTTGAATAAAAAACGCAATAAAGAAGAAGGTCCTTGTCTGTGGAGGCATTTCCAAGAGCAGCTGCTCCTTCTCAATTGAAGGACAGCAAAATAAATAAATAAATAAATTTTTGATTTGTTCCCTAGCCAGAGCCAGGCTCAGAGCAGCTAACATCATATAAGTAATACAACATGCATAAAAACAAGCAATCGATTAAAATGTGCGCGTACACACACACACACACACACATATGAAGTTGTGTCTATGTTCTCAATCAAGCATGGCTAGGAGTTTCTTTTTGTTTTCCCATGTATTTCTTATCAAGAAAAAAATCACCACAGTGCAAGCAGATTTTTATTCTGAGTATTCAGTTCATTGGCCCCTGAAATTCGCTCCACAGAGTAGTTTTCCGTCCATGGAGCTTGCCAGTGAGCGGAGAGGCAACCTCGGGGCTGGGCTGCTTTTTCCCGCCTGGAGCTTGAGCATTAAATGAAGTGCCTGCTTCCAATGTACAGGCAGATGCCACTTAGCAAATGCAATGCGTTCCCCCAAAATTGTTCGTTAGGCGAGCATTTGCGTAGCAAGCCCACAATTTCCACGCATAACAAATAAACAAATCCCACTGATTCTTGTGGGCAAATGTCTGCCGTGTTCCTGACTACGGACTCTGGTGCGTCTAGGGAGGTTTCGGTACTAAAGCCTAATGTTTGGATAACTGAATTTTTGCTTGGTGAATGTTCGTAAAGTGGGACCTGTGTCTATAAAACATTTCCTTCCCCCCCTTTTTGGTAACAATTTATTGATTTTCCAAAAATAACACCACCACCACAACAACAACAACAACAGAAAAGACTTCCCTCCATTCCCCCTCTTGGTTCCATTATAATATACTTGTTTATGCACGTCCATAAAACCTTATATACTTAACAATCCAATATTTAAAACCTTCATCTTATTACAAGTGACTTTTACAAGTTATACTAATGTAAAAATCTGTACACAAAGCTTAAAAATTATGCATGGAACAACTTCCCATTTCTGTAATAATTTGTCCTGCATAGTTCAGTAATTTATTTTGTCAATCTTCTTTATCTTCTTTGGCCGACGCTTCTTTCTTCCATGTTGTTGTCGTTCAGTCGTTCAGTCGTGTCCGACTCTTCGTGACCCCATGGACCAGAGCACGCCAGGCACGCCTATCCTTCACTGCCTCTCGCAGTTTGGCCAAACTCATGTTAGTAGCTTCGAGAACACTGTCCAACCATCTCATCCTCTGTCGTCCCCTTCTCCTTGTGCCCTCCATCTTTCCCAACATCAGGGTCTTTTCCAGGGAGTCTTCTCTTCTCATGAGGTGGCCAAAGTACTGGAGCCTCAACTTCAGGATCTGTCCTTCTAGTGAGCACTCAGGGCTGATTTCTTTGAGAATGGATAGGTTTGATCTTCTTGCAGTCCATGGGACTCTCAAGAGTCTCCTCCAGCACCATAATTCAAAACTTTCTTCCATAGGGGCTGACTAATCTTGGCCTGCCATCCAGTCTCACAAATCGGAACAAAGTCTTTTGCTCAAACCATCCATCAAGTCCTGTACCTCTCAATATCATAACTTCAATTTTATTTTTACAACAATCATTTCCCACATTTTCTTCAAATCTTTATATGTCTTTTCCGAGGCCTTTTTGATAACTTTGCATTGCCACCACATAAGGTAGTGTCTTAAACCTTTTGCCCTCCCTGTTTGATTCTTCTCTAACATGGTCGAAGCTTCCCAAATCATTTCAGACTAGGTACCATCTTTGTCAGATAGTTTGAGGATGGAGGTCCTGGTGACCTTGGGGCACGTTCTTTCTCTTACCAGGGCTCAGTCTTTTTGGGTGGGTGTGTAATAGCTCCATTCTGGCCCAGGAGAGTGTGTTTTCTGGATCTGTTGAATCTATCAGTGTGGGAACCCTGGATGCTGCCCCTTCTCCCGGACCATCTCAGTCAGGATCCAGTCTTCCTTCTTCAGGCAGCTTGGAGGCTGAAAGGATCTGTGGATTTGTAGCTCGTTGACTGGCTGAACACAAAGAGTGCTCATTAATGGTTCCTCGTCCTCCTGGAAAAAAGTGACCAGTGGGGTGCCTTAGGGTGCTGTCCTGGGCCTGTTGTTGTTCAATGTCTTTATAAACAACTTGGAAGAAGGAAGTGAGGGGATGCTCATCCCATTTGCAGATGACACCAATTGGGAAGGGTAGCTAATGCCACAGAAGACTGATTTGGGATTCAAGATGACCTTAACAGATTGGAGAACTGGGCCCAAACTAACAGAACGAATTTCAATAAGGACAAATGTCAGGTTCTGCATGTATGCAGGAAGAACCAGATGCACAAATATTGGATGGAGGATACCTGGCTCACTAGCAGTACATGGGAAAAGGATCTAGAGGTCTTGGTGGATCACAGTGTGGTGCAGTAAAAAAAGCTAATGCTCTTCTAGAAGTACAGTGTCCAGATCAAGGGGGGTCATAGTCCCATTCTATTCTGCTTTAGTCAGACCAAACTTGGAATACTGTGTCCAATTCTGGGCACCACAATTTAAGAAGGATGTTGAGAAGCTGGAATGTGAGCACAGAAGGGCAACCAAGATGATCAAGGGTCTAGAAGCAAAGCCTTAGGGGGAACAGTTGAAGGAGCTGGGTATATTTAGCCTGGAAAAGAGGAGGCTGAGAGGAGATAGGAGAGCCATCTTCAAATATCTGAAGGGCTGTCACATGGAAGAGGGAACATGCTCTGGAGGGTGGGCCTCGAAGCAGTGGCTTCAGGTTACAAGAAAGGAGATTCCAACTCAACATCAGGAAGAGCTTTCTGACAGTAAAAGCTGTTTGACAGTGGAATGGACTCCCATGAGAGGTGGTGGACTCTCCTTCCTTGGAGGTTTATTAGCAGAGGTTGGACGGCCATCTGCAGGACATCCTCTTGGACTTTCCTCATACATTTGTGAATCAGTATAAAGTAAAATGGTCTGAAGCTCAACATCAAAAAAACTAAGATCATGGCCACTGGTCCCATCACCTCCTGGCAAATAGAAGGGGAAGAAATGGAGGCAGTGAGAGATTTTATTTTCTTGGGTTCCATGATCACTGCAGATGGTGACAGCAGTCATGAAATTAAAAGACGCCCGCTTCTTGAGAGAAAAGCAATGACAAACCTAGACAGCATCTTAAAAAGCAGAGACATCACCTTGCCGACAAAGGTCCGTATAGTTAAAGCTATAGTTTTCCCAGTGGTGATGTATGGAAGTGAGAGCTGGACCATAAAGAATGCTGATCACTGAAGAACTGATGCTTTTGAATTATGGTGCTGGAGAAGACTCTTGAGAGTCCCATGGACTGCAAGATCAAACCTATCCATTCGGAAGGAAATCAGCCCTGAGTGCTCACTGGAAGGACAGATCTCCAATAAGAGAAAACTGGAAAAGACCCTGATGTTGGAGGGCACAAGGAGAAGGGGACAACGAGGATGAGATGGTCGGACAGTGTTCTCGAAGTTACCAACTTGAGTCTGACCAAACTGCAGGAGGCAGTGGAAGACAGGAGTGCCTGGCGTGCTCTGGTCCATGGGGTCACGAAGAGTCGGACACGACTAAACAACAACAATAAAGTAAAAGGTTTTCCCTCAGCTGACACTGTTTTTGTTTGACAGCTGCTAAGAGCATTGTTTGTATTTGATGTTGATGTAGAGGGTCCCACCCTGTCCTCAGCAGATCCTGCTCCACTCGGCCAAAAATTGAAGTTGGAACTTATTATGATCTTCTGTTTGGAGAGTGGACTGGAAGACATTCCCCCACCCCCATTTCTTCCTCTGCATTCTCTTAGTCTTACAGAGTTTGGATTCATAGGGTTTTGAACAGAGGTGTAAATGTGGTGCTACGTACTTTCCTAATGTCTGTGTCTGCGGTGGCATAATGTTTTGTGCTGTGTGGCACGCTCACCATGTCCAGTGGGGTAGAGGGGCCTTTCTTAGCTCTGCCAGTCCAGGGGAAAGAGGCGCCCCATTCACTGAATGCCCTGCAGTCCACTCTTCACATGGACAGGTGCAATTCCCACCATCACTTTGCTCAGAGAGTTGTTTCCAAGCTTCAGGGGACATTAACAGAGTCAGCAGATTCTCAGAAGAGAGCAGGGATGTGCAACCCCGCAGAGATGAGAGTGATGGGGGCCTTGTGGAAACAGGGGCCAGGGAGGGGGGTTGGCGGCCCGACTGACATGCCTGTTCTGTCCCTGCAGCAATCACACACGCCTTCAACGCTGAACCCCGTCATGCCGGCCTCCGAGAGGACAGTCGCCTGGGTGTCCAACATGCCCCACCTCTCTGCGGACATTGAGAGCTCCCACATTGAGCGGGAGGAGTACAAGCTGAAGGAGTACTCCAAGTCCATGGACGAGAGTCGGCTGGACCGGGTAACTGGGGCTCGTTTGGGGCAGGCTGTCCGGGGTCTTTGGGGCAGCCCTTGGCAAGTGGCCTGCTTGGGCTCTGTGGGGCTGGTGGCGGGGCGGCTTTTGGACTTGGTTGCAAGACTGCTCCCCCCCCCCCGGTTCAGGTGAAAGAGTACGAGGAGGAGATCCACTCCCTGAAGGAGCGGCTGCACATGTCCAACCGGAAGCTGGAGGAGTACGAGCGGCGCCTGCTGACCCAGGAGGAGCAGACCAGCAAGATCCTGCAGCAGTACCAGCAGCGGCTGGAGCAGAGCGAGAAGCGCCTCCGGCAGCAGCAGGTGGAGAAGGACTCCCAGATCAAGAGCATCATTGGCAGGTGAGCTGCAGGTCGGAGCCGCAGGGAGGGGAGGGGGAGGCCCCAGGGGGAGGGGGAGGGCGGGAGGAGAGGCCCCTGGCGGGGTGGGGCCTGGGGCAGGGGGGCTCCCGGCGGGGCTGCCGCTCCCCTAGGGCTGCCCATGGGAGCCCCCCTTTCCCGCAGCTGCTGGCGGCCCCGGCTCCCGCCGCCTGCCTGCTGGGTGGGGGGGCCCGGATTGACTCCAGTGAAGCCTGTCCCTGCAGGTTGATGCTGGTGGAGGAGGAGCTGCGCAGGGATCACTCGGCCGCCCTCGACGCCTCCGAAACGCGGAAGCGGCTGCTCGACGCTCAGGTGGAAATTACAATGTCATTGTTCTAGCCCATGTCTCCATTGCCATCCCTGTCTGCGTCCGTCCGCTCCCCTTCACCCCCCCCCCCCGGGCATGCCACCCCACCCCGCCACCGCCTGAGTCCGCTTCTGCCCCTCCCCCTTCTGCATGGCGGGAGGGGGCTGGGCCTGGGCAGGGAAGGAGGGAGGGGGGCTCCCCGTCTGCTGAGACCTGGCCCACAGAGCGCGTAGGGGGGTAGGGTTCAGAGTCCCTTTGCCTGGCCCTGCCCAAGTTGGAACGAGGGTTTTTTTTGTGGGGGAAGTGGGGGTCAGGAGAGTGGCACTGAGCTGCAGGGGGTGCCAGAAGGCACCCAGGAGTCCCCCAGGGAGGGCTGATTGGGAGGGGCTGCCTTCCTGCTCGCTGGGCATTTTCTGGCCTGGGACGCCCTCCCTCCAGCCAGAGGGTCTGTGCTCAGTTCTCTGGGGGGGCCCCTGGGGGGTGGATGGAGTGCCTGTGATGAAAAGTGAGAGCCTCCCCAGAGCAGCAGGGGGCAGATGCCGTGAAGAGCCAGGTGGGGCCCAGGGCCAGAGTCTCTGCCCTCTGAAACCCACCTCCTGTCTGGAACACCTGGGGAACTATCCATAAGGCTCTTCTTACAGCCTGATGTTTGGCCTGGCTGGGGGGGTACACAGGGCCCCCCCCAGCACGCACATGGCTGGGGAGCCCTTCCCCTTCAGCCCCTCGTCCGCCTCCTAGGCATTGGAAAGAGATGGATGGGGGCTGTGGGAGATGCCCAGCTGCCCCTTCTCCTTGCCCTGCCCAGGCCCTCCCCCTCCCCATCCTGCCCCACAACTGCTGGGGGGTCCCTGACCCAATCACTGTGTTTTCTCCGTTTCATCCTAGCTGTTCACCAGGTAACTCTGTATGACTCAGCTTTTCTCACATGGAGGGATCGGGGGGACACCTGCCACTCAGTAGCCGACCAGGTGGGTCCCGTACACGCCCCTTGCACCTCCCACCCCCATAAGGAGTAGACCCTCTCTTCCCCCTCCCTCCCCCTGCTTTCCTCTTCCTGTTCCTCCTTTATATCCCTATAGGTGTGGGGGTGACCCTCTAGGGGGACCCCACTGGGTGCCCATCTCTAGGAGGACAGCCTCACTCTGGGTTATTTTTTTTGGGGGGGGGGTCCTCAAGTCAAAAGCTTGGCAGTGGGAGGAGGAGGGATGGGGGCTTGGGGCCTTCCCCAGCTGAGCAGCCAGCTCCCCACATCAGTCGGAGGGAGGGAGGGAGGGAGGGAGGGAGGGAGGGAGGGAGGGAGGGGCGGTTCTGTCAACTTGCAGCAGGAGCAGCCTCTAGGACACCCACTTCCTCCTCCCCCTAGGAAGGCAGGAAGCACCACAGGGGCACCCAGGGCCTTTTAAGCCCTCCAAACCCAGCCTGCCCCCCCAGCGTGACCCCAGGCCCCCCGCCTCCCGCACTGCTGTCCCGCCCCCCGTTTGTCTTGTGTCTGTCCGCACCACATTCCACTTGGACACCCAGCACTGTCTGTTCCCTCACGGGGGGGGGCGGGGGGTTGCGACAAGAGGGAGGAGCCTGTGCATGTGCCTGGAGGTTGGGTTTGTGCATGCGGGGGGGGGAGGGTGTGGGAGGACCCCCCCTCCACTGGTCTGGCAAGGAGGGGGCCGGACACTCCCAGGCACAGGGGGGACCGGGCGAGTGGTGGTGGACAGCTGGCCCAAGAGGTTAGTGCCAGCCAGGGGGGGTGGGAGTGGGGGCATGTGGGGCTGAGGGTGTGTGTGGAGGTGGCTGTCCCTGGGGAACTCATTGCCCGACTGCTGCCCTCTCCCAAGGTTCGATGCCAGAGGCCATGTGGGGGGAGTCCTCCTGATGGCACTCCACCCCTTAGAGAGCGAGGCCCAGGAATGGGTGAGGGGTCACCTTTGTCCCCAGGGAGCTCATTTCTCCCTGTGCTCTGTGTAATCAGGGTTCAGTCCTGCCCAGCTTTGCCCCCACCTTCCCTGTAGGTGGTTCGAAGGTGGTGGGGGCAGTCATCCTGGGAAGAAAGGAATTGTGGGATCTGGAGGTGTGTGTGTGTGTGGGGGGGAGATTCCTGGGTGCTTCCAAAAGGCCTGTCCTGTTCCCTTCTGCTTGCCAGGGGTGTCCCCACAGCTTCCTCCCTTTTCCCCATCTTTTTGATGGGGCTATGGGTGCTCCTGGGAGGCTTTGGGGGTGCCCTGAGCACCCTGGCCAATGGCAGCCTTTGGGGGGCAGAGCTCTCCTTCCACGCCTGCCCCCATTGATCAGTGCAAATAGCAATGGCCTCATCACTGTCAACTGTTCTTTGTAAGGGGCGAAGGCAGGGGGCATTCCCTCGCTGGGTCTCCCATGTGGGGCTCTCCTCTCCCCCTCCTCCTGCTCAGGGGGGAAAGGCCTCAGTTCTGCCCCGCTCAGCCCAGCCTTGAAGCTTGGGGTCTGCAGATGAGGACCCTTCTCTTTCCGGGGGGGGGGGTGTGCCACAGTCATTGATTAGCCTGTAAAATGCGCAGTGAACATGTCCAAGTCTGGACTTCCTCCCGGGATCCCCTCACAAATGATCACTGAGCCCTGAAGCAGGGAGGACATTTGCACCCCCAACATAGCCAGTGAGGGAAGCCTGTCCCCACCCCTGGGTGTCAGGGGGGTGGGGGAGGCCTGCTGCAGCTGAGGGCCTGGCCTGCACCCATAGCAATGCTCAGGAAGGCCTGTTCTCTGGAAGCACCCTGGGAATGGCTGGGGTGAGGGGTGAGCAGTTCCCCGTGTGAGGAAGGGGGCAGGATGGAGGCCTCTGGGAAAGCAGGTGGAGAGGAGGAGGGCCCCCCCCCCCGATTCCTGAGACCCAAACGGGGCCTATCCTGTTGAGGGGCTCCACCCAGCAGGGGTTGCTATGGGGAGCTGAAAGAAGGGGCAGAGCCTCCATGGGGTGACCCGGCTGCCAGGGCAAGGGCGGTGGACCCACACACAGGGTGCCCTAGCCAGCCCCATGGAACCTCCAGCTGGAGTCCCAAAGCGGCCCACAAATGGGGGGAGGAAGGCTCTTGGACACCCTTGGGCTGCTCTTGAGGAGCCCCTTTGCTGGGGGGAGGCCCCTCCTATTGGCCTCTGGAGGTGGTGCTGCGTGAGAAGGGCGGGGGCTGCCTTTCGAGAGCCAGCACCCCCCCAACGTTAATAAATAAGTGCCCCCTCTTGCCCCCCTCTGTTACAGGAGAGGCAGCTTTCCGCCGTGGGTGCAGCAAACCCGCGTCTGAGCGCCGCTATGGGGCAGCCCTGGAACGGGATCCACTCCGGGCAACCGCCTCCGCCCCCGCGACTCCAGATCACGGAAAATGGAGAGTTTCGCAACACCGTGTCTGAGCACTAGCGGCCGCCCCCTGCCTCCCCCCACCTCCCCGAGCCAGCATGGGGTGGGTGGGGTGGGGCGGGGGTCCGGCCGGCCTGCCTCCGGGTGCAGGGAGGGGGCCAGGAGCATTTTCAGGGTGTTTTATAGCAGGACACAGACGACAATCTTAACCCCCATCACACCCTCTCTGACCCCCACCCCTGCCCCACAGAGCACCGCCTTCCCCTGCTCTGCCCCCAAACAGAGTGGGGGGTCCTCCCTCCCCCCAGGTATTTCTCAGGAGTGGCATCCCCTTCCTCCCCCCCCTGCTCCCCCCCCATGGCAGCATTGACCTTCCTCCCCCAGGCAGCAGCCTCAGCAAGGGGGGGAGGGCGCTGGTCCCTCTTGGGCCCCCCTCCCTGGGCTCCCCCTCTGCTGTTGGGGTGGGGGGCAGGAAGTTCGCCCGCAGGGGGGAGGCTGGTCCCGATTCCCTTGCCACGCGCACTTGCCTCAGCCAGCTGTCATGACGGGTGGGGGCCGCCCCCAAAACACATGTCCCCACCTGCTCATTCTCTTCTCCAGAGGGGCGGGGGAAGGGAAGGCTGGGCGGGAAGGGGAGGACCCCCCAGGCCCCGAAGCTCCGCACTGCCCAGTCCCCCCCCAGGCAAGGCTGTGCCTCCCCCTCCCCCCCATTCTGCGCTCTCCATCCTCTGAAAAAGGGCTTTGCCTGCTCTGTACAGTGACCCCCCCCCCCTTTGTTTCTGGATATTCTGGGTTCTTTATTCTCTCTCTCTATACATAGCTCTCTTTTCCTCTGTGTTGTGGGGGGCAGCGCAGGGCAGGGCAAGGGGGGTTGACTCTCTTCTTCTTTCCTTTCCTCCCTGGTCTTGAGCCGCCCCCCTCCAGGCTCCCACCCCCCATTTCCGACCGGGGGAGGGGGCTTGACAAACTCTCTTTCTCTGTCTCTCAAAGAAGCCATTTTTGAACTGCCCAGCCAGCCCAAAGCGGGGCCCTTGAGATGGGTGGGGACCCCCTGCCCCCCCACCAGAGAGAAGCAAAGGGGATGGGGGCCAACCCCCCCCACTTGGCGTGGTGCTGCTGCTGCTCGCTCTCCCTGTCCGTCGCCCGCCTGCCCGTTGTGCTTTTGGTTCCTGAGCTGCAGCTGCTGCAGGGTGAGAAGTGTTCGGCACAAGAGTTCGTGGTTGTCGTGGCTGTTTTCTCCCCCCCCCTGCTGCGCATCGCCCCGGACCCTCTCCCCCCAGTCCCGCTTTGAGCACCTGACCATTTCCGCCCACTTTGACCCCCATATTTATTTTGTAAGGACTCTCCTTCCCTCCCCGCTCTCTCCCTCTCACCCACCCACCCCTCTTTCTTTCTACCCCCCCCCCCGGACAATGACGGTGGCTCAGGCGGGCACCGTAGATATTTATACGTATTATTATGATGATGAATTATTATTATTATAATATAAAGAGATTGTACATATGTGAAGTCCCCGCTGCCTGCTCCCCATGGACTTGCCCCCCCCCCGGTGTAATTACCGCGGGATTTGTACTGTACATATGAAGAGCTGCTCCTTCTCTCTCTCTCTTTCTCTCTTTCTCTCTGCCTCCTTCCCCCCTCTCTCGAACTCAGAGCCTGTGTACATATTTCCTCCCTTTGGAAGGGGGTTCAGGTCACTCCGGCCTCCCCAGGCATTTTCTCTCTTTCTCTCTCAAGCTCTCAAGTTTATTTTATGTCAAATTTATTTTTTTCTCATTTTTTTCTGGAGTGTGTGGTGAAAACAGACGAAAATGTTTAATAAAAAGCAATTGGTCTTTTATGCCACATCAGCCGTAAAGGCAGGGGGAAGGGTGGGATGAGGCGGCTTCAGGGGCATCCCCACTCCTGGAGCGATGACAGGATGGAGGGCCCTGCAGTGGGCACTTGGTAAGTTTCTGGCTGCTGGGGGGGGGGCAGCTTCTGCCCATGTCCAGGTCTGGCTGGGCAAGAAAACTTCAGCCAGAAGCCCCCCAACTGTTCTCTGCCCCCCCAAAGGAAGGGTCCCAGAGTTGTGGGTGGCCAGAGCAAAGTATTTGGGAGAGTGAGTGTGCAAGGGCCTCAGTCTCAAGGGAAGGTGGGGCAAGCTCTGTTGGGCATAATACTATTGGGGGGACACACCCAAAAAAGGAAGGGTGGGGTTAGTATATAACCCGTGTCAGGTTAGTTAATAAAATAATTAGCTGGATCCTGAGATCCAAGGCACGGGACTCAACGCTCTCTCCAGCAAGAGGGAGCGCCCAGCAGAGCTGAGAATCACAGAATTACGCAGCACAGCGAAAAGTGGGAATAATAGGCTGTTCTACCTTTCAAATATGCAGTGCTTTGTTTCTGGACCTCCTGCAGTGAACAGGCCACAATGTTAGTCCATTTGAATGCTTTACTTACAAAGTCCAAAGGTCAGATTCATGCATTATTCCATGCAGCAGCAAGAATTTAGGAGACACGTTCCCTGGGCAGCTTCACGTGGCAGAAGAGAAAGAAGAAAGAAGCTTCACTTTGTGACCGGAGTCTTAACCCCCCTAGCCCTCAGTTTGCTAATTAGATTTGACTGCAATCTCCAACAGAAATTGTCGCCCAGCTGACCATTTGCAGAGAAAGGGTCTGACCTGGCCAAAAGGCACAGCTGATCCTTGCAATACATTCCTAATCATCGTCACTGTGTAATCATAAGATCATAAGAGCTGGGATTCTTCAGCTACAATTTCTGCATTGCAGGGGGTTGGACTAGATGACCCCCTGGGGTCCCTGCCAACTCTACAGTTCTACAGTTCATTGATGATTGTATCTTCTTAGAAGGTTGCATTACCTTGGAAGAGGGGTGGCTGGGAAGGGACCCTGTACTTCTGAACCTGCCACTACGCTGCCAACCGTAAGCACCCCTATCCTGTGGAAGGGGGGGAGAGAGAGGGAGGGGTCCAGGAGGCTCTGGAGCATTTCCCCACCTTCCGCAGCCCATGACCTCAGCCCACTGAGGTCCAGCTCTGAGGGCCTTCTGGCGATTCTCTCCCAGCAAGAAGCAAAGTTACAGGGAACCAGGCAGAGGACCTTCTCGGTGGTGGAGCCCTCCCTGTGGAACGCCCTCCCACCAGATGGCAAGGAAATAAACAACTATCTGACTTTTAGAAGACATCTGAAGGCAACCCTTTTGAGGGAAGTTTTTAATGTTTAATGCTCTACAGTGGTGCCTCGCAAGACGAAGTTAATTCATTCCGCGAGTGCTGTCATATAGCGGAAATTTCGTCTTGCGAAGCACGGTCAGAGGAAGCGCGGTTTGACGGGGGGGGGGGGAATCGCAAAACGTTTTCATTTTGCGAGTCACGGCCATAGGGAAATTAATCTTGTGAGTCGCCCTTTTGTTAGCGAATGCCTTTCGTCTAGCGAGCTTTTTTGTCTTGCGAGGCATTCGTCTTGCGAGGTACCACTGTATTGTTTTTAAATTTTGGTTGGGAGCCGCCCAGAGTGGCTGGGAAACCTAGCCAAATGGGTGGGGTATAAATAAATTATTATTATTATTAGGAGAGGAGCAGCTGCAAGGTGGGTTTTCACACACTTCCATCAAAGTCCTCCATCAAAGACGGCCTTTCCCAGAGCTCAGACACTATGGGGAGGGGGGTGTTTGGGTGACCCACACTGCTGCTGGGGGGGGCTAACAGTTCAGCCACCCCCCCCCCAGGTGGGAGGGAAGTGCCATGGAACTGTCAGCCATGCCATGCAGGGTGAAAAGTGGGTGGGCGGCAGGGATCTGGGCCCTTGAATTCCTCTAGCTGATAACACAAGAGATACAGAGTGGCACTTATTCTGCAGACCTCACCTTTTATTTATTTGCAGCAAGTGACCTCGAGGCAACTTGCAAGCATGAAAGAGTGCAATTCTAAAAATGGCCAGCAATATAAAAGCATCAGATATATATAGATATAAAAGCAGCAGCTGAGAGCAGTAGAGAAGGTGGATGCAAAGCTCTCCACTGTGCTTTGCTTGGGGGGGCCAGAGCAGAAGGAGCCTAGGAGGGGGGCTGGAATGAGAGGGGGGGTTCCTCCTCAAGGGCAGGGTCTTGGGTGCTTCTGTGCTTGCTCACTCATATTGCAGATCATATAATCCTAGAATGGTAGAGTTGGAAGGGACACCCCCAGGGTCATCTAGTCCAACCCCCTGCAATGCAGGAATCTCAGCTCCAGCATCCCTGACAGATGGCCATCCAGCCTCTGCTTGAAAATCTCCAAGGAAGAAGAGTCCCCCTCCCTAGGGAGACCGTTCCCTAGTCAAGCAGCCGCCAGCCCCCTCAGGTACAAGAGCAGCCTTGCTGCAGATCGGAGCAGGAGACAAAGGAGGCCCTCCATCGTCTTTTTGGACACCAGACTGGCCTCACAAACAGGCCATGGTCCTCCTCTAGGTCTGTTGAGACAGCACTTGCGAGGGAAAATAAGTGGTGGGGCAGGGAATAGAAAAGGTTTCCCCAAAGCCTGCTGCCTTGAAAGCGCCAGCCCTTTCCCAAGAACCTCCTCCTACCACCTTCAAAGTACAAACCACTGCAGAAAAGGGCCTGCTCTTGTGTTGCCACCCCCTGGATCTCTCACGGAGGAGGCACACAAAGAAGGGCCTTGGATGGTGAACACAGAGTCCAAGGGAGCCTCAAGGGACAGCCAAGGATCCAGGAGGACCCCAAGCTATGTCCCCGCTCCTTCCAAAGGAGTGTGACCCCATCAAGAGTAGGCCATGTCCCAGCCATCCGCTCTCAGGGACCGCAGTCTTATCTGGATGGAGCTTCCGTTGCTTGGTTCTCATCCAGTCTGCTCTTAAGTCCAGCACAACCACTGCCTCACCTGCAGAGGGCAATGAGGAGATAAAAAGGTAAGGGACCCCGGGACGGTTAAGTCCAGTCAAAGGCAACTATGGGTTGCGCCACTCATCTCGCTTTCAGGCCAGGGAGGAGATACTGCAAAGCACTGATCTGTCTGCAACTGGGTGGGGGCAGCAGGCAGAGAAACAGCAACCCCAGCTTGCAACCCCAGGTTCCTCCCCCATCCTGTGGGTCTGATGGCCAGTGGCCTGTTTGGGGGTGTAGCACTTCCAAGCAAGGGCCTCTCCTGGAGATCTCAGAGCCTGGGCAGCTTCACAGAAGGCAATTGGATCCCTCAGACATGTTGGGCTTTATAGGTGATAGCCAGCCGGTCCACCGTCCCTCAGATCATGTGGTGGGCCGGACTATATTTTTTGGGGGGAAATGAACAAATTCCTATGCCCCACAAATAACCCAGAGATGCATTTTAAATCCAAGCACACATTCTACTCATGTAAAAACATGCTGATTTCCGGGCCGTCCGTGGGCTGGATTTAGAAGGCGATTGGGACGGGCCTTAGGTTGCCTACCCCTGCTCTAACCAGTCCTGGTCAGCAATCTGGCTGCAGCAGTTTTGGCCAGTGAGATTTTCTGAACCCTTTCAAAGGGCATCCCTGGCAGGAGGGCACCCAGCAAAGCTAAAGGGCAGGGGATTTCAGGCAGACCGCGGGAAATGCCACTGTGGGATTTGCTGCCACAAGATACAGCGGTGATCACCAGCGTTGATGGTTTTTTAAGCAGCGTAAAGTAGGTACTTCAAGGACTCCAGATTCCATGTGCCCATGGGGCGCACAGCATTTGGGTCTTTTCAGTTGTTAGGAAAATTTCTAGGGTTCCTTCCTTGGAGCAGGCAGCCTTAAAAGCCTCTAAGGAAAGGGGAGTCAGGTACACAGGGTAGGCTCAACAGAGATTTATTAATCATTAAGACAGCGCTGAATGGTCAACCACAAGGCTATTGCCACAAGCATGGTCTGACCACAGTACATGCCCTTAGGCCAGGGGTCCCCAAACTAAGGGCCGTAAGCTGGATATGGCCGCAAGCTGGATATGACTAAGCCACTTCTGGCGAACCAGAGCAGCGCACGGAAATGCCATTTACCTTCCCGCTGGAGCGGTACCTATCTACTTGCACTTTGACATGGTTTCGAACTAAGTGGACAGGAGCTGGGACTGAGCAACGGAAGTGCACCCTGTCGTGGGGATTCGAACTGCCAACCTTCTGATCAGCAAGCCCTAGGCTCTGTGGTATAAACCACAGCGCCACCCGCATTACAGCTAGTAAGCCTGAACTTTATTCAAGGAACTGTTGCAATAGGATCCCCACTCACCACACTCAGGAGGGATGCGAACCCTGAACAATGGTGTGCAAGCCCATATATAGACTTTTGAAACTGTCCACCTAGTAGCCCAAGACCACCCCTCATACATACATACATAACAGGAGGTGGCCTCCAGCAGAAATCCAGCCTGCCACTGACTGCATTACCTGGGCAGCCTGGCCATTGTTTTGTGATGGTTAATATTTTAATTCCTGAATCCAGGTCACAGGGTCACCCTATTCATACACAAATATGCCCTTAAATCAGGATTTGAAAGCGGAAAGACAATGAATGGGAAGGCTTTCCTTATTTGCCTCCCTTACTGCAGAGGAATATTTGAGGTCATTAGGAGAGTCAAAATGGCTGCAGCACTGCTCTCCTGTACTATTTCAGACACATGGTTCATATACAGTATCTGGATATGTGTGCATTTATGAATATTTATATTTGAGACCTTAAAATTCTTGTAACAATAACATTATATATGCCCCCCTCTCATACATATTTCTAACACAGTTTAGCAAAAAGGCAAATGAGAGGCTACATAGTAGACATAATGGATGAAGAAAATGGATAGAGAAAAGTTTCTCTCTATCTCTCCTGTAGCGTAAGAAACCCCATGAAGCTGAACTATGCAAGATTCAGAACAGAATTAAAAAAGGATGTATTGGTTAATCTATGGGACTCCCTCCCACATGAGGCAGCCTAGCTTTGAAGTTCACGGAGGAGGAGCTACCAGCCACGATGGCTGGAAACTGCAGCTGGGAAGGTTTGCTCTTGCGCTCGGATCCTGTCTGCAGATGTGCGCCTCTGGACTGATCCAGCTGCTGCAGGCTCTCCTGGCGCCCTTAGGTAAAAATAACAGTAATACCGGTAGTTATACCCTGCCCATCTGGCTGGGTTTCCCCAGCCACTCAGGGTGGCTCCCAATAAAATATTAAAAACACAATAAAACATCAGTCATTAAAAGCTTCCCTCAACAGGGCTGCCTTCAGATGTCTTCTAAAAGTCAGTTGTTTATTTCCTTGACATCTGATGGGAGGGCGTTCCACAGGGCGGGTGCCACCACCAAGAAGGCCCTTGGCCTGGTTCCCTGTAACCTCAATGTCTGGGCAGAATGATGGGGGTGGAGACGCCCCTTCAGGTATACTAGGCCAAGGCTGTTTAGGGTTTAGGTTCAACATATGAGCATTGGGTGGCTACCCAAAGGTCCCTTCTCCCAAGAACAGAACAGCGGCATCCCGACAGACAGAAACTCGCCAGGCGAACCTTCTCCTGCGTCTTCACCTGTTGAACTTCTGCCTGTCGCAAGGCTGCTTTTTCTCCTTTGGCGAGAGTGTTCTGTGCTAGGCTGTACACAGAGATGATCATAGAATCCTAGAGTTGGAAGAGACCACAAGGGCCATCCAGTCCAACCCCCTGCCAAGCAGGAAACACCATCAAAGCATTCCTGACAAATGCCTGTCAAGCCTCCGCTTAAAGACCTCCAAAGAAGGAGACTCCACCACACTCCTTGGCAGCAAATCCCACTGCCGAACAGCTCTTACTGTCAGGAAGTTCTTCCTAATGTTCAGGTGGAATCTTCTTTCTTGTAGTTTGAATCCATTGCCCTGTGTCCGCTTCTCTAGAGCAGCAGAAAACAACCTTTCTCCATCCTCTAGATGACATCCTTTGATATATTTGAACATGGCTATCATATCACCCCTTAACCTTCTCTTCTCCAGGCTAAACATACCCAGCTCCCTAAGCCGTTCCTCATAAGGCATCGTTTCCAGGCCTTTGACCATTTTGGTTGCCCTCCTCTGGACACGTTCCATCATGATGATGATGATGATGATGATATATTATACCCCGCCCATCTGGCTGGGTTTTCCCAGCCACCCTGGGAGGCTTCCAACAAAAGATTTAAAATACATTAAAACATCAGTCATTAAAAACTTCCCTAATACTGTACAGGGGTCCATATGCTGCCCGTTGCCTTGGCCAAAACTTTGCTGGGGGTAGGGAGATGCAACTTGCCCATAGGCTTCCCGTGAAAACTCGGAAACTGCATCTCCACCCAATCTAGTAAAGGTAAAGGGACCCCTGACCATTAGGTCCAGTCGCGGTTTGGTCAGACTCATGTTGGTAGCTTCGAGAACACTGTCCAACCATCTCCTCCACTGTTTTTCTACTTGCACTTTGACGTGCTTTCGAACACTGGGAGCTCACCCTGTTGTGGGGATTCGAACCTCCGACCTTCTGATAGGCAAAAGCCCAAGAGGCTCAGTGGTCTAGACCACAGCGCCACCCGTGTCCCTACCCAATCTAGTTGTTGTTCAGTCGTTCAGTCGTGTCCGACTCTTCGTGACCCCATGGACCAGAACACGCCAGGCACGCCTATCCTTCACTGCCTCCCGCAGTTTGGCCAAACTCATGCCAGTCGCTTTGAGAACACTGTCCAACCATCTCATCCTCTGTCGCCCCCTTCTCCTTGTGCCCTCCATCTTTCCCAACATCAGGGTCTTTTCCAGGGAGTCTTCTCTTCTCATGAGGTGGCCAAAGTATTGGAGCCTCAACTTCATGGATCACTGCCTTGTTGTGGCGAAGGGGCTTGAATAACTCAGGGAAGCTATGAGCTATGCCATGCAGGACCACCCAAGATGGACAGGTCATAGTGGAGAGTTTAGACTAAATGTGATCCACCTGGAGGAGGAACTGGCAAGCCACTCCAGTATCCCTGCCAAGAAAACTCCATGGACAAAGACCCAATCTAGTAGCCCTTCCCATTTTTTTCGTATCTCCCGGCCCCCTCCGCTTCCGTTTCCCGTACAACATGATGGCTGCCTCCAGGAAGCGGGAAGAACAAATGAGCATGCGCAAAATCAACGGGCAGAGGCCGAGAAGCGGCGCAGAAGAGGGTGACAGCTGACGATTCCCTCCGCAGCCAATAGAAAACTCTAGAGGAAGAGGGCGCGGGGCGCACGCGTGAGCATCTCAGAGCCAATAGGGCGCCTTCGGCTTCCTTCCCGCCACTTCCAGCGACGATGCGCGCTGCTCGGGGCCGCGGGAAGCGGAGAACGAGGGGTCCTCTTTATATAAGGCAAGACTACATGGCAACGTCCCGGCATCGTCCCTCCCACTCTTCGGTGGGAATGGAACAGTCCGGGTACGTGGCCTGCCGAACCTAACGGCTCCTTTGAAGTTTAAATCGCGGGCGTGTGACGGCAACGTCACGTGGCCGGAAGAGACGACTCCGTACGACAACGTGGCGGCGCCCAGAAGCCTCGCCGAGGCCTCCCGTTCGGGACGGGAAGGAGAAAGGCAAGGAGCCGGGTTGCCCCACGGTGACGCTGGCGAAGCTTCCGACCCTCGGCTTCAGCAGGGCCGCCAAGCGCCGCAGAGGGAGTGCGGGAAAGCCTCCTGCTGCTGCGCCTCGCTCCTTTCCGTACGGAAAGGTGGCGTCGCTGGCGGGAGAGGCGGGTACTTCCGGTCCTGCGCAGTGGACCGGGAGGAAGGGAGGCATTTCTTGGCTGGCCGCTGAGGAGGGAAAGGAAACGAAAGCGAAGGCGGCGGAGGAGGGCGAGGGGGGAGCGAGAGAGAGAGAAGGTCTGCAGCAGGCGGCCCTGGGTCGGGAAGCCTTCGGGGCTGGACCTTTTCTTGCGTCTTTGTTCTTGGACGTGTTGGCCAGGTGGGCGGGGTAGAAATGGTAAAAAGACTACTGTTATTATGGTCAGGAGGGGGAGGGGAGAGTCTAGGGCCCCCTTTGCGTGTGGGGTGGGGGAGGGGAGACTTCCCCCCCAAAGAACAGCCTATAGTATAGCATTTATAGCAGGTGAATAACTTCCTCTTTCCTCCCCCGCCTTCTCGCAGGTGACGCCAGATCCTCCTGCGCCCAAGGGTGCTCTGCCTGGCCCCTCCACCTGGGATGCTTGGCCCCCTCTCTTCCTGCCCATCCTGCCGCTGACCCCCCACCATGGCTTCCCCCAGTGGCAGCATCATCATCCTGGATGAAGACGAGGAGCCCCCCGCTGCAAAGCAGGAGGCCCTGCAGCCCCCCAGCCCCAGCAGGGAAGCCCCCCTTGCGCCATCCCAGGCCGCCGGCCGAGCGGGGCAGAAAGCCCCCACCCCAGGGAAGGACCCCGCCAGCCTCAAGGTGGAGAATGAGCGGCTCTTTGCGGAGGTGAGTTCTGGAGATCTGTGCAGGTGCTTCCTTCCCAATCCCAAGGGGGAATGTTGGGACCCCGAGACTCTCTTCTCCGCCTGGGGATGGAGCAGGGGGGTGTCTTCCTGCCCCCCCCCACCCCCTCTCTCCGGCTGGGCTTCCTTATCCAAGTCCTTTCTCGGCTGGGCTTCGTGACTCAGAACTGCTTTTTGGTGGGGAGGGTGCCACAACCGGGGCAGGGGGACGGGGTGTGTGGCCTTTCCTCTTCCGTCAGGAGTTGGGGAGCTGGTCTGTCTGGGCTCCTGATGGATGGTGGTCCACCTGAAGCCGCCTGGGGAAGGATTGTGTGTGTCACCTGCAGGTTCAGACTCCATCGTGGTTAGCAGGGCATCCAGGCCTCGTGGTCCCAAGAAGTCCTCAGGCATTCTTAGGGTGGTCATTGCTAGCCATGTTGCAGGTGTCGCAGAATGCCTCTTCTGCATTTGTCAGAAGCTGGTCTTTTAGCAGTGGCTCTGGAATTCCCTGTCTGTTGATGTCAGGATTAGTGCGTTTGCTGTGCTCTTTTTGGCTCCTGCTCAAAGAATTTCTGTGCAGATGAACCTGCCCAGGCATTTAGAAAGGCGTTATTATTATTATTATTAACAAATTTCATTGCCAAAAGATGCCTAGATGTTTTGTTGTGGTGACTGTAACCTAGGTTTAAGGTGGCATTTGATGATTTGCTAATATACTGTATATAATTTTCTAACACTGTGACAAGGCCTCAGCTGGCAGCTCTCCAAAGCTTCTCCCCTCTCTGGGCCTAGAGCATGGGTCGGCAAACTAAGGACTGCGGGCCGGATCCGGCCCAGTTGCCTTCTAGATCTGGTCTACGGATTTGCCGGGAATCCAGACAGCCAGCACAGCTCGTGTGCAATGTTTTTTGTGACTCAGCCAGGCTTGGGGGTCTGCTTGAAACAAGCCCCTTCTCCGTCCGTAGCGCACAGCAATCATTTCTTCCCGGGTGGGGGGTGGGGAAGAGGGAAAAGGAGCCACAGTTCGGATTTCCACCATGGAGCTGCCGGTGAGTGACCTCAGGAAGGGCAGTTGTAGCGGCAGGGGCTCAGAGGCGCCTCAGGAGTGACGCCTGCCAGAGAAAGCGGGTAGTTCCGGGGTGGCTGCACTCCAAAGCAGTTCTGTGCTCTGCTGGGGAGGCTTCTTGTTAGCTACATGGGATAGCCGCCGCCTCGTCTTCCCTCTTGAGGGGAAAAGAAAGTTTTGCTTGAGCGGCGCTGGCCTGACTTAGCGTGGCCAACAGCTTTTCCCTTCACCCACGCTCTCCAGGGCTGACAGGAATGGTGCACTTACCTCAGCCCCCCACCCTGCCTTACGAGAGAAATAGTAACCTGTCAACGTGTAAAACGCAAAGGAAGCAGCGTGGGTGTATGAGGGAACCCCCCCCCCATCACTTTTGGGCAACATTGGGGTTGGTCCCAATGAGGGTTTTTGCCAAAAATGCGGGTCATAATCATGGCAACATATAGTCCGGCCCCCCACAAGGTCTGAGGGACAGTGGACTGGCCTCCCTACTGAAAAAGTTTGCTGACCCCTGGCCTAGAGCCCAGCATCCCACAGTCTACAATTAAGCAGAGCATGAAAGGGAGACAATCAGCATATAGGTAAAAAGGTAAAGGACCCCAGGATGGTGAAGTTCAGTCAAAGGCGACTATGGGGTACAGTGTTCATCTTGCTTTCAGGCCAAGGGAGCCAGGATTTGCCCACAGCTTTCTGGGTTATGTTGCCAGCATGACGAAACCGCTTCTGGAGGCTGTTTCTGGGGAAATGAAACCAGGCCCCTTCTGGGACTCCCTGCTGTCTCCTCTGCCAAAAATGTTCTGGGGCACAGGACAGGAAGGTAGCGGGCTCTCCTTCCTTGGAGGTGCATTCCCTCCGCCTTTTCTAAAAGCCACACTGGAAGTCTTCCAGGGGCGTTGCAGCCTCCTCTGCGCTGGGCCTGGCAAATGGCTGCCGCTCCCTGGCAGGCTCCGTCCTCAATGCATTTTGTTTCCTTCTATTCCAACATGCCTGAGACCTTGCCTGAAGATCACAAAACTCGGCCAGCTTTGTAAGAGGGAATACAGGTGGCCTTGCCTGCCTCCTGTGGGAGGGAGTTCCACAGTTTAACAATGTGCTGCGCAGATAAGTCCTTTCTTTGATCTGCCCCGAATTTCCTGATATTCAGCTTCCTTGGAGGTCCATGAGTTCAAGTGTTACAAGACAGAGAGAAGAAATGTTTTCTCTCCCTGGTTTCTCCACCATGCTGCCTTTACTGCATACCAGAAAGCCCCAGATGCAGTAGAGGATTGTCTTTCAAAAGGAGCCTCTCCAAGTTTCTAATCCTTGGCAGGGACTCCCATGGGTGCAGGCTTGGGTCGGAGGGTGGGCTCTTGCTCCCTGTGCCCCTGACCCTCAACTCTCCTTCCTCCGTAGTTTGTGGCCTTCTGCTCCATGCACACGGCTGACCACCCGGAGGTGATCCCCTACCTGTCGGGGCGGCACCAGAAGGCAGCGCCCGCCTTCCTCTCCTCCGTGGAGTTCCGCAATGTCCTGGGCCGCTGCCTGGCGCGGGTGCAGGCACGCAGCACCAAGGTCTACGTCTACATCAATGAGCTCTGCACCGTCTTCCGGGCCCACAGCCAGAAGAAGAAGCTGCCCCTGCCAGCTCCGGCGCCGGAAGCCCCCGGTCCCAGTGCCGCCCCTGCGGGCCCCACTGCAAAGGCTCCGGGCGAGGGCACCAAGCGGCAGATCCGCTACCTGGAGAACCTGCTGCGGCTCCATGAGGCGGAGATCCGGAAGCTGCAGGAGCGGGAGCTGGACCTGGAAGAGCTGGACAGCGAGGACTCGACGTACCTGCAGGAGAGCCGGCTGAAGCGGCGCATGGTGCACATCTTCAAGCGCCTCTGCCAGCTGAAGGACTGCAGCAGCCTGACGGGGCGCGTCATCGAGCAGCGCATCCCCTACCGCGGCACCCGTTACCCAGAGGTCAACCGGCGCATTGAGCGCCTCATCAACCGCCCAGAGGCCTTTCCTGATTACGCCGACATCCTCAAGGCCGTGCAGAAGGCCAGCGCCCGCCACAGCCTGGGCTTGCCCAAGCGCCAGATGGAGAGCATGGCGGCCGAGGCCTTCCGCGAGGTCGGCAACCGCCTCCAGGAGCGCCGCCACCTCGACCTTGTCTACAACTTCGGCAGCCACCTCACCGACCAGTATCGGCCCAGTGAGTGCACGGGGGGCACTGTTGGGAGGTTGGGGGGCAGTGCATGGGGGGCACAATAGGCCAGCTGCCATGTTCCCCGGCCTGCTTTGGACACACACAGGTGCCTCAGAGTTCAGACAGGCACACATAATAAAAATAGCAGGGAAATGGAAATTCCCCTCTGAGGAGGCCATTTCGAACAGCGAGACGTTGCTGTCAGATGCACATACGAAAGAAGCAAAACAACATCAAACCTAGCCTTACATGAAATACATTTCAACAAATACACAAAACGTAACCGGCTGTGAATTCACATAAACAATGCTCTTTTGTATATTTCACAATATCAAATATTTCTCTTGTACATAATCAACACATAAAGTTCAACAAAGTAAACAGAAGTCCCAATAAATCAGTTCATTCATAGAGTCCAAATATTTGCTAGTTTCTGTTCCATGTACCGTATATTCCGGCGTATAAGATGACTGGGCGTATAAGATGACCCCGAACTTTTCCTAATTTTGTTTGTTTTCTAAGCTGTCAACCAAATCTGGTCCATGGGCCTTAAGTTGCCTACCCCTGTGCTAAACCAATATTTGCTAAGCTCAGAGGCCCCAGTAAAAGTCTGCTCACCTTCCTGATCCTCAGACTGCCCGTGAAATCACCCTCTTCAGCGGGCCTTAAGCCTAGGGAAGCTCCGAGATTCCTTTATGAAGCACGTGCAGCCGCTGGAAGGGCTTCAGAGTGGACCAGTGGGTCTCCCCCCTCCGCAGACCAAGACCGGCGTCCGCTCCCCCCACCATATTTTAGTATCTGCCGTATAAGACGACCCCCGGCTTTTGAAAAGAATTCCCGGGGTTCAAAAGTTGTCTTATAGGCCGGAATATACGATATTCCTTTGGTGCCAGTGTGGTTTAGTGGTTAAGAGCGGTAGACTCGTAATCTGGGGAACCGGGTTTGCGTCTCCGCTCCTCCACGTGCAGCTGCAGGGTGACCTTCGGCTACTCACACTTCTCTGAAGTCTCTCGGCCCCACTCACCTCACAGAGTGTTTGTTGTGGGGGAGGAAGGGAAAGGAGAATGTGAGCCGCTTTGAGACTCCTTTGGGTAGTGATAAAGCGGGATATCAAATCCAAACTCTTCTTCTTTGTATATTCATGAAATCCAAATGGGAGCTTACTACAGTTCCACAGAATACTGACAAGGATTTCTGGCTTGTTTTGCCCTCCTGGGCTTCATCAATTGTATATGTTCTAAATAGTATAAATGAATACGATATATTTCAACATATTTTAACAAATAAAAATAAAATAAACAACATAAAGAATTGTACCATAGGTGTACATGTAGTATATGGATCTTATGACATAGTGGTTGCTGCAGTAAACAACAAGTGTTGCAATGTAAGGTTATATAGACCGGCGCAGTATTGGTTTTAGTTTCAGGTGGCAGCAGTCTACAACTGTAAAGTTTCCTTCTTAAAGTGACCCCTTCAGCACAACAGATGTAAAACAAACTTGATCCATGCACAGGTGTTATATATATATATAAACGTTAGTAATAACTCGTAAAAAACAACTATAATCAATTTCAGTATTCATACCTGAGGGATGCAAGGAGTCAAGTAGAAAAATAAATCTAGTTTCTTTCTTCATGAGGATATTTTTAGCTTGTTCTACAGGACTGAGATATACCCAAATTACAGAAAATGTCATGTCTTCATCCAAATACAGAAGAGCATTGTTTATGTGAATGCGCAGCCGGTTACGTTTTGTTTGTTTGTTGTCATACGAAAGAAGCGGCAGGAAATTTTGGCATTTCCTTCAAAGGAGGCCATTTTGAGGGGCCAGGCTTTATCACCCGTTGCACATAGGAAATAAAAAGAGAGCGGAAAAATGGAAATTCCCCTCAGCAGAGACCGTTTTGAGTGGGGAGACGTTAACACCCAATGCACATGCAAAATGAAAATGGTGGCAAATCTGGCATTTCCCCCAGAGGAGGGCAGTCTGAGGGGAGGGAAGGCTTTGCCGCCATCTCCGGAGGGCTTTAAAGGTGCCTCAGAAAATGGTGAGAAATATTGAATATTTCTCTGAGGCAACTGTTCTGAAGGAGGCTCTGCCATCAAATGTACAGATGAAATGAAAATCATGGGCAAATCTGAAGATTTCCCTCAGAAGAGGCCATTTTGAGGGCGGAGGAGACTTTGCTGTCACTTCCATTGGGCTTAAAAAGATGCCTTAGAGTTTGGACATAGGCACATAAAATAAAAGAAGCGGGGAAATGGAAATTCCTCTCTGAAGAGGCCTTTTTGAGCAGAGAGACGTTGCCATCAAAGGAACATGCAAAATACAAATGGCAGGAAATTGTGGCCTTTCCCTTAGAGGAGGCCGTTTTGAGGGGAGATGCTGCTGTCAATTTTTTTCTTTGCCATTTCTAATTTGGGATGGGGGGGGCAATTCTCTCCCCATTTCCCAGCTTCCTCTCTTAAGATTGAATTCCAAAACAAAAAGTCCTTTCCCATCAAGGAAGGTATCATTTTGGCTTTGTCAAGGCCATTTCACTAGAAAGCCAGTACTCCCAGCCTCTCCCCCCCCCCCTTTTCCTTTACTCACAAAAACAGATTTTAAGTTATATATTCCCATCTTTACATCCATTCACATCAAAGTGGTTTTTAATCTATATATATATATAAAAATGGTGAAGCTGGGTGCATGAATGCGTCAGCCTTGCTCCATAACCATTTGACCGATTCCGTTCAAATTTGGACACAACATTCCTTGGGCATATGGGAAGGATCTTATGTACTTACATTGAAGAAAAACCACACCTATCAAACCTAAAAATGTGATTTTGTACAAAAAACATAGCGCCCTCCAGTGGCCGTAAAACGCAGCACACTATAGAACAACAGACAGGGAGGGGGGAGCGGAACTTGAGGTCAGCTCAGCCAATAGGCTGCTGGTGGGGGAGGGGCCGGAACACGCTTCAACTGCCGCTGCCATGACAACAACTTGCCTCAGGTTGCGCCATTTGCAATTATACAACAGTAAGCAACAAAGTTTCGGGGTGACCAGGGAGAGTGTGGGGATGGCCAACAAATCACACCACAGGAGTTCAACAGGAGAAGCTGTGGTGAGGCAGGCGAAAGCGGGGGGGGGGGGGGAGGTGCCAGGCGAGAGTTCAATGGGATAAGGTGTGGGGAGGAAGGCGAAAACGGGAAATATAGAGAGGAGGCAGGTGGGAGTTCAATGGGAGAAGCTGTGGGGAGGCAGGCGAAAGTGGGGGAAATATGGAGAGAAGGCAGGCGAAAGTTCAACAGGAGAAGCTGTGGGGAGGAAGGTGAAAACAGGGGAAAGACAAATGGGGCAGCCGGAAGTTCAACGGGAGAGGCTGTGGGGTGGAAGGCAAAAACGGGGGAAAGACAAACAGGAGGCAGGCAGAAGTTCAATGGGAGAAGCTGTGGGGAGGCAGGCTAATACGGGAAATACGGAGAGGAGGCAAGCGGGAGTTCAACAGGAGAAGCTGTGGGGAGGCATGCGCTTTCTCTTTTACATCTTCCTTTTCCATTTCACAAAATGAGCCACAGCAACGCATGGCCGGGTCAGCTAGTTACCAATATGAATACAACTATAATATTAATGTTGTTTTAAAGTCTGACTTAGACCAATATTAGCAATGAATATTATAGTCCTCTTCATTTTTAATCTTTATTTTTAACCAGCTGATACCGTTTAATAAAGTAAGTCCACAATTATAATTCCATTAGGTTAGACGTCTTCAACACTGAAAGTTCAAGAATTACTTTCCAAAAGTAGCATAGATTCAGAGAGTCAGTCCAATCTTTCTTCCAGAGGAAATTTGAAGTATTCTTCCATTAAATAATCAAGTTGAATCACAACATAGGATAGATTAAGGTTCAAATTGAATTCAAGTCAAGTTCAATGTTTTAAGAAATCTTGAGATTAGTATAAACGAAAGCTACCAGACCTTTAGAAGACACCTGAAGGCAGCCCTGTTTAGGGAGGCTTTTAATGTTTAATAGATTTTTGCATTTTAATGTTCTGTTGGAAGCCGCCCAGAGTGGCTGGGGAAACTCAGCCAGATGGGCGGGGTATAAATATTAAATTATTATTATTATTATTATTATTATTAGTGAAATCTTAATCCTTATTGGTCATTAGTTAACTTATCTCCAAAGTAAACTTTATCAGCACCTCACTTACATATATTTCATGCTCATAGCACCAGGAATGGGAGCGACTTCCTTTTAATAAGGTGCCTTAGAGTTTGCACATAGGCACACAAAATACAGATAGCGGGGAAATGGAAATTCCCCTTCGAGGGGGCCATTTTGAGGGGGGGGGTAACTTGACCATTATTCCCATAGGGCTTTAAAGATGTTCCATAGTTCAGAAACATGCACACACCATGAAAATAGTGTGTAGTGTTGAAAATTTCCCTCAGATGAGGCTATTCTGAGGGAGATGCTGCCGTCAAATGCACAAATGAAACAAGTGGCGGGAGATATTGGTGTTTCCCTCAGAGGAGGCCATTTTGAGGGGGGGAGTGCAGGACTCCTGCCCACGGCCATCCCATCACCTTTCTGGTTAAAAGCCGGGCGCACAGACCCATTGTGCCAGCTGAGTGTATTTCAAATTGGGTAGAGAAAGCATCTCTCACAAAGAACCGCAGTTCTTTCCTTTCTTGGGGAACTCTTGGTCTGCATCTGAGTGGGTTGGACTAGATGACCCTTGGTGTACCTTCCAGCTCTACAATCCTAGGATTCTGCCTTGGCCGCTGAAAGAAAATCTGGATCCAGCTGAGGGAGGGCCGGGGGGCCCCCTCTCTCCTTTCCTCCACCGCCACAGCCTTTTCCAGAAGGTTCCCTGGGGGCAGGAGGCCCTGGCTTCCAGGCCAGGCAGGGGCTCGGGAGGTTCATGACATTGTGGAGCTTTGCGGGACCCCGGGGGGTCATCCATCCCAACCCGCTGCAATGCCCGGCCCATCTCTTCCCCTGCAGATTTGGATCCGGCCTTGTTGGACCCTGAGCTGGCCCGGCGCCTGCGCCAGAACCGGGAAACGGCCCTGCAGCGCCTGGAGGAGGTCACCTCCCAGTTTGCGCAGCTGCAGGACAGGAGCGAGGACGAGGGGCAGCGGCGCCGGAGGGAATTGCGGGGCGGCAGAGACAGACCCGGGCCCAGCGATGCCCCCGGGCGGCAGCAGGGGGAGCTGGCCTCTCCCCAGGAGGTGAGGGGGCTTGGCGAGGAAAAGATGACGCCCCTCGCGGCAGGCTGGGCTTTCTGCAGGGGGCAGAGGGGGGTCTTCCTGGGCAGGGGCCTTTCCCCATCTGCCTCCTTTGAAAGGACCCCTTCTCTCCCACTGGGCTGGGTTCAAGGTCCTCAACGTTGATTCACAAAGACCTGCGTCGGAACCCTCCCAGCCCATCTGGGCCTGTCTGCAAGAGCGTCGCTGGCCATTCCCCAAGTCAGCCAGACAACACTGGGAAGCGGAGCCTTTTGTGTCGATCAACAAATAATAATAATAATAATAATGTTGATGGCTCAGCCCTGTGGAACTCCCTGCCACTTGAGATTCAGCAGGCATCTTCCAGCCATCCTACAATTGCTTGCTGAGAACGTCTATTCCACCGGACAATTAAGGATACCAGTTTCCTGCAATAGATTCGTGACCATAACACTCCCCCCTCCATGTAATTTTCATTGAGTTTCCAAATTTTTACAAGTTAATTTCAGATTATATAGATAGATTGTTTTGCGTATTGACTTTCCACCCCCCCAAGTCTTTTTATTCAAACGCTCTTATACTGCATTATATTTTAAATTCTCATCTTTTACTAACATCTCTCTAGTTACAGGTAGGTAGCCATGTTGGTCTGCCATAGTCAAAACAAAATAAAAAATAAAAAAATTCTTCCAGTAGCACCTTAGTTGGTCTCTAAGGTGCTACTGGAAGGATTTTTTTATTTTTTATTTTGTTTTAACATCTCTCTAGTACAGTTACTTTGTTGTTTTTCTTCCACTAGCCCTATCTCGAATCCTGCCCGTGATTTCATTTGTTTGCAGTGCTTTTCCAGACATTAAAAAAGGCCTCCATTCTGCTACAAAAAGTTCATTATCTTTCTCTCTTAATATTGCTGCCAGTAACTCTTCTTAATGGTCAGGCATCACACGTAGATCCCCAACGGCTCTGATATTTTCTTTATGCACATGCATACTTAACGTAGTAGATAAATAAATGCATTTTTGTGCATTACAGGGGGTAGACTAGATGGCCCCTGGGGGTCCCTCCGCTCTGGGCGGATCCAGGTGTGGGCAGGGAGGGGCTGTTTGGGGGCTTGCTTCCTGCAGGCGGGGGCCTGGGCAGCTGCAGCTGCTGCTTTGAGACCTCCCCCCCTAGAGGGGAAGGGGTTGCTCTGGGGCGGTTTGCTCTGTGCACCGTTCTGGGATCTTGATGGGGCGCAGCGCTTTCTGGGGGTGTCTCTCTCATCCCTGGCATGGTGAGAACCAGAGGGTGACCCTCAATGTCTCCCCTCACTAGGGCAGCCCCGGCCTGAGCGTGGCAAGTGCAGGGGCGGAGGAGGAAGAGGAGGAGGAGGAGGAAGAAGAGGAGGAGGAGGAGGATGAGGAGGAAGAGTCCTCGTCAGAGTCGGACATAGAAGCCGAGCTGCAGAAGAGCCTGGAGAAGGAAGAAGAAGAGGAAGAGGAAGGGGCTGCCCCAGGTAGGCTGTTGGCTGGGGTGGCATCAGAAGGGCCCCCCCCCCCATGTTCTGAAGGAGTCCGTCCCTCCTTTGGAAGGGGGTGGCTCCTCCTCCTGGGGAGGTTTCTAAGCAGAGGCTGGGAGGCCACATGTCACGGGGCTCAAACTCGCGACCCTAAGAGTCTCAGGCTCTACTGACTGAGCTATCTTGGCTGTGCAGATGCTTTGGCTGAGATTCCTGCTTTGCAGGGGGTTGGGCTGCTTGAGCCTGGGGACCCCCCCGGAGGGGCCTTTTGTGGTGGGGGTCCTGCCATTTCACACAAGCAGAAAGAGAAAAAACAAAGTAGTGCACAGTCTGGAATCCAGCTACACATGCAGCCAGTCTGAAGCCGTGGACACCTCTGGGCGACACCCCTCCTTCCTGCTGAGGCGGCTGCATTTGGCCAAGAGTAGAGATGTAAAATTTCCGGAAATTTTGAAGCTTGAAAAAAAAACTGGCTTCCCCCCGGGTTTTTTTCAGAAAAAACAGAAATTTTCGGAAAAATTGAAAAAAATGCTACATTAGCACTTCTTTTTTCCTTTCCAGATTGAAAGTCATTCTGTTACTTTAGAAACATAAAATATAACTATGGACAATTTTAATGGGCATAAAATTATCACAACTAGCATATTAAAAATATAGTGTATTTTATTATTACAAACATAATTTACTTTTAAAATAATATTTATTTGTAACAAATGGAGCAACAATCTCCTGAACTGTTTACCATAGCTGTCAAGTATCCCGTATTGGCCGGGATTCTCCCGTTTTTATACGCGTTTCCCGCTTTTATCCTGGATGAATCAAAATCCCGTATTTTCCCAGGTTGTGGGCGGGGTGCGGCACGCTGGCCAGGCCCTTGGGCGTTCCCGCCCGACAGAGCCGGCCCCTTCTCAGCGCACAAACTCTTCTTGCCGGGCCTGGGGAAACAAAAGGGTGCGCGGCGAGGCTCGCTCGGATGGAGGGCAGAGCGCGCAATGGCTGGCTGGCTGGCTGGCTGGCAAGCCGCTCCTCTTCCTCACCCTTGGAGGAGGGCCGGCGGGGCGAGACCAAGCAGCAAAAAAAGCCCCAGTGAAGGAGAGCGCCTTGGATCCCCTCCGTTTCCGGGCCCGTGCTGCAGGCGGGTGTGTTTGTGGAGGGTGCGGGGCCAGCGGCTAGGGCGGGGGCAGCCCCCTCTTGCTCGTGCGTCGGCGCACCCCTGCCAGCCCGCTCATTGGGAAAGGTGCCTCTTTCTACAACAGGGAGAGCGAACGACCCTCGAGGCAAAAGCGGAGGCCGGGCGCGCCCTCACACGAATAATGGCGTCTCTCTCTTGTGCAGCCAGCGGGGGTGAGGGTGGGGGGACGCAGAGCGAGAGGCGCCGAACAATACACAAACCCAGGCTCCACTCCACTCGCGACCCCTCTTTCCCCACCCTCTTTGGAAACAAATGAATGTGGGAAGCGAGGCGCGGAAAGAGAGAAAGAGAAGCAGACACAACCCCCAGCCCGCCAGCAGGCTGGGGGGACAGATAGCGTCATCGGGGCAGCGCCGACGCTGGAGCGCCAACCCGCCACACAAAAGCGACAGCTGAGGCGCGTTCTAGCTGCTCCGCCCACTTTTGCTTCTGGTTCCGCCCACCACTGCCATGTGACTGTCAGGTGAGGCTGCTGATCCCTTATTTTCAGATCCGAAAGTTGACAGCTATGCTGTTTACTAGTTTATGTGGAAGAAAAAAAACTCCATAAAATAATTTTTAAAAATCCAGAAGTAACAATTATTCATATTTCTTCTCCACAGTATTTTAAAAGAAAACATTCTCATAAAAAGAACTGAAGAAGGAAGTGGGACTAAGTTTCGATGAACGGGCATGAAATTTAATCAGAATCATTTTCTGAGCTGTAATTAAGTATATACCGGTACTTTCAGGCCTTTTTTGTTGCTCTATATTTTCTTCCAGTGCTTTGAGGCCTAGTGAAGAGGAACAGAACCAATGCATACCACACGTATGCAAAAACAAAACTGAAACCTTTTTCTTTTCTGGGGACAACAGCACCTCCTAAAGGAAGAAATGTGTCTTGTTCTTGCATTGGAGAGTTCAGTTTGTAACCTAGGACTTGCTTGTCCTCACAGAAATTAGAATAATCTGATACCATACATATTTTTTTAAAAAAATGATTTATAAAATATTTGAACCTCTTATCTTAAAATATTTTATTCACCATGTTAAAATAAAACATTCCATAATCTATTTTTTATTTTTCCACTTTTTCGGGAGGAAAAAAAGGCTTCAGGAAAGAAACGGGGGGGGAACGGTTTTTTTTCTGAGGGTTTTCCGGGCCTTCACATCTCTAGCCAAGAGCCGAGGGGGAGGAAGCAGCAGCGGAGAGGCTGCCTCCGCTGCCCAGGCCAGCTGCGTGGGCTCTGCGCCCCGTGGACTCCTGGCCGAGGCAGAGGACGACGACAACGCTGCCGAAGATGAGGCGGCGGCATGAGTGGTGCCAGCGGGGGGGTCCTTTTGGGAGAGGAGGATCCCCCCCAAGATCTGAGGGACAGTGAACCGGCCCCCTCCTGAAATAGTTCTACTAAGGTTTCATTGGGTGATTGGCTGTTTGCGGGTTGGTGACTGGGCAGCTGAATGCATGCAGTATGATCAACAAATGTGAAGTGATGTCATCTGGAGACCAAATGAGAATTGATGCAGCAGAACAGATACTACTTCTTCTTCTTCTTCTTCTTCTTATTATTATTATTATTATTATTATTATTATTATTATTATTATTATATAAATACTTATACCCTGCCCATCTGGGGCCGGGCCTCCCCAGCCACTCTGGGCAGTTTCCAACAGGAAAACACAATAAAAGAACAAATATTAAAAACTTCCCAAAACAGGGCTGCCCTCAGATGTCTTCTAAAGGAAAGTTATTCATTTCCTTGACATCTGAAGGGAGGGCGTTCCACACAGCGGGCGCCACCACTGTGAAGTCCCTCTGCCTGGTTCCCTGTAACGTCACTTCTCACAGTGAGAAGTCAATACTGGATCCCACTGGATCTCAGTCTGGATGATGGGGCTGGAGATGTTCCTTCCAGTATACTGGGCCGAGGCCGTTTAGGGCTTTAAAGGTAACCAACCAACACTTTGAATTGTGCTCAGAAATACTGAGAGCCAGTATGGTGTAGTGGTTAAGAGCGGTAGACTCGTAATCTGGGGAACCGGGTTCATGTCTCCACTCCTCCACATGCAGCTGCTGGATGACCTTGGGCTAGTCACACTTCTCTGAAGTCTCTCAGCCCCACTCACGTCATAAAGCGGGATATCAAATCCAAACTCCTCCTCTTCCTTCTATCTACTGTGAGCCAGTCTCGACGGCCACTCCCATTCACCAGTCTAGCTGCCGCATTCTGGATTAGTTGAAGTTTCCTAGTCACCTTCAAAAGTAGCCCCATGTAGAGCGCATTGCAGTAATCCAAGCAGGAGATAACCAGAGCATGCACCACTCTGGTGAGACAGTCTGCGGGCAGGTAGGGTCTCAGCCTGTGTACCAGATGGAGCTGGGAGACAGCCGCCCTGGACTCAGAATTAACCTGCGCTTCCATGGACAGTTGTGAGTCCAAAATGACTCCCAGGCTGCGCACCTGGTCCTTCAGGGGCACAGTTACCCCACTCAGGACCAGGGAGTCCCTCACACCCGCCCATCCCCTGTCTCCCCCCCCCCAAAGGAACCAGTACTTCTGACTTTTGGGCATATTCTGTATCTAGGGCGGAAAAATGGTCTTAAATTGAATTAAATCGGATTGATTTGTAGTAATTTGGTAAATCAATAAAAATAATTGGCCAAACGATAAAACAACATAACCCTGCTGTCCCTCCCTCGCTCCCAGATGATGACCCCCGCGTCCAGGAAGTGGAGGCCGACCAGCGCATGGACTTGGAGGCCCCTGAGCTGGTGCCGTCCTCCTCTGAGGAAGAGCCGGAGGAAGAGGATGAGGAAGAGCACGACCTGGAGAGGCGCAAAGGAGAGGAATGTGGACAGCGTGTGGGGCAGGCCCCCACGGACCCCCCTCCTGTCGTGTGCACCTCCCCCTCCCAGCAGTTCCTCCTGGAGATCGAGGAGGCCCTGACGCTGGAGGCAGGCGAGACGCCGCCCCCCACCCCCTCCCCCCCGCGCCAGACCCAGGAGGACAGCGGGGCCTCGCCGGTCTTCTTGTCGCGCCAGAAGCCGCCACATCCCCAGCGGCCCCCGGCCAAGTGTGGTCAAGCGCAGGACAACAGCAGCCTCCACGGGGCAGGCGGGGGACCCCTGCGTGGGGTGAACGGGCAACCCCCCACCAAGCGGAGCAGGCGGGAGTCCAACAGGTGAGCGGAGGGGCATGGAGGTGGTAAGGGGGAGAGGAGGCTCCCTGGCCCTCCCCTTTCCATTGGTGGGGCTAGATGGCCCTTAGCTGTCCCTTCCAACTGTAATTCTGTGGTTGCAAGAGGGCTGGGGGGGGGCAGGCTGGCTCAGAAGGAATCGATAGGTCCTGCTCCGAGAGAGCAGCTCCCGTCCACGTCGGGGGCGACGGCTGGCACAGACCTGAGAGGGAAAGCCTATTTTAAGAAATACTAATTTATATACTTTCCTTCATCCAAAGAGCACAGGGCGCTTGACAACATAAAAGGCAAACGCAGAACATAATGACCAAAAGCACAATACCAGTCGCTGACACGTTTGTGCCCAAGGCCTGGTAGAAGAGGAATGTTTTTGCCTTTTCTTACTTCAATATGTCTGGCAAACTCTGTTAATTGCAGAGATGTTGCATCTGCGTGTTTTTTAAAATTCCGCATCTGGGTCTTTTCTACAAATGCTCTCAGAGTGTGGGATTCCCTGGCAAGAGAGGCTCCTCCCTTGCTGTCCTGCCAGAAGGTTTATTATTATTATTATTATTATTATTATTATTATTGTTATTGTTATTGTTATTATTGTTATACCCAGAGGTCTCAGGGCGTTACACAGAATAAAACCAAATATAGAACCACAAAATACATAATCAATATAAATATAACCCAGTAACTCCCTACTGCCCAAAATTATTGCTGCTGTTGTTGTTATTATTATTATGGCCTTCCTTTCCTGGCAGGCCTTTGGGAATGGAGGTGCAGAGGCAACCGACCACTAGGCTGCTGTCGGAGAAAACCAGATACTGATTTCTGCTTTGAAATGTGCCCTGACTCATTGTGTAATCTTTTAGCATAGGACAGAAGGGATCTGGACTCTCCTCCCTTGGAAGTTTTTAAGCAAAAGTTAGGATGAGCCCAAACAGCATTTTCCAGCGTTCTGCCCAAAAGCAGAGTAAGTTTCCTGCTGACTCACAGCGTTGTCCTGATCGGACACCATTTGTGTGTCTGCAGTGGGGAGTTCATCTAGCCCAAGGCAGGAATCTAAGCACCAGGGTCCTTGTCAGGTGGGCTCCCAACCTCCGCTTGGAAACTGTCGGAGATGCTTGAGGGGCGATTCCTTCAGGGCAGGTGGAATGGGCTGGATGACTCCTCAGGATCCCTTCTCAAACTCTGCAATTCCACAAATCTGCGAAACGCTCTGAAGCGCCTCAACCCGGGAGGAAGTCAGGCTGCGAAAGCGCCCAGTCAATGTGTGTTTCTTCTCTGGCAGCTGCATTGAGGTGTCCAGCAGTGGCTCGGAGGAGGAGGAAGATGAGGACGGAGAGGGGCGCCTCAGCCTGCCCCCCTCGCACAGCCCGGCCCCCTTGGCCGACTCCACCTGCGTCGACTCCCCAGGCTTGGGGCTGGTCAGCAGCTCCCAGGGCAGCCCCCAGCCGCAGAATCGGCACCTTGCAGACATCTGGAAGGTACTGGATGGCCTCCCGGGGTGTGGATTTGCCGCAGGCACAAGAGCCCTGATCTGGAGCCCCAAATTGCTCCTTGGCCACCCAGGCCTCTTCCTTCCTCTCCCAGCACCAGCCCTCGGGGTGCTCAGCTCCTGCTTCTTCCCCTGGGAGTCAGCACCTGAGCAGAACCTCCTGGATTGGGCCAGTGGCTGCTCCAACCTCCCCTCCTCACAGGGGCCAAATACGCCTAGGAATCTCCTTTTAAATTCACCCAGCACTTCATCTGAGGAGGACCTTCTTTTGCCCGCCTTAAATCTCCCCGTGTTTAGCTTCCTCGAACACCCGCAAGTTCCAGCTGTGATGTTAGAGGAAGAAAAACTTCTCTCCTCAGTCCAGAAGAGAGTTCCTAAACTTTGCACCCCTTCTCCCAGCTGGTTTGCCTCAGGGAGGTCCCTGGTGAGCTGGGTGGGGCAGCCAGAGGCCTTTGGGTGCTGCTGTGTGGAGGGAGGGGGGTGCAGGGCACCAATTTCTTCCTCTTCTGAACTCCCCCCTCTCTCCCCACCCCCTGCAGGCCAGCGTGGCGACCCAGTGCGACCCTGAGGAGATCATCGTCCTGTCAGACTCGGATTAGCCCCCTCCCCACAATCTGGCACAGACTTGGGGGGGAGCAGAAGGACAGGTGGACCCCCCCAAAAAAATCTTGGCTTACTGGAAGATGGTGACTGCCTTCATGGACTCACACGGGGGGGGGGGGGGCTTCTGCGTGATGCATGGGGGGCAGGGGGAGGAAGGATGGGGACTGCCGTGTTTGTATTTTTCTGGGTGCCATGATGGGGTGGTGGGGGGTGGGGGCATATTGATATCCGTTTGGGAACTCATTTTGCAAAAAGGGGGGGGGGGAATAAAAAATAGGCAAATATTTTTCTGTAGGCTGTTGTGAGTGTGAGTTCTGTTAAAGGGAGACAAGTGGTGGTTTGGGGGGAGCACACGGAGGGGGGAGGTTTATTCCCTGTTTCTGTGCTTTCCGTTATATATATATTGTTGGGAGCAGCCCAGAGTAGCGGCCTAAATTAGGAGCAAAAAATACGGTGTGTGTGCACACACACACCCCGTATTTTTTGCTCCATAAGACGCACCTGAACATAAGATGCACCAAGTTTTTAGAGGAGGAAAAGGGGAAAGCCCCGTTTTTTGAGGATCAGCTCACAGTTGTGCAGCTTCTTTTGCAAAGGGGAAAGCCCCATTTTTATGGGGTTCAACTCTCAGTTCTGCAGCTTCTCTAGGAAAGGAAAGTGAGCCCACCTGATAAACAGCCTCTTCTGCAGAACATTCAACAATGGAGGCCTGGGCAAGGGGGCGGGGTGGAAAGGGAGCCTTATCTCTCTCCCGATCGCTTGCTGATCAGCTGTTCAGCGGCTTCCTTTCAACACCCCCTTCTCTCTTTGTAAAAAAAAAAAAACGATCTGCTTTTGGCCCCTGGGCAATTCGGCTCCAGGGACCACACATTCGCTCCATAAGATGCACAGACATTTCCGCTTACTTTTTGGGAAGAAAAAAAAGTGTGTCTTATGGAGCGAAAAATATGGTATATAATAATTGTTATTGTATATAACAGTATATATACAGTATATAATAATTGTTATTATTACCCCCCCCCCCGGGGGAGTGGGTTTAGCCCCTTACTGTGGTGACGAAAGGCAGTTTATAATCCTACTCTACTTCAGGGACTCAGAGGACAGTTTTACAATACTGAAAAAAAAGACGGGGTATTCCGGGTTTCCCCTGAAGGAATCTTTCAGCCCACATGAGTCTCAAACCCACAACCCAGAGACGAAACATCTACTCTCCTGGCCAAGCTCTCCCTCTGCCTGACCTGAGGTTACTAGCAAGGGAAGGCGGAGGGGCCTGGGCAGGGAGTGCCTTCCAGACCCTGCCAGGGAGCCACCCCCAAGAAGGCCCTGCTGCGGGGTTCCTAGGGGGCAGTCCTTTGGCCAAGACCCCCTGCTCATTGCGGGGCCCAGAGGTGGTTGATGTGGCGGGAGATGCTCTTAAGTCTTTGGGTCGGAACGGAATAGGGGATGGAATAGGGGAGTTGGTATCCCCAAGGGCCATACAGTCAGACCTTCATAAAGTGGATCTCCTCCCAGGACAGGTGGGACACACGACCCCTTTTTGCAGGATCCAGACTCCATTTCTTATGAATACCGACTATAACGGGTAGGCAAGCTAAGGCCTATGGGCCAGAAGCGGTGCAATCGCCTTCTCAATCCTGCCCTTGGATGGTCTGGGAATCTGTGTATTTTTACATGAGTAGAATGTGTCCTTTTATTTAAAATGCATCTCTGGGTTATTTGTGGGGCCTGCCTGGTGTTTTTACATGAGTAGAATGTGTGCTTTTATTTAAAATTCATCTCTGGGTTATTCGTGGGGCATAGGAATTTGTTCAAATTTTTTTTCAAAATATAGTCTGGCCCATCACATGGTTTGAGGGTCAGTGGACCAGTCCACAGCTGAAAAAGGTGGTTGACCCCTGGACTATGACTTGCAGAAACTCAAAATAAATGCTTTTTTAAAAAAAGGAAAAAAAAACTTTCATTAAAAAAATCTGTCTGCACATTTCTTTAAAAATCCATTAGAAAGATCCTTTAAAAAAAAATTCTCTCTTTTTTTAATTGTCCAGTATCACCTTAGATACCAACTAATTCTGTTCTGGGTATAAGTTTTCGTGTGCATGCATACTTCTTCAGATACCAGAATATTTTTTTAAATTCTATTTATTTCGACTGTGTCATACCAACACAGCTACCCACCTGAACCTGTATGAACTAATTATTGATACCCACACAAAATCGTCTGCCGTTTATATCGATCTTCTGCCTTTTCCGTCCAAGCTGCTGGGGCAGCAGATCCAGAGAGCTCCATGGAGCCTCGAATCCCGTTTTGCTCCAGCGCCGGGTTTTCGAGAGGCTTCAATGACGAATCGTATGCAAATGACGCCCCGCCCTGCGCCTCGCGTCCTCCGACGGAAAGAGCCTCGCAGCGGGAGCCGAGTGGTAGCGCGCATGCGCCGCCCCGCCCCCCTCCGCCGCCGCCGCTGCGAGCGCGCTTTGCGTCGGCCGTCAAATGCGCGCGCCTTAAAGGCGACGCGGGAGGCGGGCGCTGCGCCTTTAAGCCGAGCCGGAGGAAGAGGCCGCGGCGGCTGCGAGCGAGGAGGGTGAGCGGAGGGGGGGGGGGAGCGAGGCGGGGTCGGGGCCGCGAAGGGCGACGCCCCGCCAGGAAGGCCGGAGGGGGGCAGCGGGGCGAGGGCGCCTCTGAGCGCGTGCAGAGCGCGGGGGGCGGGGCTCGGCGGCCGCTGCTCCTGAGCCCGTGCAGAGGGCGGGGGGTTATTGGGGGAAGCAGCCCCCTTTCCCTTGCGCGGCCAGACAAAGCGGCAGGGGCGGCGGAGAAGAAGCTGGGGGGCCTCCAGGTGCAGGCGCAGTCTATCTGCCCGCCAGATTCAGGCGCCCGCTGGGTTTTTTTTGGGGGGGGGGGTTGCCCTCTCTCGGAAACGGGGCTGCGGGGGGGGGAGGCTTCTGCTACGGAATCAGCTGGGGGGGCGGTGGTCGTCCGGGCTTCTTCGACGGGATTCGCAGCAGGTTCGCCTCGGTCTGTTTGTCCCTGTACCAAAAGCTGAAACGGTAACATCGAGGGAAGCGATCGCAGCCTTGCTTTGAAACGTGCCGAAGTTCAGATCCCTAGACAGGTGACGATCTCCTGGGCTTTCTCACAATCTGGCTGAGCAAGAATGTTTTTCGCAGGCACCTGCTAGATCTCAAGAGGCAGGGAGTTCCAAAGTGCAGTTGCTGCCACACCAAATAGACTTGTAGAGTTGGAAGGGACCCTGGGGGAATCTTCCAGCCCAACCGCCAGCAAGGCAGGAATATGCAGCTGTCCCCATATGGGAATCAAAGCTGCAGCCTTGGCATTAAATGATTGCATTCTTACAAATGCAGAAAATGGGTGTTATGTGGCACCTGCAGAGGTGCCAATTCCGACGAACAAACAGGTCAATTGGAGGGGGGGGTCAGGCAGTCTCTCAGATAAACTGGTCCCAAGCTGTTTAGGGCTTTATATGCTAATAGTAACATTTTGAACTCTGCCCAGCAGCACATTGGTGACCAGGGCATGTCTCTGAGCACAAGTGCGATATCCTGGCAAGGCCTCCCTCCTGTCAGCAATCGTGCTGCAGCATCCTCCACTAACTGCAAGGGAAGCCCCACGGAGAAGGCATTGACCTGAAGTAGCCAATGCATGGGCAGCTGTAGCCAGGCCTTCCCAGTCCAGGAATGGCCGCCACCGAAGCACTTGCAGTTGCTCAGAGGTCCTTCTGCTCACAGGGACTCCCTGAGCCTCCAGGGACAGGGCTGGATCCAGAAGCATCCAAACGGTGAACCTGCTCCCGTTTCTGGGAGCTCCTTGCCCACAGGATTCAATCCTTGCCAGGATTCAAGCTCAGCTTGTTTTTCCTCATCCATTTCACCACTACATCCAAACAGTGGCCTCTCCCGATTCAGATGTTATGGAGAAACAGAGCTGAGGGTCATCCGCATACAGAGGTCACTGCTTGAAACTTCTAGGCTGCATCAGCAGAAGTACAGTGTCCAGATCAAGGGAAGTCATAGTCCCTCTCTATTCTGCCTTGGTCAGACCACACTTGGAATACTGTGTCCGATTCTGGGCACCATAATTTAAGAAGGATGTTGACAAGCTGGAATGTGAGCAGAGGAGGGCGACCAAGATGATCAAGGGTCTGGAGACCAAGCCTTATGGGGAACGGTTGAAGGAGCTGGGAATGTTTAGCCTAGAAAAGAGGAGAGGAGATACGATCTCAAGGGCTGTCCCATGGAAGATGGAGCTGGTTTGTTTTCTCCTGCTCCGGTGGGTAGCACTCGAACCAGTGGCTTCAAGTTACAAGAAAGAAGATTGTGACTGAACACAACGGAAAAACTTTCAGACAGTAAGAGCTGTTTGGCAGGGGAACAGACTCCCACAAGAGGTGGCGGATTCTCCTTCCTTCCAGGGGTGTTCCTAGCCCCTTGGCTGCCGGGGGCAGGAAGCCAAGAGGCACCCCTGAGGGCGGGGCATTGCGGTGCGTACATCATGCCGTCATGACACACACGACGCCCCGCCCCCAGGGGTGCCGGGCGGCGGATTCGGGAGACTCCCCAAGCCGCCGGCCGTGGCACCCCTTCGTGCCACGGCTGCTTGTTCCTTGCTCGGCAAAGAGGCAAGGGGCGGGCCAGCGAGGAGGGGGTGGCACCCCACCTCACTGGCCCACCCCTTGCCTCCATGCTGAGCTCCGCCGCTGGAAGGGGGGGCTATTTTCAGCGCTGCCGGGGCGGAGCCGCAGGGGCGGCCAGCGAGGGGGGGTGACACCCCCCCCTCACTGGCCACCCCTGCGGCTCCACCCCGGCAGCGCTGAAAATAGCCTAAAAAGAATTTTAAAAAAAAGTAAAAAAAAAGCCCAGGGGGTGGGGCCGGCCCCGATGTGTCAGCCCCAGCAGGGGCGCTGCCCGGGGCCCCCTGCCCCCTCCGCCCCCTCTTGCTACGCCCCTGCTTCCTTGGATATTTTAAAACAGAGGTTCAATGTCCATCTGTCCTGCATGTTTTAGCTGTGATATCTGCATTGCAGGTTGCTGGACTAGATGACCCCTGGGGTCCCTTCTGTGATTCCTCATGACTGCTGCCAGCAGCTTCATGTAGATATTAAAAAGACTGGAGATGATCTTGTTTCCAGCGGCATCCCAGAGCGCAGCCACCAGGGGGCCAAAACGCCCCCTCTCCATGCTGCTCTCTGGACTTGGTGCTGACGGAGCTGTTCCCCCACTTCCCACTCCCCAGAGGATACCACGGCCATGGTCAGTGGTATCGGATGCCAGCGCCCAGACAAGGGAGTGCATTGCCCTCCCCTCATCTTCATCCATCCTTCGTAGCATTTGGGCCAAATATCCCATACAGAGAGTGCCTTGCCTGGTGTGTTGGACCACCTGAGAGAGACCCATGGAGGCCGTGAAGCCTCGAGGTACCCTCTGCACCCAGGATTATCATTTTGGGGTCCCCCAACAATCCCTCAGGGACACAAGTGGGCACAACTGGGTAGGGCCAGGCCCACGCAGATGACTCCCCCAACCAAGCAGCCTGCTCACCCACAATCAGATCATGACTTAACGGGGTTTCATTGTGGACTGATCTGGCATTCAGGACTCAGCAGATCTGCTACCAGTAATTTCTGGTGGGGTGAGAGGCCTGGGACAAGGAATGGGGACCAAACCCAAAGGCTTTTGCCCCCAAAGGTGGTCAGCCCCCTCCCTCTCCTGCCCTCCAACGCTGGAATTTGGGTGGCATCTCGGCTGCCCCCCAGAAGCATCAGCGCAGCACCCCTTCAAAGCCGGCAATCCTATGATTCTCTGTTAGCAACGCCCATCTCAGCAGAACCGTTTTCATTCCATTTCATTTTTAATTAGTACACTGCCTTTCCATATTCTTATGCACAAGGCGGTTTGCGAGCGGGAGAAACAGCAAAACATACAACAAAGGTCACCAGCCTTAGGACAATCGGATCCAATGCACTCCTAAAAACATCACTTTACTTATAGCAAATAAACTAATAATCAGTAACCCATTAGAATGTAATAATATACAATAAAATAATCACAAAATATAATCAATAACAAGAACAGCAAGTCACAATTCATAATATACCGCACAACACAGAAAAACAATGACCTTACCCCAAGGGAGTGGGTTGACAATGGTGTTACCCGGGACTCAGACCCCTTCTTTATTTAATTTAATTTAATGAAATGTACATCCTAGGGCTTGCCGATCAGAAGGTCAGCGGTTCGAATCCCTGTGACAGGGTGAGCTCCCATTGCTCAGTCCCTCCTCCTGCCAACCTAGCAGTTCGAAAGCACCTCAGAGTGCAAGTAGATAAATAGGCACCGCTCTGGCGGGAAGGTAAACAGCGTTTCTTTGCGCTGCTCTGGTTCGCCAGAAGCGGCTTTGTCATGCTGGCCACATGACCCGGAAGCTGTACGCCAGCTCCCTCGGCCAGTAAAGCGAGATGAGCACCGCAACCCCAGAGTCATCCACGACTGGACCTAATTAGGTCAGGGGTCCCTTTACCTTTACCTTTACATCCCAATTGCTTGTTTAAAAAGCAGCAAGCAGCACCCGACCCTCTTATAAGCGGTTTAGAAAAATCTAGAATTGTATTGTAAGGTTGGGAGGGACCTCAAGGGGTCGTGTGGTCCAACCCCCTGCAATGCAGGAATCACAGCTGAAGCACCCCTGACAGGTGTCCCTGACTTATAAAACTAGATATTAGAATTGCTGGGTTAAAGACAGGTGTTTGAAATGGACAGCAACTAAGAAGAAATGAAAGTCATGTGGCTTCTGCCTGTCTGGATGGGCTTCCTTAAATAACTGTGTTTTAAGGAGGCCACAGAAAGATCCCAGCAATATCAATAGGCAGGGAGTTCCACAGGCCTCGGTCTGTCACGAATATTTTGATAAGCAGGTCAAAGTTCCCACCCTCTTAGGCGGTTTTATCTGAATAGAATAGGCACAGCGGCTGGGAAAGAGGAAGAGCTCCGGGTGGCCTTGGAGCCGAGTGCTTCTCTCTTGCCAGCGAAATGAATCACCGGCTCTCGTGCCAAGAGTCTGAGCAGCCTCTTGCTGCCCCAGGGAGTTATAAAAGTCAAGCAGCTCTGGTTCCTCTGCACTTACATAAAATAATGTATCACAATCCTTGCAATAAAATAATGTTATATCACAATCTGGAGCACGTGCAAGTGGAAGCATGCATCATGTACTTGAAGGGGCGCCTTACTTCTGAGTAAATGTGCTCCATTTATGCCAAATGCTTTCTGTGGGGCTTCCCTCGCGCCGGATCCGGAAGCTGCATTTGGGGAGGATGCTGCAGTGCAATTGCTGATGGGAGTGAGGCCTAGGACACCTTTGCTGCTCAGAGATCTGAGCAATTTGGGACCAGTTTACCTACGAGACCCTGATTTTCAGGGGGTTGGAATGGATGACCCTTTGGGGGTCCCTTCCAACTCTACGATTCTGTGATCGCCTCAACACACATAATAATCTTTCAGAGTGGCGTCAACTACCCTTTGGAACTCCCTGCCTGTTGACATCAAATCTCACAGGAAAATATTTCAGATCCTTCTCTGGGTGACATTTTGCTTTCCTCGTATTTATTTACCTACTTAATTCATAGAGCTGCCCTATAGCAGGAGAATTCTAGGAAATCGGGGGGGGGCCTACCTCACAGGGTCGTCGTAGGGATTAACTCTCTTGGTTCCTCCTCAGAGCCATCAGTTGAAGCGCCTTCCTTTTCTGAGCCTTCTAACCCAAGCTCCTTTCCCGTGTCCTTTATTCTGTTCCGCGTAGGAGACGGCCCCTCTCCCCAGCGCCATGGAGGCCTCTTCCGGCCTCCCCATGGTCCATGTGGACTTCCCCGAGGTCACCAGCGCCCTGCTGGAGAATCTCAACCAGCAGCGGGTGGAGGGCAAGCTGTGCGACATCGCCATCCATGTCCAGGGCCGCGTCTTCCGGGCCCACCGGGCCGTGCTGGCCGCCTCCTCGCCCTACTTCCACGACCAGGTGCTCCTGAAGAACATGACATCCATCGTGCTGCCCAGCGTCATGGACCCCGTGGCCTTCGAGACGGTGCTGGGCTCGGCCTACACGGGCAAGCTGAGCATGGCCTCGGACGAGATCGTCAACTACCTGACGGTGGGCAGCGTCCTGCAGATGTGGCACATCGTGGACAAGTGCACCGAGCTGCTGAAGGAGCGCCGGGGTGCCTTCCTGGGGCCTTCCTCGTCCTCTTCGTCCTCCTCCTTCCGCGCCCACTCCAGCCGCACCAGCGACAACCAGTCGCCCAGCAGCAGCAACTACTTCAGCCCCCGCGACACGGGTGAGGGCCCCGATCATGGCAAGTTCCACCCGCTGCGGGGGGCGCTAGCAGGAGAGCGGGACGACCACGACGAGGAGGTCATCTTCCAGACCGAAAAGGGCCCCCCACGCTGCCCGGACCCCTTCGCCAGCGGCAGCAAGTTCGTCCTGGAGACGGATGATGACGTCAGCGACAGCAGCGAGGGCCGGCGCCCAGCCTACGTGCGCCCCAGCATCATGCCCCAGAAGCAGTGGGTCTTCGTCAAAAAGGAGCGCTCCCAGGAGGACCTGGTGCTGACCTGCGAGGAGGACGAGGACCCCGTGGAGGTGGCCGGGCCGGCGCCCGAGGCCGCCCTTAGCATCAGCGATGTACGCACCCTGACGGAGCCCAGCGGGGGCGGCTCAGGGGGCAAGTTGGAGGAGCAGGTGAACTTCTGCGAGTCCTCGGAGGACTTCCCCTCGGCCTACGAGGGCCTGGAGGAGGCTGCCCCCTTTGCGGCACGGGGCGCCCTCCTGCCCATGGACATGCAGGGCAACCAGATTGTGGTGTTCCCTCCGCAGGCGCCGGTGGAGCACGGGGCGGTGCAGCTGGCGGCCGGCTCGGGCGACGGCAACAAGATCTTCATGTGCCACTGCGGCAAGGCCTTCTCGCACAAGAGCATGCGCGACCGGCATGTCAACATGCACCTCAACCTGCGCCCCTTTGACTGCCCCGTCTGCAACAAGAAGTTCAAGATGAAGCACCACCTGACCGAGCACATGAAGACCCACACGGGGCTCAAGCCCTACGAGTGCGACGTCTGCGCCAAGAAGTTCATGTGGCGAGACAGCTTCATGCGGCACAAGGGCCACTGCGAGAGGAGGCACCGCCTGGGAGGGGGGGCGGGCGTCTCCGCAGGGGGCGGCCCGGCAGCCGCCAAGAAGGAGGCAGCATCCCCCTCCCGGATGGGCACTGAGGCCGAGTGGGGCACCGGGAGGTCCCCCCGCAGCGAACTGGGCTTTGCGGGGAGCAGCAAGATGTAAGAGGGGAGCAGGGGGGCAGCCCAAGCCAGCCTGCACACTCAGACAAGCTTGGACCCCATTCCCCCACCTCAGGCTGAGTTTCAGGGGGTGCGCAGGACAGCACCAGTGGGCTGATCCCCCCCTCGTCCTCTGCAGCCGCCGTCTCCCCCAGGAAGGATCCTTGTAAACAGCCCCCAACCTTCTCCGTTCTCAGTCGGTGTCCCCCATGTCTGCACCTTGCGAGGAGGGAACCATAGAGTTGTAGTGTTGGAAGGGACCCCAATGGTTATCTGGCTCCCCTGAGGGACTGAACACTAAATCGCACCCCCTCCCCTTTCATGTGCTCAGTTGGAGGGGGGGTCATGTAGCAGTCAGCACCCTTCCTCCCCCCCGCCCCCCTTGTGTCTGTCCTGTGGGTGCCAAGAGCGGGGGGTGGGGGGTGTCCGTGGCTCAGGAGAGCAGGTGCTTTGTTGAAGACGCCGCCTGGCAGGGGTGGGGAGGGGGCTCAAGTCTCCAGCTGAGCAAGGACACCCCCCCCACCAGAAACCCAGCAGAGGAGCACCCAGCGGTCAGAAAAGGTGGCAACTCTGAGCTGAGCACCACCAACCAACATGTCTTTGTGTGTGTGTCTGTGAAATTCAAATTGTATCCCCAATGAAAGGGGGAAGACCAGGACCTTTGTAATAATTGTGGGGTGGGGGAAGCCTCTTTCTGCCCCCCATTTTATGGCTCCTCTAGGGGAACATGAGGTGCAGAACACTTTCCCCTGCATTGCCATTCCCAGAGTTATGCTGTTTATCTGCACATCTTGTTCTGTCTGCCTCCATTTACCTTTGAGATTTTTGTAACTTAACTTCATTTGAGTCTCTCTCTTTTTTTTTTAACAAAAAAACAAAGAAACTGAACCTTCTCTATAAATATTTATTGATCTCTTTTGTGGCCCCAACCACAGTTTGTATATTTCTACGCCAGCTTCCCAGTTGTCATCCCCAACCCTACTGCCCTTTGGGAACCTCCATCCTCACCACCAAGAGGCTGGTGTCTGTAGAACCCTAGAATTGTAGAGCTGGAAGGGATCCCCAAGGGTCATCTAGCCCAACCCCCTGCTCATTGGTAGAGGGTGAGATTCTTAATCTCAGGGTTGTGGGTTTGAGCCCCACATTGGGCAAAAGATTCCAAAAGATTTGGCAGGGAATTGGACTAGATGACCCCCGTAGAGTCCGTCCAAATTCTACAATTCTATGAAGGCAGGGCTCTCGGCTAAAGCATAACACAACTGCATAGAGATTCTTTACTTGTTTTGCTTATTTATTAAATTTGTATACCACCCTTCATCTGTACTTCTCAGGGCGGTTCAGAGCATAAAGATACAAGATGAAAACACAAAATACATGAAACAAAACAATAGCTGCCCCTCCAACAAAGGACCTCCGGGGGGGGGGACATCCCAGAAGTGCGGGGGGGGGCATTGCAGAGACAGCCCTGTTCTCCAGTTGCTGCCTTCTGGACCTCATGGAGGAGGCAAACAAAGAAGGGCTCCAGAGGATGGTCACAGCGTCCGGGTCAGTTCACATGGGGGGGCGGCTTGCCATATGTCTGGAATTTCCTGGCCAGAGCTGGGATTCGGCCATCAGGAAAAAGTGTCTGGGTGTAAATCACTTAAATGTCCGGGAAAATCCAGGTTTATGGCAACCCACGTCGATTTGGGCAGACTTCCTTAAAAAGAGCTCCAAGTCTTCATTCTGCAAAAAAATAAAAAATCAACTCCTTTGGCAAAAACAGCTCCATGACTGTGTCCAGATTTTGAAATCTGGCAGCCTTATATGGGAGGAGGCAGTCCTTGAGGTGTTGGCATCCTGAGCCCTTTCAGGCTTTCGAGGTCAAAACCAGCACTTTGAATTAGGCCCTGAAACTAATGGGCAGCCAGTGCAGTTGGACCAGAATCCGAGTGAGATGCAACCTGGCTGTTCAATTCTGTGCCAGCTGAAGTTTCAGAACCGTCTTCAGAGGCAGCGCCATATAGGAACACATTGCAGTAATCCAACCTAGAGATCAGCGGAGCATAGACATCCAAATTTGAAGAAGTGTGCATGCACACGAAAGCTCATACCAAGAACAAACTTAGTTGGTCTCTAAGGTGCTACTGGAAAGAATTTTCTATTTTATTTTGTTTTGACTATGGCAGGCCAACATGGCTACCTACCTGTATCCAAATTTAGGTTATCCCTGTCCACATAGGGGCTCCGCTGGGCCAAAGCACCCCTGACAGGCAGCGGCCCAAACTCTGCTAACCCAGCGCAGGCCAGGCCCCAGCGTGTTGTTGTTTTCCAGCTTACAAAACTCCCCGTTACACAAGGCTGCATTCCTGGGATTGCGCCAGGGGATCCTGGGGGAGGAGGAGGAGAGTTTTGTAACCGACCCCCTCCCCAGGGCGGGATCACAAAATGCCTTAAATTCGGGGTGGGTGTGATGGGAGCATCTTCCACCGGAGGAAAAGGAGAGGAGGCTGCCTGAATTGAGTTGCCTGGAAGCCCCACAGATCTAGGGAAGGTGTGTCGGGGTTCAGGGGGGCAGGGAAGGTCTCTCCCAAACCGAGGCCTGGGGGGGTTGCTCTGCTCAGGGAGGAAGGGGTTCTGGGTCTGCGCCTCCGCGCTGGGTCTCCTAACCCGTGGGGGGGGGTCTCTCCTTCTCTAGCCCCCATCCCAGCAATGCTGCACACTAAAGCTGCCCCTCTGCTGCTGCTCCTCCTGGTGAGGTTTGGCGCCTGCGAAGAGAGGTAAGCTGGAGGGGGGGGATTGGCGTATTGCCCCCCAGAATCCTTGAAAGGGACCCCCCTGGGTCATCTAGCCCGGCAGCTAATCGTACCCCCCTCCCTGCTTCGTGATACCAGCTTTCTAGAGAGTCATTTGCCCTCCTCTGGCCAGGTCGTGTCCCGACCCCACCAGGGGGCGGCGCTATCACCCATTTTGGGAACTTATGCTGAAGACCTGGATTCCAGTCCCTTCTCCTAGGGTCACAGAATGGCAGAGAGTTGGGAGGGACCCCCGGGGGTCATCTAGCCCAACCCCGTTCATGGCAGGGATCTCAGCTCAAGCATCCCTGACAGATGGCCATTCAGCCTCTGCTTAGAAACCTCCCAAGAAGGAGAGCCCTCCCCTCCAGGATGAGGCTCCTTGGGGGGCCCGTCACTCTCTCTCCCAGCCTAGCTTACCTTGCAGGGCTGTTCTGAAGAAACCACGTGTTGTCACCTGGCGGAAAGGTTGGATGCAAATGCAGGAGGGGGGGGCTTCCTCCCTCCCCCGCACATTCAACCCCCCCCCTTTTCCAGGGAAGTGTCTCCCTGCAAGAAAGGCCGCGAGTGCTTCTCCTACACGCTCGTCTGCAACGGCTCCGGCTATGAGGTGAGCGGCCCCCTCCGCCCCGTCCCAACCCCAACCCCCCTTATTCTGTCGTGGGGTGCATCTTAATTCCCCCTGCCCCCTTACCAGGCTCGGCTCTACCCGCCCTCCGTCTGGGTGGCGACCCGCATCAACGACGGCTCGGCTTACCTCCCGGCCCTGATCCACGGCTTCTGGCGGCTCTTCCGCTACATCCAAGGGAAAAACGCGGCGGGTAAGGGAGCCTCGGGGCGTGTGCAGAAGGCTCGGCTGTGGGAAAACCGCCTCCGCTCCCACAAGCTGCGAAGCCCCTGGCGGAGGGCAGGTCCAGCCAGATGCACTTCACCGCCCCCCCCAAAAAGGAGGAGCCCCCTGGCACTGCCTGGTGTGTTCCGAGATAGACTGCCTCTGCGACTGGAGGGTCCATTACGCAAAAACTCTGGAAGACTCTTGTAGCGCCTGGAAGTTAAACCTTTTCCCTCCGCGGGAGGCTGGGCTCTGCGAATGGGGCTTGGGATGCCGGGCGGAGGAGCCAAAGGGGTGGCCGGGGGGGGGGGGTTACCCTTGGCTCTCCCCCTTCCCCCCTATAATGCCTCCAGGCTCCTGGATCCCAAGGAAAGGCTGGGATGGACAAGAGGCTAAGAAATGGCTCCTTCAAGACACACACACACCCCGCAAAAAAATCCATCCAGCTCAGGCATAGGCAACCTTCGGCCCTCCAGATGTTTTGGACTACAATTCCCATCATCCCTGACCACTGGTCCTGTTAGCTAGGGATCATGGGAGTTGTAGGAGGGCCGAAGGTTGCCTATGCCTGATCCAGCTCATAAAGCAGGAGCCGCTGGAGGGGGGCGGGAGGATGGGGTGGCTTCCGAACCAGGAGAGCCCCCCCCCACCGCTGCTCGGCCTCCCCCCACGCCAAGTGGACCTTCCTGCTTTTGCTGCCTCTTTTCACCCCCCCGACCCCCGCCAGGAAAATAGACAGGTGAGGAAGTGTCCTGTGCAATTAATGAAAAGCACACGCAAGGGGGGGAGGGAGGAGGCCGGGGCTCAAGGGGGCAGATGTGGAAGCCCCCCCCTTAAAAGCAGCACAGGCAGGAAAGGGGGCGCCTTCTCCCGCCATGGTGGGGAACCCAGGATTGTGGAGAGGGAAGGCGCATGCTTGTTCAGGGCGTCCCCTCCCTCTGTGACTCTTCTCCCCCTTCCCCGCTCAAAAAAGGGGTCCACATCCCCATGACCGGCCCGGTGCTGACCCGAGTCCGGGATGACCCTGAGAGCCGCGAGTTCGAGATCTACTTCATGCTGCCGGAGGCCTTTCGGGGGGACCCGCCCGCCCCCACCGAGGAGACGGTAAGAGGGGGCAAAGCGGTCGCCCCGCTTCCCTTATTCTGCCCATGGCAGACCCCACCCCACCCCACCCCTCAAGTCTGGACCCCCGTGGCGGCTGCTCTCCGGACTGAGCTGCGCTTTTCCTCCTCCCTCCTCGGCGCCAGGTCTTCGTGGAGCGCTTGCCGGAGCTGCGCGTCTACGCGCGCGTCTTCGGCGGCTGGATGACGGACACCAACCGCTTGGCGCAGCTGCAGTACCTGGACGGGCAGCTGAGCGCGCACGGGCGCCCCCTGCAGGCCGGACGGCACTACACCGCTGGCTACAACAGGTGAGAGGGGAGGGGCTGCGTGGACTGACCTGCGGAACTCGCAGCCTCAAGATATCAGACGCCTGCCAGGAGGAGAGAGGGATCTCGGTCCAGCATCGGGTCCTAGCAGGGGGGCTGCCTCTGAATGGCCGCTGGCTGCGGGGGGGGGGGGGGAGAGCAAACAGGACCGAAGGGCTAGGATGACCTAGTGGTTAGAGTGGTCTCCCAGGAGACCAGGGTTCAAACCCTCCCGGGGCCATTGGGCTCGGTGGGTGGTACCGCTGACGCCCAGCACTGCCCACCTGGCAGGGTCTTTGTGATGAGGGCACCCTGACTTCCTACTGGGATTGGGGGGGGGGGCTGTGTCTCCTCGTTGCACAAGGGAAGGGGTTCAGAACCCCCTCTTCCTGGAGCTCACCTACCCCTCTTTCTGCCCCCTCCCCACAGCCCCATGGAGATTTTCAACAGGCGCAACGAAGTCTGGCGAGAGGCGGAGGGAGAGCTCAGCTGCAGCCCCACCCTCGAGGAATAATTTTTGCGGCCCCCATCAAGGACTCCCACTCCCCTCGTCTTCTTCCTGCCCCCCAAAGCAACTGCACCCCCCCACACACACACAGCTTGAGGAATCTGGGTGTGGGCTGTACCCCTCCCTCATCGAATTGCAGGGGCTGGGCTAGATGAGCCTTGAGGGACATAGGGGAGCTGCTTCACCGGTCGGAGTTCTGCCTGTCTGTTCAGAGGCAGGCCGTCTCCTGCAGGCAAAAGGGTCTAAGGCACCCCATAATGCGACTTCCACCCTCCTGAGTCCCCCCCAGCCAAAGAAGTGTATAATGCGGGAGCTGGAAGGGCCCACCAGGGACCATGTAGTCCACCCTCTCCTTGCCAGCAGAGTCCTAGGTATCTCTTCACGCTCCACGCGAACTGCCTGCCACCATCCTGACCGTTCAGATGTTTGCTGCCCCGCCCCTGAAGATGCTGGCAGAGGCTGAGAGAGGGGGGGGTCTTCTGCACCCCTCTGCAAAGGGAAGACATATCACCCATGAAGGAAATAAATCGCATTATCAAAGGAAACTTGGCAGAGGTTTTTGTTCACGCAAACCAGTGAGGATCAGCTGAAAGATGGTTTCCCCTTCGAAAGATCAATTTGTAGTGTTGGGCGGGACCCCCAAGGGCCCTCTAGTCTGACCCCCTGCAGCAGGGCAGGAAGCTCCCCTGTTGCCAAGGTTGTCCTGAGCTGGGATCTCATGGGTCAGAGGGGTCGGCTTGGTCCCAATCCCAACGCCCTGAGGCTGTTTTGAGGACCCTGCTCTGCTCTGCCTTTCCATTTTGGACGTTGCAAACCTGGGGCCAGTCAGTCCCTGTCTCTTAGTCTAAACATTCTCAAAAGATGGATTATTAAAACTGATAGAAGTGGTATCTGAAAAATATACCACAAGAAAAACAGACATAATAACACAACAAACAGTTTAAAACCAGCTCAAGGGGAGCCTTCCCTTGTGGGGGGTGTCTTCTGAATGGGCTGCCTGGGAGAAGGCGCCTGAGTCTGACTCTAGTGGCAGAAGGTTCCCCAGGACACTCCAGGGTCAACATGGGTCAAAGGCCGAGGAGAACTCCCTGGAGCAACTTTTGGGGAAAGGGGAATACATATAACTGGGATGCCGCTAAATAACGATAAGGTGGTCAGGGGGAAGGGTCTCCAGCCGGCCAGCCCTTATTTTGAATTGGGGGTGGGGGTGGGCTAAGAAAAGCCCTCCCAGAAAACCAAGGGAAAAATAAGATGCTGGAGGTACTGATTTCTTCACATTTCTTTTCAAAATAGTGATTTTTAAGGTGGGGAGGGGGGTGGAGGTGGCGCTGAGCTTGGCTTGTCCCTGTTACGGACGCAGCTGGTTGCCCGACTGCAGTTCAAAGCAAGAGGGACACCTGCCACTCTTTCCCTGTTTCCTGCCAGAAAACCAGTTTATACCGGGCTCATTTCCCACCCCAGAGCAGGTATGGACCAATCAGAAGCCTCTCCATTGCACAGCTGGCCAATACCCGTTCAGGCCCACTTTCCTGAGGAAGTTTTTCCCCTGAGTTTCCCTCTTGGCTGCTCCCCCTCCCAGCTTCTCCTTCATTTCTCCTTCCCCTTCTCCCTCCATTGTTTGGGGGCAGCTGGATTCCCCCCCCCAATGGCCAGGCAGGCCCAGGAGCCCACGGAGGTGGCAGGTCCAGGAGATGGCATCTCCCGCCCTTTCCCGAAAAAGCGGGAACGCCATTTTGTTTCTTCCGGAGGCTCCAGCCGCTCCCAGAGACTCCATGGCTTCCCAGTGGGCCTCGGGGGTCCCACACTCTCAGGGTCTCTCCTCCCGGCTGAAGGAAGGCAGCACTGTTGGGTGCCGCCTTCCTCCCATGATGGCTTGGCCTCCACAGGGCAGCCTCTCTCCTCGCCATGTTGGCCCAATGGAGGAGCCCTCTCCATTGGGAGATGCAAGCGGCCTTGGGGGATCGTCCAGGTTCTGCGCCAGGACAGGTAAAGGGGGCCAGGAGGGAAAGGTCCTCTCTGTCTCTGATGCTGAAGGAGGAGAATGATAACAGCAATAATAAGAGGTGGAGGGAGTTTGACCCCCCAGACCACTTCATTGTTCACCCCAAGAGTAAGCGCTAGAAGACAGGAGACCCTCAGCAGAGGACAGCCAAGTCTGGTTCTTCTCCGCAATGGCTTCCTCTTCTGAGAGCTCCCTCTTTCTTTTCTGGGCTGGAATGGGAGGACCCCAGTTCAGCCACTTCCACCAGAGTCCTAGCACTGGGCTCCAGTGGCCCCCCGAGACCCGCGGGGATCAGGAGTAGGAGCGACTTCACCTGGTGAACTACCGCCTGAGGGGGAGGAACAAGCGAGGGCCAACCAGAAAAGGCTCCTGGGACCCCAAGTTCAATATTACAAAAGGAATTATTACAAAGTAACAAAAAAAATCTTATCAAAGATATATGATGTACTCCTAGAATGGGAGCTTAAAGCTGAAACTGTCAAAGAAGTCATGATAAAGTGGGTTCAGGATCTGGGCTACAATTTAATGCTAGAGCAGTGGGAACAATTGTGGAAAATCAATATTAAATTTACCACGTGTTACACGATGAGAGAATCTAATGAAGGTGATATATCATTAGTATTTAACGCCTGAAAAACTGGCTAAAGTTTATAAACAAAATTCTAAAATGTACTACACAGAAACAGCAAAGTTGACAGCACTTAGAGGACAATCAAAACAAAGTTTGTTAAAGAATTGGGAATGTGTGAAGGAATATACAAAGAAACATTGTTCAGAGACAGAAATTATGATTTGTATATGACAAAGCTTGTAAGGGGGGAAAGAATAAAACAAAATAAATATAAACTATATTATAAAATAAAGAATAACAACACAACAAAAAAGACAACATATGTAAAACAAAGTCTAGCATAGGAAGTAGCATTTTAGTTTAATATATGTTAAATTAGATTATAAGTTTATGATAAGGTGGTGGGTGGGATAGGGGGAATGGGTGGTATGATTATCTTCTTATGTAATTATTTGTATTTGTATTTTATTTTATAAGGTTTATTTGTAAGGTAAAGGGACCGACTGTGGGGTTGCAGCACTCATCTCGCTTTAGTGGCCGAGGGAGCCAGCGTACAGCTTCCAGGTCATGTGGCCAGCATGACTAAGCCGCTTCTGGTGATCCAGAGCAGCGCACCAAAAAGCCATTTAACTTCCCGCCGGAGTGGTACCCATTTATCTACTTGCACTTTGACGTGCTTTCAAACTGCTAGGTTGGCAGGAGCAGGGACCAAGCAACAGGAGCTCACCCCGTCACGGGGATTTGAACTGCCGACCTTCTGATCAGCAAGCCCTAGGCTCTGTGGTTTAACCCACAGTGCCACCTGTGTCACCGAGGTTTATTTGTAATTTTTCTTTTGGTATCTGCATTAAATTTAGTAATTTTTTTTAAAAAAGAAAGAAAATAACACTACATCTGCTAAGTTTCCTGAAGTTTTTTTTCCAGTAACGAAGCTGAAAAACCTGTAGTAGAAAGTTCTTCTTTTGCCAATGAACTTTGCCTCTGCGTGATTTATTGGGATCCAGATGCATCCGCTCCAAAGAAGCTTCTGCAGCTCTGCTCTCCATCCAGACATGGAGCACCTTGGCATTGAAGACCCAGAAAAAGAGACCAAGGGGAATGTGTGGGTCATAAGCTGGGAAGGAGTCGCTGGGAGAGGCAGGTGGTTGTGTTGAGGAGGAGAGGGAAGAACAGGAGGAGGGAAAGACAAGGTTGGGCTGAGCTGGCGTGGGGATGGTCGGCAGAGAAAAATGTACAGCCAGCAAAGGGGATGCAATGCAACTCCTGAAACGGTGAACAACACAAGCTATGATCCCGTAGGAGGAAAGGGAATATTGAACAGTCTGAGCGATTAAGATTTGAAGGCTGGGCTAGGGAGGGAAATGTGGGGAAAGTGTCATCTTGCAGAAGGGGAGGAAAAGGCTGGATACGAAATTCAGCTGGGTTTATTCTCGAGTGCATATTCTGAATAACTGTTGCAACAGATGATTTTCAGATGGAGATGAGTTTCCTTTTCATCTATTTTTTGTATGTTTTATATTAAGATTACTTTATTTTGAATTAAGGAGGACACACATAGGAAAAGGAGAGCTGGAGGTAGGAGCGACTTGCAAGGAACTCAGGGAAGGAAGGACCTCTCGGGGTGGGAGAAAGGGAGAAGAGGGGGGCACCCAGGGGAGAGCTGGGGGAGCCGAATGATATAATACAAATGTGATAAAGGGTATTTTTAGTTATTCTCCCCCCTCCTTTCTGTTTTCTATACAATTGTGTTTAATAATTTTTGCTTTATTTCTTTTCCTTTTTGGTTTTCCCTCTGTATGAATTCTTTGATGGGCTGTGAGACTTTCCTTCTAATTGAAACTCTTTCCACATTCTAAGCATTGATATGGTTTCCCCCCTGTATGAATTCTTTGATCGGAAGCGAGATGGATCCCCTGGCTGAAGCTCTTTCCTCATTCTAAGCACCGATAGGGTTTCCTTCCTGTATGAATTCTTTGATGGGAACAAAATAAAAAAATTCCTTCCAGTAGCACCTTAGAGACCAACTAAGTTTGTCTTTGGTATGAGCTTTCGTGTGCATGCACACTTCTTTAGATACAATGAAACAGAAGTCACCAGACCCTTATATATAGTGAGAGGGTGGGTACCGCTCAGCAGCTAAAAAAGCCAATGCAATTCTGGGCTGCATCAATAGGAGTATAGCATCTAGATCAAGAGAAGTAATAGTACTACTGTATTCTGCTCTGGTCAGACCTCACCTGGAATACTGTGTCCAGTTCTGGGCACCACAGTTCAAGAAGGATACCGACAAGCTGGAACGTGTCCAGAGGAGGGCAACCAAAATGGTCAAAGGCCTGGAAACAATGCCTTATGAGGAACGGCTTAGGGAGCTGGGTATGTTTAGCCTGGAGAAGAGAAAGTTAAGGGGTGATATGATAGCCATGTTCAAATATATAGAAGGATGTCATATAGAGGAGGGAGAAAGGTTGTTTTCTGCTGCTCCAGAGAAGCGGACACGGGGCAATGGATTCAAACTACAAGAAAGAAGATTCCACCTAAACATTAGGAAGAACTTCCTGACAGTGAGAGCTGTTGGACAGTGGAATTTGCTGCCAAGGAGTGTGGTGGAGTCTCCTTCTTTGGAGGTCTTTAAGCGGAGGCTTGACAGCCATCTGTCAGGAATGCTTTGATGGTGTTTCCTGCTTGGCAGGGGGTTGGACTGGATGGCCCTTGTGGTCTCTTCCAACTCTATGATTCTATGCACTCATGGATGTTGAATGGTTGTTGCAATTGTGTAAGGACATGAGGACGAGAGGATGAAAGTTTTTGTCCTATACAGGTTTACCAAGAAAACAAATCATGCATAGCTTTACTTAATTCTGAAGGATGTAAGCAAAGGACCAAATACTTGCAGATCAAATTATATCATGCAAGAAATTGTATCCAAATAGGACTCTTAAGTGTGTCCTATATGCCAGCAAAAGAAATTCCTGCTGATTTGTTGTCAAAAGTTGTTAACAAAGAACAACTGTTTATAAATAAGCTGCACATGAGCTAAATATGCAGAAATGGTTGTCATGAAAAGGGATAGGATGTTAGTACGGTATTTTCAGTTTCCCATTGCTGGATCATGTGATCCTTATTTACATTCCACACTTCTGAAAACTCAGACACAGAACTTCCGTTTTTGTGCTTTTGTTTTTCATCTTTTTGTTCCGTCTCCCAGACAGACAGGATGTCTGTGTGAGATGCTCCTCGCACTGTTGCTATATTTATATTATGTTATGCTTTTATTTCTTTTGATTTGATGTACAGCATGTGATCAGATATGAGTTGCTGAGATACGAGACTGCTGCTGAACGCTTAATGGGTGTCCTGTTACCGGAGGAGGAGGCCTCCATAAGGGTTTCTCCCTTGTATGAATTCTTTGATGGGTCTTGAGATTCGAGATTTGACTAAAGCTCTTCCCACAATCAAAGCACTGATACGGTTTCTGACCTGTATGAGTTCTTTGATGGGCAGTGAGACTATCCTTTCGATTGAAGCTCTTTCCACATTCCAAACACGGATAGGGTTTTGTCCCGGTATGAATTCTTTGATGGGAAGTGAGACTGGAACTGTGACGAAAGTTCTTTCCACACTCATGGCATTGAAAAGGTTTCTCTCCTGTATGAATTCTTTGATGGGAAGAGAGCGTAGTCCCCTCCAAAAAGCTCTTTCCACATTCTAAGCACTGATATGGTTTCTCCCCTGTATGAATTCTGTGATGGGAAGTGAGACTTTGCCTAAGAATGAAGCTCTTTCCACATTCTAAGCACTTATAGGGTTTCACCCCTGTATGAATTCGTTGGTGTGAAGTGAGATGTGCACTTTGACTAAAGCTCATTCCACATTCTAAGCAATGATAGGGTTTCACCCCTGTATGAATCCGTTGATGGCAAGAGAGCTTAGTCCCCTCCCGGAAGCTCTTCCCACATTCGAAGCACTGATAGGGTTTCTCCCCTGTATGAATTCTGTGATGGGAAGTGAGACTCTGTTTGTGACTGAAGTTCTTTCCACATTCTAAGCACTGATAAGGTTTCTCCCCTGAATGAATTTTTTGATGAGAAGTGAGACTCTGTCTGTGACTGAAGCTCTTTCCACACTCATGGCATTGAAAAGGTTTCTCTCCTGTATGAGCTTTTTGATGGGAAGTGAGACTCAGCCTGTAACTGAAGCTCTTTCCACATTCCAGGCATTGATATGGCTTCTCCCCTGTATGAATTCTTTGATGGGAAGTGAGATAGATCCCCTGGCTGAAGCTCTTTCCACATTCGAAGCACTGGTAGGGTTTCTCCCCTGTATGAATTGTTTGATGAGAAGTGAGATGGGAGCTCTTTCTGAAGCTCTTTCCACATTCGAAGCACCGATATGGTTTCTCCCCCGTATGAATTCTTTGATGGGAAGTAAGATGATCCTTCCGATTGAAGCCATCTCCACACTGCAAGCACTGATAGGGTTTCTCCCCTGTATGAATTCTTTGATGGGAGGTGAGATAGACACCCTGGCTGAAGCTCTTTCCACATTCATAGCACTGATATGGTTTCTCCCCAGTATGAATTCTTTGATGGGAAGTGAGCTTGGCCCTTTGACTGAAGCTCTTCCCACATTCTGTGCACTTATAGGGTTTCTCCCCCGTATGAATTCTTTGATGGGAAGTGAGATGATCCTTTCGATTGAAGCTCTTTCCACACTGCAAGCATTGATAGGGTTTCTCCCCTGTATGAATTCTTTGATGGGAAGTTAGATAGATCCCCTGGCTGAAGCTCTTTCCACATTCCAAGCACTGATAGGGTTTCTCCCTTGTATGAATTCTTTGATGGGAAATGAGACTATCCTTCCGACTGAAGCTCTTTACACATTCTCTGCATTGATACAATTTCTCCCTACTCTGTGCTCTTTCGTGTGTAGTGAGGCTATCTCTCTGAATGAAGCTCATTCTTTGATGGGAGGTGGACTGGGAGCTCTGACAGATGTTCTCTCCACACTCTGAATATTTATATGACTTCTCCACTATGTGGATTCTGTTGTGGTTCCACTTGTTCTTCCCTTCCAATTCATCACTGTCTGCAATAAAGAGAGAAGCTAATTAGATAAATTAAGTAAGAAAGTCCCCCCCCAACCTCACTGCGAGACTTGAGAGTTCTCCATTTTGGCCTCAAGCGGACATCCTTGAAGTCTAATTTAATTACAGGTAGGTAGCCGTGTTAGTCTGCCATAGTCAACAGAATGAAAAATAAAAAAATTCCTTCCAGTAGCACCTTAAGAGACCAACTACCGTATTTTTTGCTCCATAAGACGCACTTTTTTCCTCCTAAAAAGTAAGGGGCCCAAAGCAGATTGTGCTTTTTATTTTACAAAGAGAAAAGGGAGTGTTGAAAGCACCTGCTCAGCAGCTGATCAGCAAGAGATCGGGAGAGAGATAAGAGTCCCGGCTCCCTTTCAGCCCCGCCCTCCTTTGTTGAATGTGCTGCAGAGGGAGGTTGTTTGTTTCCCCAGGACATGTGACTGGCTGATTAGATTATCTGTCTGGAAACAGTAGAAATGGCTCCCTTTCCTCAAGATTTTTCAGAAATGTGAGTTAAACCCCATAAAAATGGGGCTTTTCCTCTTTGCTTATCCCCCTTTGCAAAAGGAGCTTTGCTTTTCCCCCTTTGCAAAAAAAGCTGCAAAACCTTTAGCTGATCCTCAAAAAAAAAAAAAAAAAAAAAAAGCAACCCCCAAACCCCAGGGCTTTTCCCTTTGCAAAAAAAGCTGCAAAACTTTTAGCTGATTCTCAAAAAAGGCCTTTTGCCTTTGCAAAAACAGCAGCAAAACCTTTAGCTGATCCTCCAAAAAAAAAAAAAAACCCAAACCCCAGGGCTTTTCCCTTTGCAAAAAAGCTGCAAAACTTTTAGCTGATCCTCAAAAACAAAACAAAAAACAAAACAAAACAGGGCTTTTAGAGGAGGAAAACCAGAAAAATATTTTTTTTCTTGTTTCCTCCTCTAAAAATGAGGTGCGCCCTATGGTCCGGAGCGTCCTATGGAGCGAAAAATACGGTAAGTTTGTTCTTGGTATGAGCTTTCGTGTATTCCCCCCCCCCCCAATTTGAGCACACCTGTGGGGCGCCTGACTTTATTGAAACCAGTGGGGCACCACTGCCAGCATACTGTGACCGGGACACAGATGACACAGAACCATCAAACCCACCACCTGACCCCTCCCCCAGCAATGCACTGCCATGTTAGCGTAAGTCATGCTAACTCTGCATCGCTGTCCCGGACCCAAACCCCACTCAGAGCGAAGAGGGCATGGTTCACATCCATTATTGAACAAAGTTAATGAATGCTTGTAATAGAGGAAGAACTAAAGAAAGTCAGATAGGAGGCCTTACTATACTTCTCACTGCCTTTGTTGGCTGGTATTAACTGACATAATGTTATAAAGTCTGATCGCCAAAGAATTGATGCTTTTGAATTATGGTGCTGGAGGAGACTCTTGCGAGTCCCATGGACTGCCAGAAGATCAAACCTATCCATTCTGAAGGAAATCAGCCGTGTGCTCACTGGAAGAACAGATCCTGAAGCTGAGGCTCCAGTACTATGGCCACCTCATGAGAAGAGAAGACTCCCTGGAAAAGACCCTGATGTTGGGAAAGATGGAGGGCACAAGGAGAAGGGGACGACAGAGGATGAGATGGTTGGACAGTGTTCTTGAAGCGACTGGCATGAGTCTGACCAAACTGCGGGAGGCTGTGAAGGATAGGCGTGCCTGGCGTGCTCTGGTCCATGGGGTCATGAAGAGTCGGACACGACTGAATGACTAAACAACATTAACTGACATTGCTTGGCTTTTATCTGGGATGGATTTTATTTGGCTCAATCCTGGAATCCACTCCATCTCCAAGGTCAGTCATCTGTTTGGTCAATCAAATACAAACAGATGACAAAACAACAAATCTGACAGAAGTAACATCAACTTCCCTAAAAACTCTGAAGCCGACATGGTGGTTCAGACAAGCCTGGTCATTGTTTTAAAAAGGCATGACTAGACTTAGAACAGTCACAGAGGAAACAGTTGATATCCCTCCATTCTGGGTTCACGGTGGGGATGTTAGAATCCGAAATGCTGTTGGTCTCCATCCAAATAATAGAGGTTCATCAAATAGAGGTATGTATGGAATTTCAGTTTACATCCCAATCCCAAAGAAGGGCAGTGCCAAAGAATGCTCTAACTACCGCACAATTGCACTCATTTCACACGCTAGCAAGGTTATGCTTAAAATTCTACAAGGCAGGCTTAAGCAGTATGTGGACCGAGAAATCCCAGAAGTGCAAGCTGGATTTCGAAGGGGCAGAGGAACCAGAGACCAAATTGCAAACATGCGCTGGATTATGGAGAAAGCTAGAGAGTTCCAGAAAAACATCTACTTCTGCTTCATTGACTACGCAAAAGCATTTGACTGTGTCGACCACAGCAAACTATGGCAAGTTCTTAAAGAAATGGGAGTGCCTGATCACCTCATCCGTCTCCTGAGAAATCTGTATGTGGGACAAGAAGCTACAGTTAGAACTGGATATGGAATAACTGATTGGTTCAAACTTGGGAAAGGAGTACAAGGCTGTATATTGTCTCCCTGCTTATTTAACTTATATGCAGAATTCATCATGCGAAAGGCTGGGCTGGATGAATCCCAAACCGGAATTAAGATTGCCGGAAAAAAATATCAACAACCTCAGATATGCTGATGATACAACCTTGATGGCAGAAAGTGAGGAGGAATTGAAGAACCTTTTAATGAGGGTGAAAGAGGAAAGTGCAAAATATGGTCTGAAGCTCAACATCAAAAAAACTAAGATCATGGCCACTGGTCCCATCACCTCCTGGCAAATAGAAGGGGAAGAAATGGAGGCAGTGAGAGATTTCACTTTCTTGGGTTCCATGGTCACTGCAGATGGTGACAGCAGTCACGAAATTAGAAGACGCCTGCTTCTTGGGAGAAAAGCAATGACAAACCTAGGCAGCATCTTAAAAAGCAAAGATATCACCTTGCCGACAAAGGTCCGTATAGTTAAAGCTATGGTTTTCCCAGTAGTAATGTATGGAAGTGAGAGCTGGACCATCAAGAAGACTGATCGCCGAAGAATTGATGCTTTTGAATTATGGTGCAGGAGGAGACTCTTGAGAGTCCCATGGACTGCAAGAAGATCAAATCTATCCATTCTCAAAGAAATCAGCCCTGAGTGCTCACTAGAAGGACAGATCCTGAAGTTGAGGCTCCAGTACTTTGGCCACCTCATGAGAAGAGAAGACTCCCTAGAAAAGACCCTGATGTTGGGAAAGATGGAGGGCACAAGGAGAAGGGGACGACAGAGGATGAGATGGTTGGACAGTGTTCTCGAAGCTACTAACATGAGTCTGGCCAAACTGCAAGAGGCAGTGAAGGATAGGCGTGCCTGGCGTGCCCTGGTCCATGGGGTCACGAAGAGTCGGACACGACTGAACAACAAAAATGGAATTTCAAAACTGATCTTATGATCCAATAGGGAGATTTACCGAGAGGGTGCATGATCCCATGATTCTCCTCCTTGACTTCCTTATGCAAAGCTCTCTGGTCAGGATCCAGCAATGTCCACGCCTCCTCTGTGAAACAAACAGCAACATCTTCACCTGCACACTCCCCATCAGCTGTTGCCTCAATCTAAATTTGGGCTAAATTTAATTTTTTTCGTAAATCTTTTTCTTCACTTTGAACCCCCCTTTGTTTAAACTGAAACAAAAAAGGAAAAACAGGAGAGAACAGAGAACATTCAATATCGCATAGCCGAATGCCTAGTCAGGAGCTCTTGTGGCTGTTGTGCTTTCATTGAGTGTGTGTAATAGTCATTTTCCCCCTTTTGTCACCAATGAAAGAATACAGAGTTGGCACTGATCACTAATGATGAACCATCTGTTATAGATATTCCGGCAAATTTATTCTGCTATTTTATATACAAATGACATGAGAAGACTCGGTCTACATATTTGTATCATTTATTAGTCCTATGTTCCTTGTTTTTAAAAGCAAATAAAAAGTTATTCCAAAAAGAAAAAAAAAGGAAACACATGGAGGCCCCATCTGCATTCAATCTGCAAAGCAGGATCAGGTTCCTTTCAAGAGTTGTGGGTTCTAGTGCTGCGCAATGGATCAGTAAGTTGTCTGACATTGATAGGGCATCCAGATCACAGTACTTGTTTTAGACATTTTGAACTGCCAATACATTGCGGGGCTATGAAGATTTCTAGCTCAAGTTGCCTGAAGATGACAAGGCTCCATCCCTCCATTACCCCATCTCCACTCCCCTGGGACTCACCAGATCTCTCCAAGGTCCCTGGGAGGGGAAGCTCAGAGGTTGTGGGGAGGGATGCAGGAGACAACCTGACCAGGTCATCTGTCCATCTCCCCCCTTCCATCCTCGCTAGCTTGGCAGGATCCATCTCTTTTATCCTTCCTGAGGAGTCGAGGAACCAAAACAAGCTGCAGGGTCCTGAAAGAACAAGAAGCAAAGGGAGCCTCAGAGGCCCTGCAGGGATTCCCCTGCCCTAGATATTCTCCTGCCACTGGAGAAGCACAAATGGGACAGCCCTTTCCCAACATTTCTAAACCCATTTCTAAACTTCTCCAGTGGTTCCAATTTATTCTGTTTGCTCCTTTTCCCACTTTGTAAGCCTGGCATGGTCTGCACAGTAGTGACCTGAGAGTAGATCCCCTTGAACTCAGTGGGGCTTACTGACAGAACCTGGTGCAAAAACTAGTCACCATCCTGTCCCCAAGCCTGAAAACTGCAACCCCAGAGCATGGGCAGAAAACAGACGAGTAGCTACTACATGTAGGTGCCCCCATGCTAGTTGCTTTGTATGGAGAGCCCTCTCTCATGGCAGATGTTGTGGCCATATTTGCCTCTGTCTGGGGTTGCATGAGGACCAAACCTGTATGTGGATCTGCTATATTTTTTTCCAGAAGGTTTTACAAGTATCTATCAGGATGGTAAGAATTTCATTACAGTCAGCCAAAAAGGATTTACCGGTATGTGTTCAATGTCCCCTGTTATTAGTACAAGCCACCCAGTGACTGATAATCCCCCTCATTTGTCCCAGAATGTTGGGAGGAGTATTTTATCCTTGTTTTAGCATTTCCTGAGGATATACAGGTATCTGAAATTTGCTTTCACATTAGTTCATCTACTTGTTTAGCCTGAATAGGGGAGAGACATGTGTTGTTGCATCTGGCACAGAGGCAGTGGTCCGGTTGTGCTGCTGCAGGTGCAGAAGGGATTCTCTTCTCCCTATTCTCCTCCTGTGTGGAAATTTTCCCGTCTGGCTACAGCCTCAGTTAAGAAATGTGACATCCCTGAATCTGAAGAGGGTTTATTTGCATGCCCAGATTTCCTTGACCCAAAGTCCCCTCCCCAAAAAAGAAGGCAGCATCTGGATACAAAGGATCCAAAGGACTGCAGACCTCCTGCGAACTCGCCCCCTCCCTGGCTTGGCAGAAAGGACAAGGAAGGACCCTCTGCTCCCTGATTTGGGCGTCTCCCCCCCACTGTGCATGATCTAAACAGGAACCCCCATGCATCTCCCTGCACCCCTGAAGTGGCGTAGCAAGGTCAGGTGGTACCAGGTGCAGAAAATTTCTTGTCACCCTGCAACAATGAATTATTTTTTTGGTGTTCTCATTTTGACTTTATTTCATATTTTCTTACAAAGTAATGTGGATTCTGGGCCTCTAATAACAAGTAGGCCACTGTGGACAGATACTTAAATCTACAGGATGGCTTGTGTTTTGGCTTGTGTTATTTTATTTCTATTCACTGTGTATTCATTTAATAAAATTTATTTTTAAAAACCTGCAAAGATGTTTCCCAAAACAAATAAACAAAAAAAAAAACACAGCAGTAAAATTAATAAAAATTAACAACCCTACTTTAAAACATACAAAAGCTAAAATATTAAAACAGATTAAAATTACTTCAACTTCCCAAGCATCTAGGTATGCTTGCCTAAACAAGAATGCTTTTAGCAGCTGCCTGGGAAGAGTCTTGCAAAAGCACGTGCTTTGTTGCATGAGGCGGGGAGTTCCAAAGTGCAGGTGCTGTCACACTCAACAATGCAGTACAGATATTATGCGGAACCGGTAGTACTGCTTGAAACGACCGAAGGGGAGGTTTTATTTATTGGGATTTCACCATGCTCTGTATTATCTGAAAAGGAAAACATTTACTTAAAACGCAGGACTGCACAGTGGAATTTGCTGCCATGGAGTGTGGTGGAGTCTCCTTCTTTGGAGGTCTTTAAGCGGAGGCTTGACAGCCATCTGTCAGGAATGCTTTGGTGGTGTTTCCTGCTTGGCAGGGGGTTGGACTGGATGGACCTTGTGGTCTCTTCCAATTCTATGATTCTACTTGCCTGCGAGTCTCATCATGATCAGTGGGACTTATTCCTGAGCTGACAGTGCATAAGATTTGCTGCAATCCTATGCACCCCTTGCATCAAACTTGTACCTAAAACTCTGCACAAGCCTGCACCAGAGAATTGTAAAGTAGGAAGGGACCCCTGAGGGTCATCTAGCCAACCCCCAGGGGCAATGCAGGAGTCTCAACTAGACCATCCCTGACTGATGGCCATCCAGCCTCTGTTCTAAGGCCCTTCTTTGCGTGCCTTCTCCACAAGAGGTCTGGATGGTGGCAACACGAAAACGGACCTTTTCTACAGTGGTTCCCCATTTGCGGGAGGCTCTCCCAAGGGAGGCTTGCCTGGCACCTTCCTTACATCTTTAGGTGCCAGGCAACGACGTTTCTCTATAACCGGACACGACTAAACGACTAAACAACAACAACAACAACAAATAACCGGGCCATTGGCTAATTAACATGCCTTTTAAATATGCTTGTGGGAGGAGAGATCATTGGTTTGTCTTTGTTTTATTATGCATTTGGTGTTCTCATTTTGCATGAATCGCCCTGTAAACTTTGGATGAAGAGCAGGATACAAATTTAATAATAACAATAATAATAATAGCAGCAGCAGCAGTGAGCAGCACAGGGGAGGAATTCCTTTCAATATTGTTGCTGGAATGTTTGCAGTGACTGAGAGCTTCCATTGGATCATTGTAATGGATTGCTTTGAAGTGATTTCTGCACCAGGTAAAGGAATTTTTAGCCCCCCAATTACACCCCCCCCACACACAGACACAAACACCTGTATTTTGCCCAACCCTACCTAAAGCACAGGAACGAAGCAGCAAAAGGTACATTATGGCCTCCAGGCTGGGACGGAGCGAGCCAGGGAGCGCACCTTCCTGCCCCGGCTTCTTTTGGCCTCCTTGATCCCTCCGTGTTATCCCGACTTACGCCTTTTTCTCCCCCTTTCCAGCCCCTTCCTCTCCGCCCCCCTCGCCCTCGCCTTCGCTGCTGCGTCTCCTTTGCCCCCTGCCATGACTCCGCTCCCTGACTTGGGGGTCTCCCCCCCCCATGCATGATCTGAACAGGGACCCCCATGCAGCCTCCCTGCACCCTTGGGACCCCCTTCTCCCCACTGCACCCTCCGGGGGAAGAGAGAGGAGGCTCACCGAGGAAGCTTTGGTAAAGGAGAGAGAGAGAAGAAAGCAGCCTCCTCTCAGCCTGCAGGAAGAGAGGGGGGAGGGAGGGAGGGAGGGGCTTCTGCTCGGGGGGGGGGACCTTGCCCCCTCCCCCTTCACTTCCTGTCCTCTCTAGGAATCCAGCTCTGCTCCTTTTAAGCCGGGGTCACCGTGCCTGCCCCTCCCTCTCCCTGCCCCCCCCCCGTCCCTCCCTCTTTCTCCCTCTGTGCCGAGGACTCTGCCCCAAGGACGGAGCCCACATCTTCTAACCACACTAACCGCAAGGGAGTGGGGGGTGGCCATGGGGGGTTACCTTGGCTCCCCCCTCCACCAACATAGCGGTTCCTGGACCCCAAGAAAAGCCTGGGATGGAGAAGAGGCGAAAGTCGGCCTAGTGGCAGGAGGTGCCTTACGCTCAGAAATGGCTCCATCAAGACACCCCCCCCAAAGCACCCTCCAGCTTAGCGGGGGGGGGGCGGGGAGAAGATGGAGGGGGGGGCTTTCCAGCCAGGTGATCCCTCCCCTCCCGAAAATAACCTGCCCCCCCCCCCATCAAGTGGATTTTTCTGCTTCTGCAGCCTCTTTTCATCCCAGGAAAACAAAATAAAAAATCCCTTCCAGTAGGTGTGCATGCGCACTTCTTCATATACCCATGCATGCCCACGAAAGCTCATACCAAGAACAAACTTAGCTGGTCTCTAAGGTGCTAATGGAAGGATTTTTTTAATTTTTAATTTTTTTTCCGACTACGGCAGACCAACACGGCTACCCACCTGTAACTATCCCACGAAAAGAGACAGATGAATTGTGCTATACAAGGAACGAAACGCACATGCGATGGGGGGCGGGGCTCAAGAGGGAGGAGATGTGGAAGCCCCGCCCCCCATAATAGCGGGAGGGAGGCGCATGTTGCTCAGGGTGGGCCCTCCCCACTCCCTCGGGGACTCTTCCCAGTTCAAAGCAAGAGGGACCCCTGCCATCCTTTCCCTGTGTTTCCTGCCTGAAAACCAGTTTATACTGGGCTCATTTCCCACCCCAGAGCAGGGATGGACCAATCAGAAGCCTCTCCATTGGACAGCTGGCCAATCCCCTTTCAGATTCCCCTGGGCCTCCTCCTCTCCTTCACCCCAATTTCCTGAGGGAATTCCCCCCCCCCTGAGTTTCCCTCTTGGCTGCTTCTCTGTTTCTCCTTCACCCTCTTCCTGTCCGTCCCCCGTCCCCCCAGTTTGGGGGCAGCTGGATTCCTCCAGGCAGGCCCAGGAGGAACCCATGGAGGTGGCTCCTCTTTTCCTGCCCTTTTCCAAAAAAGGCGGGAACGCCATTATGTTTGGCCTTGGGGGATCCTCCAGGTTCTGCGCCAGGACAAAGGGGCGAGGAGGGAAAGGCCATCTATGTCTCTGTGGCCAAAGGATGATAATAATAATAATAATATGGGCTTCATCACCTCAGAGGTGGAGGGTTCCCTCAGGGGAGTCTGACCCCCGGACCAGCTTCCTTTGTCACCCCAAGAGTCAGCGCTAGGAGAAGGGCTCCCACTTGCAGGCCCAGGGGGAAGGGTGGCTCTTCCCCAGACGAGGCTGGAGAGTCCCCTTCTGGCCCCTCGGGGTCCCAGGAGGCCTTTCTGGACAGCCCTCGCTTGTTCCTCTCCCTCAGGCGGTAGTTCAACAGGAGACGTCGCTCCCACTCAGGATCCCTGTGGGTCTCAGGGGGCCAGTGGAGCCCAATGGGGGGACTGGCTGAAGTGGGGTCTCTCAAACCAAGAGAAGAAAGAGAGGGAGCTCTCGGAAGAGGAAGCCATTGCGGAGACGAACCGGACTTGGCTGTTCTCTGCTGAGGGTCTCCTGCCTTTCTTCCAAGGCTTCCTGGGGGCTGCAATGGCCAGAGGAAGAGACAGGCCCCCCACCCTGAATCCCCTGCAGGGCCCTGGGGAGCAAGCAGAGCCTGACTCAGTTTCCTTCCCCAAGGTCTTGGAGGGACCTTGGGGTGCGGAAGGAGGAACCCCAAATGGAGCTTAGGCTCCTGGCAAATGGGGAAAAGAACATGATGTGGCACTTTCCAGATGAATCTAGGAATCGCCTCCAAGGTCCAGGGACTGATCTGCCCTGGCTTCCTCCTTGGAGGTCCCATCAGAAGGAGAAGGGGTCCTAGGTCTCCATGGGGGAAATGGGGGGAAGCGTCCCTGAGGCCTGCGTTAGAGGCTCCGGCCACCTTCTCCATGGTGTTTATGTGAGATGTAGAGATGGGATCACATGCAGACATTCCCAAATTTAATAAGGATTCCTTGAAAAAGGTGGACTCTGCTTTGGCATGTTCCCCCCCCCCCCCAAAACCATCTGTAAACTGAACTTCAAGATAAGAAAAAAAATCTGTTTTAAAATTTATTGCGGATTTGTTTTTTGAATGTTTTAAAGATTTGTTTCTACCAATAATTTTAGTGTTTCAGTCTCATTATTAATCACTTTCAGATTTATTTATTTTTAAAATCCAGTCACGGATATATAGGAGAAATTCTGCAGATTACCCACAGAAACCCCAAAGAAAAGGAGGATGTCTCCAAGTAGAAAGACAGGCCTTCATTGAAATACAAATGGGCCTGCAAAGAACCACATCCCCAAAAGCGTCACCACAGAAACTAGGGAGCTAAAGATGCTTTTCTGGCAGTGGGACAAAATGTCATGGCTAAAGCCTTGAGGGCAGAAACCGGAAAATACTGGTTCTTTCCAGCTGTTCTTTTCTGCTGAGGCAGCTGGATATATTATGATTACCTTATACAACATATTTGTAGAAACAGCAAAAAAAAAGGGAAAAAAAGAATCGCTGGTAGGATTTAAATAAACATTTACCATTTACAACTTTATTGATAGAGAATAAGAAATATAACAATGAGACAAAATATTATTATATACAAATTTGTTGTTCTTCAGTCGTTCAGTCGTGTCCGACTCTTCGTGACCCCATGGACCAGAGCACGCCAGGCACCCCTATCCTCCACTGCCTCCCGCAGTTTGGCCAAACTCATGTTGGTAGCCTCGAGAACACTGTCCAACCATCTCATCCTCTGTCGTCCCCTTCTCCTTGTGCCCTCCATCTTTCCCAACATCAGGGTCTTTTCCAGGGAGTCTTCTCTTCTCATGAGGTGGCCAAAGTATTGGAGCTATACAATTAGCAGAACGTAATATATGAGAAAATAAACCAGAAATGGAAGATGAGGGAAGTCAATGGGGGGGGGGGTAATTGGAAAAATGTTATTGATATTGGATATTTGTTATGAGAAAAAGAAAATTAATAAAATTGGTTGGTTTTTTGTTTGTTTTTAAACAGGCCTGGCTCTGAGTTTAACCACACACGCACAATTTAAATAGAGAATATTTGAATATAAAAAAGGAAACAAAAATGAATAAAGAACAAAGAAATAAAAAGGAGGGAAGGTATATTACAGTATTTCACTACATATGCAAACAACTACAGTTCCATACATGCTTGTCTGGTATATAGCTACAGTGCTTTTTTTTCTTAAAAAATGTTTTGGGATACTCTCATTTTGACTTGAGAAAATCACCATTTTATAGTTCAAATTGGGAAAAATAAATACAGGAAATGGACAAAAGATTCACAACATATTCAGGGGTATGCGTACCCCTGTGTACCACCAGAAAAAGCACTGTATAGGTATAAAAATTTTGTTGCTATCCAAATATACCATCTTATCTTCCAGGACTCTGGGTGGTCTTCCAGCTTTCCTTTGTTTAGTTAAAATTAAGACACAGCTGTCTTTCATGTCTGTGAAACAGTCTGTGAGCACCTAGAAAGGAACGCTGTGATCACTAAAAGTCAGCATGGGTTTCTGAAAAATAAGCCATGTCAGACCAATCTGATCTCATTTTTTGACAGAACTACAAGCCTGGTAGATGAAGGGAAAGCTGTGGATGTAGCCTATCTTCATTTCAGCAAGGCCTTTGACAAGGTGCCCCATGATATTCTTGTAAAGAATCTGGTAAAATGTGGGCTAGACAATGCTATCATTCAGTGGATTTGTAACTGGCTGGCTGACCGAACCCAAAGGGTACTCATTAATGGCTCCTCTTCATCCTGGAGAGAAGTGACTAGTGGGGTGCCACAGGGCCCAGTCTTATTCAACATCTTTATCAATGACTTGGATGATGGGCTTGAGGGCATCCTGATCAAGTTTGCAGATGACACCAAATTGGGAGGGGTGGCTAATACCCCAGAGGACAGGATCACACTTCAAAATGACCTTAACGGATTACAGATTAGAGAACTGGGCCAAATCAAACAAGAAGAATTTTAACAGGGAGAAATGACCCAGAGATGCATTTTAAATAAAAGCACACATTCTACTGGACAGTCCGTGGGCTGGATTTAGGTGATTGGGCCAAATCAGGGCCTTAGTTTGCCTACAAATGATCTATAGTTAGTCCTTTTTTCAATAGTCTTATGGGGCTTTCCTTTAGAATAATTCTTTGTTCCTCTTACAGGTGGGTAGCCGTGCTGGTCTGCCATAGTCGAAACAAAATAGAAAATTCTTTCCAGTAGCACCTTAGAGACCAACTGAGTTTGTTCTTGGTATGAGCTTTCGTGTGCATGCACACAAAAGCTCATACCAAGAACAAACTCAGTTGGTCTCTAAGGTGCTACTGGAAAGAATTTTCTATTTTGTTTCGTCTTTGTTCCTCTATTTGTAGTGATTTCCCATGGAAGATCTGGTGGATAGGACCCAAACCAATGGATTCAAATGCTTGAAATGAGATTTCTGGATGAGGTTGGAGTAGATCTATTTATTTAGTTGCGTTAGTTTTTAATTAGATTTCTTAGTTTACAAAAGTATGTGCAAAGTCTCTTTTTTCAAGTTACATTTTCTTTTTTAAAATATATTTATTGATTTTTCAAAACTAGACATACATAACAAGAAAACAACACATCACAACAATAATACAATACATAAAACAAAACATGACACTAATCTAAGATTTATCTCAATTTCTCTCTTACACCTTTGTTGGACTTCCTCCAGCCACTCCCTCCTGGTTATCCATATAAATCTTTCTTTTACACAATTTCTCATTCTTTTCTTTACTCCCCAGTTTTCCCAGGAACCCCTAATACTTCCTTAGAATTTCAAAATTTATATATTACAATATTTCTTTAAATAAAATTTAAACTTGTTCCACATTTCCTGCACCGCTTCTTCCTTCCAGTCCTGCAGTCTCGCTGTCAGCTCGGCAAGTTCCACAAAGTCAATCATCTTCATCTGCCAATCCTGTATTGTTGGTATTTCTTGAGTCTTCCAGTGCTTTGCAACTAAAATTCCAGCTGCTGTTGTGGCATACAAAAAGAAATTCTTGTCCTTATTGGAAATCTTATCACTCACAATCCCCCAAAAGAAAGGCCTCCGGTTTTTTCAGAAAAGTGTAATTAAACACCTTTTTCATTTCATTATAATTTTTTATAAATTTATAATTTATAATCAAGTTACATTTTCTACAGGTCAGTTTCATTTGTTGAGACTTTAGTGTTACATTAGGAAGAAAAAAAGGGGGGAAGATGGAAGGGACCCTGGTGGGTGGGGGTGGGGTCTGGTGGCGATGTTTCTATTTTGCTTAATGTATGTGTGGGGTGTTGTGTCAGCGTTGTTTGTGTAGGTTCTCTCTGCTATTCGCTTGTGTTTCTTTGGTGGTGAGAGAGGTTAGGGTTGGCCTAGGATGTGGTTGCTTGTTTGTGATTGGCTGTGGTGAACTTTGTTTTCATGAGTGAGTGAGGTGGGTGGGTGTTTTGAATCAGGTTAGCCATATTGATTCATATGCTGTTGGTGGATTCTTGTCGTTATCTTGTTGGGCTGTGTACGTGATAAAGGGAGCCATACTGGGGTGAAGGCATCTTCTTCTATTTGTCCCCGTATCAGTTTCAGTTTATTGGTTAATTGTATTAGTAGGGCTGTTTCCCATACTATTTGGTACCATTGGTCCATGCTTACTCCTGACAGGTCTCTCCAGTGTCTGGTTATGATGTTTCTGGTTGCTGAAAGTAGGTGGGTTATGAGTTCCTTTTGATGTAAGTGGGCATTATTGTGTTGGAAGATGTTTAGTAGGGCCAATTCTGGGGTTATTTCTAATATTTGCAGAGTTATTCTACATATTTCTCGTATGGCTGTTGTCCAGAATAGTTGGATTTTGGGGTGTTCCCACCACATATGGAAGTATGTGCCTGTGGAAGTGCACCCTCTCCAGCATTTTGGTGAAGTTCCTAGGCATATTAGCACTAGCTTCCTTGGTGTTATGTACCACCTGTAGGTGAGTTTCAGAGTGAGTTCTTTCCTTTTCATTGATATGGAATTAAAGAAGGGTTTAGACCACATTCTGCTCCACTGAGTGGGGTTAATCTTGTTGTTGTTGTTGTTGTTGTTTAGTCGTGTCCGACTCTTCGTAACCCCATGGACCAGAGCACGCCAGGCACCCCTATCCTCCACTGCCTCCCGCAGTTTGGCCAAACTCATGCTAGTTGCTTCGAGAACACTGTCCAACCATCTCATCCTCTGTCGTCCCCTTCTCCTTGTGCCCTCCATCTTTCCCAACATCAGGGTCTTTTCCAGGGAGTCTTCTCTTCTCACGAGGTGGCCAAAGTACTGGAGCCTCAACTTCAGGATCTGCTCTTCCAGTGAGCACTCAGGGCTGATTTCTTTAAGGATGGATAAGTTTGATCTTTTTGCAGTCCATGGGACTCTCAAGAGTCTCCTCCAGCACCATAATTCAAAAGCAACCATTCTTCAGCAATCAGTCCTCTTTATGGTCCAGCTCTCACTTCCATACATTACTACTGGGAAAACCATAGCTTTAACTATGCCATCTTCCCATTGTTTTTTGATTACATCTAGGGGGGTTGTGGGATTTTATACAATTATATTATAAAATTATAATATAATTGTATTATATTTATATTATACTAGTATTTTATATTGTGGATATCATCTCTTTGCCATGTCCCTTTATTGTTAGGAGGTTTTTGAAGGTTGTCAGGGGCCTAGTTGCTGCTGATTTTACTACTGGGTTGTTTAAGAGGGCATGTAATTGGTGACGTGTTAACCAGGGCATTTGGGTGTTTTCTAGTTTGTCTTGGATTTCCTGTGTTGACAGAGGTTTGTTATTTTTATAGAAGTCTATTATACAATGTAAGCCTTTGGTTTGCCAGGTTTTTATCTGGAGGTTTTCTGCAGCATGATGGAAAAATGGGAGGTGTGCAAGGGGAGTTAGTGGGGATGGGTTTGGGGATAGTTTGCATATTTCTGCTTTCCATGCTTTGAGCATGGTCTGTGTGTACCTGTTAAGTGTTGTGGGAATTCTCCTTTGTTTGGGAGGAATGGGTATGCTGTGGTGCAGGTGTTTTCAATTCTGTCCCTCTCCAGGTGTACCCACTGTTTTGTCTCATCTTCTAGTATATATGGGATTATGTGGCATACTTGGTTGGCAATGTAATATTCTTCTATGTTGGGGATTCCCCATCCTCCCTCCGAGGAGGGGAGGTGCAGATATTTGGGGCTTATTCTTGGTTTTTTGTGTGAGAAGATAAATAAATGTAGTTTTTTTCTGCCATTTTCAGTGTTGGACTAGATTCTGAATCTACAATTCTATTATTCACCCTGCTGTGAGTTCTTAAATTGACTTCATGACAAGTGAAATTTTATCCATATTCCATGCCCTGATATGCTTTCGACCCTGTATGAATTATTTGTTGGGCCATGAGAGTGGCACTCTGATGGAACCTTTCCCCACATTCCAAACACTAAGAGGTATTCTCCCCTGTATGAATTCTTCGATGGGAAGTCAGGTGGTCGCTGCGACTAAAGCTCTTTCCACAGTCTAAGCACTGATAGGGTTTCTCCCCTGTATGAATTCTTCGATGGGAAGTGAGGTGGGAGCTATTAGTGAAGCTCTTTCCACATTCTAAGCACTGATAGGGTTTCTCCCCTGTATGAATTCTTTGATGGGAAGTGAGACCGTCCCTGAAACTAAAGCTCTTTCCACATTCCAAGCACTGATAGGGTTTCTCCCCTGTATGAATTCTTTGATGGGAAGTGAGATAGGAATTGTGACTGAAGCTCTTCCCGCATTCGAAGCACTGATAGGGTTTCTCCCCTGTATGAGTTCTTTGATGCAAAGTGAGCTTGGTGCTCTCCCGGAAGCTCTTCCCGCATTCAAAGCACTGATAGGGTTTCTCCCCTGTATGAATTCTTTTATGCAAAGTGAGCTTGGTCCCCTCCCGGAAGCTCTTCCCGCATTCAAAGCATTGATAGGGTTTCTCTCCTGTATGAATTCTTTGATGGGAAGTGAGACTATGCCTCTGACTGAAGCTCTTCCCACATTGCAAGCACTGATAGGGTTTCTCTCCTGTATGAATTCTTTGATGGGAAGTAAGATCACCACTCAGACGAAAGCTCTTCCCACATTCCAAGCACTGATAGGGTTTCTCCCCTGTATGAATGCTTTGATGGGAAGTGAGATTCACCATCTGACTGAAACTTTTTCCACATTCCAGGCAGTGATAGGGTTTCTGCCCTTTATGAAGTTTTTGATGTGTAATGAGAGTGTCCTTCCGCCTGAAACTCTTTCCACATTCGAAGCACTGATAGGGTTTCTCCCCTGTATGAGTTCTTTGATGAGAAGTGAGCTTGGACCTCTCCAGGAAGCTCTTTCCACATTCAAAGCACTGATAGGGTTTCTCTCCTGTATGAGTTCTTTGGTGCATAGTGAGACTGTGCCCGAGACTGAAGCTCTTCCCACATTCAAGGCACTGATAGGGTTTCTCCCCTGTATGGACTCTTCTATGCAAAGCGAGATCACCTTTCTGACGAAAGCTCTTCCCACATTCCAAGCACTGATAGGGTTTCTCCCCTGTATGAATTCTTTGATGGGAATTGAGTGTTGTACTGTGACTGAAGCTCTTTCCACATTCCAAGCACTGATAGGGTTTCTCCCCTGTATGAATTCTTTGATGGGAAGTGAGACTATGCCTCTGACTGAAGCTCTTTCCACATTCCAAGCACTGATAGGGTTTCTCCCCTGTATGAACTCTTTGATGGGAAGTGAGATGGGAGCTATTAGTGAAGCTCTTTCCGCATTCAAAGCACTGATAGGGTTTCTCCCCTGTATGAATTCTTTGATGAGAAGAGAGCGTGGCACTTTGACTGAAGCTCTTCCCACATTCCAGGCACTGATAGGGTTTCTCCCCTGTATGGACTCTTCTATGCAAAGTGAGGTCACCTTTCTGACGAAAGCTCTTTCCACATTCCAAACACTGATACAATTTCTCCCTACTCTTTGTTCTTTTGTGTGAAGTGAGGCTATCCCTCTGAACTAAGCTCTTTCTTTGATGGGAGGTGGACTGGGAGCTCTGACGGATGTTCTCTCCACACTCTGAATATTTATATGGCTTCTCCACTATGTGGATTCTGTTGTGGTTCCCCTTGTTCTTCCTTTCCAGTTCATCACCATCTGCAATGAAGAGAGAAGCTAATTAGAGCCTCAGGAAGAAATGGAGCTCCAGATTATTGAACAATGCTTGTGAAAGAGGAGGAACTAAAAATAGTTAGATGTGGGGCCTTTCTATACTTTTCACTGCCTTTGTTGCCTGGTATTTACTGACATATTGCTTGGCTTTGTTCTGGCTCAATCCTGGAATCCACTCCATCTCCGAGGTTAGTCATCTGTTTGGTCAATCAAATGCAAACAGAAGCAAAAACAACAAACCTGACAGAAGTTACATCAACTTCCCTAAAAACTCTGAAGCCGACATTTAAGAAGGCCTGAGCGGTATAGACAAATCTGGTCATTGTAAGGCATGACTAAATAAAGAACATTCACAGAGGAAACACGATACTGACACAGAAGGATACTGACAAGCTGGAACATGTCCAGAAGAGGGCAAGCAAAATGGTCAAAGGCCTGGAAAAAATGCCTTATGAGGAACGGCTTAGGGAGCTGGGTATGTTTAGCCTGGAGAAGAGAAGGTTAAGGGGGGGATATGATAGCCATGTTCAAATATATAAAAGGATGTCATATAGAGGAGGGTGAAAGGTTGTTTTCTGCTGCTCCAGAGAAGCGAACACAGAGCAATGGATTCAAACTACAAGAAAGAAGATTCCACCTAAACATTAGGAAGAACTTCCTGACAGTGAGAGCTGTTCGGCAGTGGAATTTGCTACCAAGGAGTGTGGTGGAGTCTCCTTCTTTGGAGGTCTTTAACAGAGGCTTGACAGCCATCTGTCAGGAATGCTTTGATGGTGTTTCCTGCTTGGCAGGGGGTTGGACTGGATGGCCCTTGTGGTCTCTTCCAACTCTATGATTTTATGATTCTATGAAACAGTTGATTTCCTTCCATTCATGGTTTACGGGGGGGGGGGGGGTGCGAATCCCAGATGCTGTTGGTCTCCATCCAAATAGTTGAAGTTCATCCCATAGAGTTATGTATGGAATTTCAAAACTGATCTTATGATCAAATGGGGAGTTTTACTGACAGGGTCCATGACCCCACGATTCCCCTCTTTGACTTATTTATGCTGAGCTCTCTGGTCAGGATCCAGCAAGGTCCACATCTCGTCTGTGAAACAAACAGCAGCATCTTCACCTGCACACTCCCCATCAGCAGTTTCCTCAATCTGGTCGGTCTAAATTTAAATTTATACGTAAATCACTTTATTCACTTTGACCCCCCCCCCTCCCATGTCCATTGTATTGTTTCGTTAGCAACTGAAGAGGAAAAGTGACTATAACTCACGCTTAATCTAAGCACAACGGTCACAAGAGCTCCTGTCTAGGCATTCGGCTTTGCGATGTTGAATGTTCTTTGTTCTCTCCTGTTTCCCCCATTTTTATTTCAGTTTAAAGTAAAAATTAAATTAAAAAATATTCCTGCAAATTTATGCTGCTATTTTAGAGATATGCAAATAACACAAGAAGACTCGGTCTACATATTTGTACCATTTCTTAGTCCTATGATTCTTTTTCTTAAAATCAAATAAAAGTTTTACAAAAGGAAAAGAAAACACACAGAGGCCCCATCTGCATTCAATCTGCAAAGCAGGATCAGGTTACTTTAAAGATTCGTGGCTTCTAGTGCTGCGTGATGGATCAGTCTGACTTTGGTAGGGCATCCAGACCACGTTACTGGTTTTAGACATTTTGGGCTGCCAATACATTCGTGGTGGCCTGGGAGTTGTGATGTATTCCTAGCTCAAATTGCCTGCAGAAGACAAAGGCGCAGGCAGGAAGGAAGGCAGGCAGGTGGAGGAGCCTGGAAAGGTGCTCCCCTTCTCCATATCCATCTGCCTGCCCGCCTCCCCCCACCCCCAAACTGAGCAAGCCCCAATACCTCTCCGGCTCCATCCCTCCATGTCCCCATCTCCACTCCCCTGGAACTCACCAGATCTCTCCGAGGTCCCTGGGAGGCAACGCTCAGAGGTTGTGGGAAGGGATGCAGGAGACAACCTGACCAGATCAACCGTCCACCTTCCCCCTTCCATCTTCGCTAGCTTTGCAGGATCCGTCTCTTTCATCCTTCCTGAGGAGTCAAGGAGCCAAAACAAGCTGCAGGGTCCTGGGAAGAAGCAAAGGGAGCCTCAGAGGCCCTGCAGGGATTCTCCTGCCCTAGATATTCTCCTGCCCCTGGAGAAGCACAAATGGGGCAGCCCCTTCCCAACAGAAGCCCCATTTATTTATTTTAATCAGTAATTTTTATTACTTTTCAATTAGTAAAATCCAAAATAAACCACATTTTATCAATCTCAAATTACAATTCAAATTCAAATAAATTATGAAGTCAATTATAGCTACATTTTGTGTGCCCTTCCGCGTTCTAGCTTTCACGGTGAGATAATTTTGTTTCATCCTGCCACCATTCAGTCTTGATCTTAATCCCTTATCAGCAGCTACAGAGTTTTTTACTTCCATTTGTACTTACACATTTAATAAATTTTATTTCTGCAAGAGGACTTCTGTATCCCATATATTTCCTGTATGTGATCTTTACTTTATCCATGTTGATTCTTCATTCTTCCAACAATAGAGAGGCTCTCCTTAGCTTGAGTAGGAAGGCAATTGTGAACGAGTTGCAAGTGGTTGAAGCTGTTGCAATGTGGTCTAGCGCTGTAGAGATAAAACTGGCTAGACCCCCGTTGGGCCTTCCTCCCCTCGGAGAGGGGGTGGCTGGCAATGAATGGCAACTAGAGCTATTAAGTGTTATAGGGTTGCTATGCCATGTCTCTTGAAGGAGGAGGATGTCAAATTGCATAAGGTAGGACATTAGATGTTGGTTATTATTCTTTGCGCGCCAACCTGCCATGTTCCAGGAGAGCAGCTTTAGACCCCGTACCCTCCGAGGCCTGTTTCCGTCGTTTCCACCTTCTCTAGGAGCCCTATCTTGTCTAAAAGAACCACTCCCATTTGTTCTATCGGTAGCGGTCTGTTTGGTAGAGTTGGAGTGTCCCTCTGTTCTCGGATGCGGTTAGCTATCTCATTTGTGGACAACCTGAGGTAGCTAAGGCAGGAGCTCGAGGGCTTCACGTCCTGCTTGGCCCCTGCCATGGAGGCTGGGACTGGAGGTCCACATCTATACATTTGAATATGAACGTCCGGACGTCCTCTTGCCAACCAAACATTTTTTTAAAAATAAATATTTATTGAATTTTATAACAAATAAAAATACAAATCTCAACCATCATGTTGTATACTATGGTTCTCCTTCCCTTCCTCTGGACTTCCGTCTGCTGAGTTATTTAGTTTCATTTATTATATCCTGCTTTCCTTATATAAAAGTGGATTCCCTTAACATTTCTCTAAAATATCTGTTACGGAAATAAAGTTGTGAACGTTTATTCAAAACCTGCCAATGAGTCCATTCCATTTTGTTGTTTCTGCAAATAGACTGTAAATGGTTCCCAGACTCTTTTGAAGTCCTTTTTGTCCTTCTCTCGTAGTTTGTCTGTTAGCTTAGCCAATTCTGCATAGTTCATCAGTTTTTATTGCCATTGTTCCTTTGATGAAACAAAATCGAAAATTCTTTCTAGTAGCACCTTAGAGACCAACTGAGTTTGTTCCTGGTATGAGCTTTCGTGTGCATGCACACTTCTTCAGATATGGCAGACCAACACGGCTACCCACCTGTAACTGTTCCTTTGATGGTATTTCTTCCGTCTTCCAATATTGTGCAATCAAGATTCTTGCCGCTGTTGTAGCAGACATAAATAGTGCCCATTTTTCTTTTGGCAGCTCTTGATTTGAAATGCCTAACAAAAAGGCTTCAGGATGTTTAACAAAATTCATTTTAAACTTCTTTTCCCAATTCATTATATAACATTTCCCAATATTTTTAATGCATTTACATTCCCACCACATAGGATAAAATGTTCCTTCCTTTTCCTTACATCTCCAGCACCTGTTATTTTCTTTCCTAAACATCCTAGCCATTTTCACTACTCATCATTTTCATGTAATTCTCTTAATAATATGCAATCTGTAAATTTTAGATCAACTTTCCACAGCTTTCCCCAACTTTCAAACTGAATGTTGTGTCCCACATCCTGAGCCCATTTACCGGTAACCTCTTCATTTTTAGTTTCCCACTCTAATAAAATACTATATGCTTTTTTTAAAAGCTTAAAGTTCTCTTCCACTATTTCTTTTTGAAATCTGGAGATTGTATAACTGAACCCCTTTTTATTATCTTCCTTAAAAGTCTCATTTAATTGCCTATGGTGTAACCAACTTTGTAAATAGTATTTCAACTCATCATACTCCTTTAATTTGAGTTTACCTTTTTCCTCTGTTAATAGCTCTCTGTATGTCAACCAACTTACTTTTTGGTCAACTTAAGTGATAATGCTTCAGTGGGTGACAGCCACCATGGTGTTTTCCGTTCTAGCAAGTCTTTATATCCCCCCCTCTTATTAATTACTTTCTTCTTATATGGTTTGAAAAGCTTTTATGTATTTTCCCTTTCCCATTCCATAAATATGAGTGCCAGCCAAATCTATTGTCATGTCCTTCTACTTAAGACACGCTGCTTCACAAATACAATTTCCAGAGAAGCGGACATGGAGCAATGGATTCAAACTACAAGAAAGAAGATTCCACCTAAATATTAGGAAGAACTTCCTGACAGTGTTTAGGTGGAATCTTCTTTCTTGTAGTTTGAATCCATTGCTCCGTGTCCGCTTCTCTGGGACAGCAGAAAACAACCTTTCAACCCTCCTCCATATGACATCCTTTGATATATTTGAACATGGCTATCATATCACCCCTTAACCTTCTCTTCTCCAGGCTAAACATACCCAGCTCCCTAAGCCGTTCCTCATAAGGCATTGTTTCCAGGCCTTGGACCATTTTGGTTGCCCTCCTCTGGACACGTTCCAGCTTGTCAGTATCCTTCTTGAACTGTGGTGCCCAGAACTGGACACAGTATTCGAGGTGACGAACATATATATTTATGTTTCTCATTGTTAGCCATATTCCTAGATTCTTAACTTTTTATGAATTTAAATTCCTAACTTTTGGGATATTTCTTTCTTCTCTTCTTCTTTTTGGTTTTTAAGTTTAAATCCTGCTACTTGACCAAACTCTCCTTTGGGAGAGATATCTTTGGTTCTTCTACGGTGATTACTAAATCATCCACAAAAGCTTTTAATTTATATTAATCTCACACTGCTTTGTTATCACTTGGTTTACAATTAATTTTGCTCTTTGTTCTGAGTAAATAGCATGGATTCCCCTCATATATTTTACTACAAATTCCATCTCTTCAGTACACAGTTTATAATCATTATTTAATAGAGAAATAGGCCTAAAATAATTTTAACTGACATCAAAACTGAATCTTGTTTAGGAATTAATGTTATATATGGAGGGCACAAGGAGAAGCGGACGACAGAGGATGAGATGGTTGGACAGTGTTCTCGAAGCGACTAGCATGAGTTTGGCCAAACTGCGGGAGGCAGTGGAGGATAGGGGTGCCTGGCTGTCAGGGTAGAGTTAGAAAGAGAGCTAGAATGTTCCCAGAGGCAAGGGTGAAGTGATGACTCCAACTCGGGGAGGGGAGGTACAATCCAGTCCTCACGAGGAGGTCAGAAAAAGAGCGGGAAAAGCCTTTTGAGAGTTGCTGGTCAGGGGAGAAGCAGAGCTCAGAAGGTATATGAACTGAATGACTCTGTGGAGTGATAGTTGAAGTTAAGAACTATTTATTAATGCTGTTTGTGAATTCTTAATAAAAATTATAAAAGACCAAGAGACGTTTGTGTGGTGATGTGAAGAGGAATCGACGAGCCCTGACACTGGCGTGCTCTGGTCCATGGGGTCACAAAGAGTCGGACACGACTGAATGACTGAACAACAACAACAACATGCTTCTTTCCATGTCTCTGGAGCCTTCCCTGATTTTAAAATTTCATTCTTCAGTTCTTTTAGAGGGTTCACAAGCTGTTCACTCAGTTTCTTGTAACACTTAGCTGATAACCCATCTAGTCCAGGTGATTTCCCTACTTTTACTTGACTTATTGCATTTAAGACTTCTTGCTAGAGATGTAAAATTTCCAGAAATTTTGAAACTCGGGAAAAACCCCCAGCAGACCTCTCCCAGCCTCAGATAGTGATGCCGGAGGTGGGAGCCATAGATCAGGTCCGTTCTAGGATTAGATCCAGCCTCTTCTAAACTATTTTGCTGAGCTCAGAAGTCCAGGTAATGAGGGAGAAGCCAAGGCAGCCTCAGAGAGCCTGCAGGGATTTTCTGGCTGGAGGGGAAGCCTTCCAATATTTTGGGGGGCCCCATCCACTGTTTCCACACTAAAATCTCATTTCTGGCCAGAGAGCTTCCCCTTTTCCACCCTCCCTCCCTCCCTCCCTCCATGTCCCCATCTCCACTCCCCTGGAACTCACCAGATCTCTCAATCGAGGTCCCTGGGAGGGAACACGCAGAGGTTGTGGGGAGGGATTCAGAAGACAACCTGACCAGGTCAACCGTCCATCTTCCCCCTTCCATCCCCACTAGGTTTGCAGGATCCGTCTCTTTCCTGAGGAGTCAAGGTGCCAAAATAAGCTGCAGGGTCCTGGGAGAGAGGAAGAAGCAAAGGGAGCCTCAGAGGCTCTGCAGGGATTCTCCTGCCCCTGGAGAAGCACAAATGGGGCAGCCCCTTCCCAACAGAAGCCCCATTTCTAAACCTCTCCAGTGGTTCCAATTTCCTGTTTGCTCCTCACCCCACTTCATAAGGCTGGCAGGGTCTGCACAGTAGTGACCTCAAGGTAGAACCCCTTGAACTCAGAGGGGCTTATGGACAGAACTTGGTGCCAAAACCAGTCACAGTCCTGTCCCCAAGTCTGAAAACTGCACCAGGCATGCTTATCTATGGTTATCATAAGGCAAAAGTTCATCAAAGTTTTAATAATCATAAAAAAATCTCCAGTGGTTCAAATTTCACCTGTTTACTCCTCTCCCCATTTTGTAAACCTGGAATGGTCTGCTCAGTAGTGACCTGAGAGTAGATCCCCTTGAACTCAGTGGGGCTTATGGACAGAACTTGGTCAAAAACCAGTCACCATCCTGTTCCCAGGCCTGAAAACTGCAACCCCAGAGCATGGGCAGAAAACAGACGAGTAGCTACTACATGTAGGTGCCCCCATGCTAGTTGCTTTGTATGGAGAGCCCAGTTGACGCTCTTCCAGCTCTCCCATGGCAAGCCAGGCAGATGTTGTGGCCATATTTGCCTCTGTCACGGGTTGCATGGGGAGCAAATCTTGGGGGAGCTTTTCATCTCCAATTGCTGGGAAAGAGTGTTCAGTATCCTGGTGATAATGATAATTTATTATTTATACCCCACCCATCCGGCTGGGTTTCCCCAGCCACTCCTCCTCTGGAGTAGGAGTCTTTTATCCTTGCTTTAGGGGAGAGAACATAAATTTTCTAACTACTCCGGGTCAACACTATCTTTCCTCTTAATTCCTCATCAAGTTTCCTGATACCAGTTATACCATTTCCTAAAATTCTATGCTTTTCCCTGCTGTGTTTTATTTAATTTATTTAATTTCCCTGCTGTATTTTATTTATTTAATGGAAATTGAGACTGGATTCACCAACTGAATGAAGCTCTTTCTACATGCCAAGCACGGATATGGTTTCTGACCTGTATGAAGCTTTTTCCAAACATTCCCCTGTCTGAAGTATCTCATGGGAATCGTGGGTGGAGCTGTGAAGGGAACTTTCCCCACATTTCAAGCACTCATTTCTCCCCCCCCCCATTAGTTCTTTCATGTGAAGTGAGGCCGTCCTTCTGAATCAAGAGCTTTCCTTGATGGGAAGTGGAGACGAAGCTCTGACTAAAGTTCTCTCCACACTCTGGATATTTACATGGTTTTGCCATTGTGAGGATTTTCTTGTTGTCTCCCTCCTTCTTCCTTTCTAATTCACCACCTACAACCTACAACCCAGGGTAGTATTATTAATTAATTAATTAATTAATTAATTAATTAATTGTACTCAGGAATAGATTGAGTCTGAAATGATTGAACAATGCAAATGAATGCTTGTGAAAGAGGAAGAAGGGAAGGGAGTCTCTGCCTTTTTTGGCTGCTCTTACCTAACCTATTTATGGGAACTGGAGATTCAAAAAGCCTGGCTCTTTCCAGGGATGGATTTAATTTGGCTCAGTCATGGAATCTGCTCCATCTCCAAGGTCAGTCATCTCTTTGCTCAACCAAAAACAGACAGATGCAGAAAGGAAAACAGATAATTGGACAAGATGTACCTCCATGTCCCTAAGATCTCTGAAGCCTACATTTGAGAAGGCCTGGGCAGCTCAGACCAGCCTCCTCTTGGTTTGAAAAGGCAGGGCTGGTGGAAGAATATTCCCAGACAGAACAGGAGATTCTCTTCCTATTGATAGTTTTCCTTTCAAGGAGAGTTGTGGGTGTGTTAAAATATCACATGCTGTAGGTGGCGCTATTGGGCTCCCTCAAAATAGTGGACGTTTGTCCTACAGAGATCTGTAGGGAATTTCAAAACTGATTTCATGATCCAACAGGGAGCCTTACCAGAGAGGCCACGATCCCACAATTCTTCTCGACTTCCTTGTGCAGAGCTCTTGGGTCAAGAACCAGCAAACGCCCAAGCACACAGGACCCTAAGAGAAAAAGGGAGCATAAAGATAATCTTCTACACATTGCTCTGTTATTTTCTGTAACAACTTTGTTGTGTATTTAAATTATGGGTATTAATCTTTGTGTAAATGAGGGAATCCCACATCACAATAATTTTATACGGCACGCAAGTATTCCCATTTTCCAGATGGAAGGATCTCTTCTCTCTTTGTCTGGTGTGGTGGACCCTCCCAATGCCCTCAAGCCAACTTCAAGGGGCACCAGGAGGGGGAGGGGAGGGGAGGGGAGGGAAAGCCCCATTGTGTGTGAGGGGAGGGAATGCTTGGTTGGTTTGCTGGAGACAATGGAAGAGTGTTCTTTCGGGAGGAGACATGCGTTGCTGCATCTGGGACAGAGGAAGTGATCTGGTTGTGCTGCTTGCAGGTGCAGAAAGGTTTTCCTTCTCCCCGTGCTCCTGCCATGTGTTCCCATTTATCCTCAAAGCGGATGGGGGTTTCTTTGCCTGCCCACTTTTCCTTGACCCAAAGACCCTCCCCAAAAAGGAAGGCAGCAAAAAGAACAGAGCTGCAGACCTCCTGCGAACTCCTCGCCCCCTCCCTGGCTTGGCAGAGAGGACAAGGGAGGACCCTCTGCTCCCTCCCTGACTTGGGGGTCTCCCCCCGCCATGCATGACCTGAACAGGGACCCCCATGCAGCTTCACTGCATCCTGGCACCCCCTTCTCCCCATTGCACCCTCAGGGGGAAGAGAGAGGAGACTCACCGTATTCCAGGAGAGTCTGGTCTGCTCTGTCTGGCAGAGAGATTCTGGCAGGGGAGCTAGGAAGCACCCCATGGCTCTGCCTGCCTGCGAAACACCCACCCCCGGAGACAGGGCCCCCCTCCTGCTGCGCTGCCCTGGCCTTGTGCCGGAGAGGCTGATCGGAGGGACTCCTTTGGGGTCTGGGCTGCGGGCAAATTTGCTCTTGCAGGAGGGCAGCCTCGGGAGGAACAGCATGGGGCTCTCAGCGAGGCCACGTGATGCTCCGGCTACTCGGCCTTCTCGGGGAGCGGCAATCCTTTTTGGTAACACTTTCATTTTTAAACAGACTTTCTTCCCATCAGAGAAAGTTCCCTTCTCTTTTGGACCTGGTGACTCCCAAGGCTATGGGCTTGTTTCCTAGGAGCAGCAGCTGCAGAGAAACTCCCGGTGGGGAACATCCTTCAAACCTCACTCTACAATCCGAACAAAATCGAAAATTCTTTCTAGTAGCACCTTAGAGACCAACTGAGTTTGTTCCTGGTATGAGCTTTCGTGTGCATGCACACTTCTTCAGATACACTGAAACAGAAGTCACCAGATCCTTAAATATAGTGGGGGAGTGGGGAGAGGTATTACTCAGAAGGGTGGTGGGAATGGGTGATAGGCTGATAAGTGTGGAAACCTGTTGACGACTCTAAACGGCTGCAGTTAGTCTTGCAGGGAAATGCAAGGGGTGAGATGGCTAAAGATGGCTTTGTTATGTATAATGAGATAAGAATCCAATGTCTTTGTTCAAACCAGGTTTCTCCATGGTTTTAAGTTTGGTGATTAGTTGCAATTCAGCCACTTCTCTTTCCAGTCTATTTCTGAAATTTCTTTGTATTAAGACAGCTACTTTGAGATCTTTTATAGAATGTCCTGGGAGATTGAAGTGTTCTCCTACTGGTTTCTCTGTCTTGTGATTCCTGATATCAGATTTATGTCCATTTATCCTTTGGCGTAGGATACAATCCGAGGCAGAAAAGTGTGCAAACCGAGAGCCCCCCCCTCCTTCCCCTCCCTGCATTGCATTGCCTCCTGCAGCTCCGCTCCTCTGAACCCTGGCAAGCCCAGTGCAGCCGGCTCAGCCCTCTCGCTCTCGCCTTTTCTCCGCGGAGAGCAGCAGCCCAGAAGGAGCCCCAGGCGATGCAGCTGCCCGAGAGGCTTCCCTTGGGGCTCTGGGCCGGAGAGCTGAGCTCATCTGGAGGAGGCTCTGGCAGGGGGAAAGGGCGGCCTGGCACCCCAAGGGGGAAGGGAGGGGAGACTCACCGATTCTTCCCAGGAGGGAAACCGAGGCAGCACGTGGAGGAGACCAGAGACAAGAGATGAGGAAGGGGCTGGCCACGGAGGGAGGGAGGGAGGGGGTCCTGCTCTGGAGGACCTGCCCCCTGCCGTCTCTACTTCCTGTCCGCTCTAGGACTCCAGCTCTGTTCCATTTAACCCCTCGCAAGCTGAGCACAACCAGCTGGCCACTCTCCCTCCCTCCCTCCCTCCCTGAATCCGGATGGTCCAAACAGAGGGTGGGGGGGTGTCATATGGGCCACTTGGCCCGGGCCTCCGATTCCAAAGGGGGCCTCGGTTGGCATATTCAAAATCTCTCACAATTATTTAAATGTAAATACTTAAAATAATCCTTTTCCCTATGTATTTTTTTAAAAAGCACTATTATATATCTATATTTTCCGTTTTGTCTTTGTATGCAGATACGGTTCAAGCCTTGAAATATTTTTTTTTTTAAAGGGCCACATTATCTACCTGGCCCGGGCCTCTGCCTGGCTCTGCAAAGGCCTGGCTCCAGGGCATGTGCAGAGTTCTCTGTGATTCTCGGTTGGAGCCCCACGTGAGACATTGCAGGGGGTTGGACTGGATGACCCTTGGGGTCCCTTCTGTGAATCTATTCAATGTAAAAGAACCAGCACACTCCCCCGTTGGTGAACTCGGTCCCAACTTGCAAAGTGACCTTCAACAGGGACAAATGTCAGGTCCTGCACTGAGGCAGGAAGAGCCAGAGGCGCAAATCCCAGCTCGCTGCTCTCCCTCCCGCCCCATCCCCAAATTCGGGAGGGCTGGTGGAGGCAGCTGGTTTTCTGCTGTTTCCGATTCCACTTTGGAACCCTGGAATTTTGGAGTTGGAAGGGACCCCTGAGGGTCATCTAGTCCATCCTCCGGCAATGCAAGAATCACAGATGAAGAATGGTGGATCCGGGAGGGACCAGTCCGCCACCTACCGCGGGGGGAGACCCTTCCCCTGAGGGTGCGCTTTCTGGGGGTGCTGGGGAGGGGGGATCCCCTTCTCCTGCCCCTCCCTCCCTCCCTCCTGCCCCGCCCTCCTTCCGCGGCTCCTCCTCCCCCCCCCCCGCGCCGAAATCGAAAGGGGAAGCGCGGACCTCGGAGTCTCCGCCATCGCCGCTCGCCTTCTTTCTCTCCTCGCTCTCTCCCTGCGGAGCCTCATGGCTGCAGAACCCGGCACGCTGCTCCGCGCCAAGGGGCTCCCGCTGCTCCCGCTGCTGCTGCTGCTGCTGCTGCTGGGTAGGTCGAGGCCGGACGCCTGGGTCCCCTCCGAGTGCGGGTCGAGGAGGATCCGCGGCCGGAGGGGGGCGGAGAAGGCAGAAACTCAGCCGGTGCAGCTTCTTCCCTTGCCAGGAGAGGAAGGGGCTGGCGGGGGGAACTTCTCCGGTGGGATTCTTGCCTGTCGCAAAGCCGGGGGAAGAGTGGCTGGGCGGCGTGGCCAGGGGGGGGGGATATTTGGCCCGGGATAGTCCCTCCGCTTTCGCTTTCCGATTCCTGGAAGTGTCCCGAATGAGGCCCATTGCTGCCGCCACTGGGGAGAGAGCGCCGCTGCTTCTGCCCTCCGGTCTTCGCTTGGGGGAAGCTGGTCGGCGTCCCCTTTGGCTCTGCTTTGTTCCCTGCCGCGTCCAAATGGAGCCTCCAGGCCCAGAGGCAGTCTACCCAGGTTGTGCTTGGCCGGTGTGAGGACAGGAGGCTGGGCGAGGTGGGAGGGGTCCCCGTGGTCCTGGCCCAGATTCTGCTGCTGCTGCTGCTTTGGGGCTCTCCTGCGGTCCTTCCGCTCCTCCTCGAGTCACCCCAGGGGCATCCAGTCCACCCCCTTTTCCTTCTCCTCGCAGGAGCGTCATTGGGCAGATCCTCGCCTGCGGTGGCCAAGCTGGTCTGCTGGTTCATGGAGGAGGCCGGGGGCGGAGGCTCAGCCATGTCCAGCGCCCTCAAGCCGCGCCGCGCCCTTTTGTTCCTGCCCCCACCCGGGAGACGCCTGGAAGAATCCGCCCTGGAGTCGGAGTTGCCCCCGGAGGTGGAGGCCGGCCTTGCCTTCCAGGTCCTGGGTATGGAGACCCCCCCCCCCCGCCCTTCAAATAAGAAGCAGGCCCTTTGCAAAGCCCAGCCTGTCCCCTCCCCATTCACCTGGGTGGACTGGAAGCACCTCTACATTCAGACTCACTGCGACACCCATTTCACAGGCGCCACAACTGAGGCTGGGAAACTTCACCCCTTTGGATGTGGGGCTGATGCTCCATTTCCCAACCGGGGCATGAGTTCATTATTACGCACAGACACACCCCTTGAATCTTCTCCTTTCCAGCACTCCGGCGTCAAGAAGTAAATGAAATTAAATGATTCTCTGGATCTTCAGTGCCAGAAAACACTCCTTCCCCAAGTTGCTTTCCTTGGAGGTTTTCCAGACAGAGGCTGGAAGGCCAAATGTCAGGGATTCTTGAGCTGAGATTCCTGCATTGCAGGGGGTGGGACTAGATGTTGTTTACTATTATTATTTCTAAACATATTTTTTTCTTTTCAATAGATCAGTTTTATTATTGAACAACACTAAGTAGTAGTAGTAGTAGTAATAATAATACACTATATCGTGATCAGAGTTAACAATTCCGATTCCACATATACTTATTTAGTGTCTAGGTGATATTATTATCTCAAAACATATATGTTGATTCATAACCTACTATATTATGCCTTCCAACTCTACAACTCCTTAATAATTTCATAAGATAATTTCATAATTGCCTTGTAGCTGTTCCCACCTCAAGCCTCCAATTAATTAATAAAGTCCCTTTATGTCCCTGCTCACGGCTCCCAATTAAATATAGCGGATCCACCTCACGGTTCGCCAGTTCAGTGAATTTCTGCCATTGACCACAGCCTCTCTTGTGTGAGGGAAAACTGAATGACCCAGAGTCTTGGGCAGAAGTTGAACAAAAAAAGAAAAGTTACCGGTATATTTTCCAAGAAAAAGCTGGTGTCAGGAGACACGTTCTTTCAGGCACAAGTCAGCGTATTCATCAAACTTGGAGGATGTCAGGCATTAAGCGCAGAAGTCCATGCACAGTTTTTCTTCAGCTCCCCTTGCCAAGAATCTGTTGTTCCACTTCAGGGAGATGTTCCGGTTTCTAGACATGGCGGTGAAGTGTTTGACTCCATTTCTGCCCCTCCTTCCCTCTCCTTCCTTGATTGAGTTGTGACAGGTGTCACTCACCATTCAAGGCTCTGGAGGCAGCCCAGCTTCCCTGGCGGATTCCCACTGGGGGGGGGAGTTCCTGAACGAGGGGCCCTTTCCCTCCCCCCTCCCCTCTCTCAGCCCCTCCGGAGGGATTTGCAGTCTGCCCCACAGACCCTTCTTCTGGCCTTGGGGGGTCTTTTTTCTCTCCCCCCCCCCCGACTGGAAGGAGACCCCTCTTCCGCCTACCTCCCCACAGCTTCTCCCCTTGAACTCCCGCCTGACTCCTCTCCTTCCTCTGGCCGGAGAGATTCCCCTCCAAGGTCCCCCCTCAGACCATCCCTCTCCCAATCCCCCCTTTCTCCCTCCCTCAGAAAGGGCTCCTTTCATCATTTTCCCGCCAAACGTGCTGGCTCCGCCTACTGCTGGCTTGGGAGCCAATCAGAGTGAGGCTCTAGCCCCATGGGGGAATTTCTGCGGGACTAAATCCGCTGATTGGCCTGGCTCTGCTGTCCATCACAGGCCCAAGCAAGGGGGGCACTTTCCCTTTATCTATGGGTCATATAAGTCTATCAATGACCTACCATCCATTTTAAACATTTTGGGTTTAAGATCATTTGAAATAGGTAACCTGTGCGGGTGCCAGAGCCCCGCGAGGCCTAGGGGAGCCCCCAGTGGACATTTCCTCAGAGGAGAGACCCACGGATAGGAATAAGGCGAGGTCAGGCGTTACTCCAAGTTCAAAGACACACACACACAAAATTTAAATTGAGAATATTTGAATAATAAATAAGGAAATAAAAAGTGAATAGAGAACAAAGAAATAAAAAGGGGGAAAGGTCTATTACAGTACATCACTTTAAATGCAAACAACTGCAATTGCATACATGCTTGTCTGGTATATAGGTATAGTGCTTTTTTCCGTAAAAATTGTTCAGGGTTACTGTCATTTTGACTCAAGAAAACCACATTTTATAGATAAAATCGGGAAAAATACAGAAAATGGGCAAAAGAAGTCATTTCAAGAACTCAGGAGTCCTACTGTTTTGTATTAATTTAATCTATTTTTGCTTATTCCGGATCTACTTCAAATTGGTTTCCAACCTCAGCATTTACACTGTTCAGAGGTACAAAACTGCTTGGTTGGTTTGGTTTATTAACTGGTATTTAAATCTCATTAAATAGATAAAATAAATACTTCTTAGAGGGCATCTTGTTTTACCACAAGTGTTTTCGCTGAGATTCCTGCATCGCAGGGGGTTGGACTACATGACCCTTGCGGGTCCCTTCCAATCCTGTGATTCTGTGAATTGAACTTAACTGACTGACACCCTCAGAGTTTTCTGGAACAGTGGGGAACCCAAAGGTCATCCAGTCCAACCCCCTGCGATGTGGGTGGGGGGGGGTCCGGCAGTGGAGAGACAAAGCTTGTCCCCCCCCCCACATACACTGGTTCACCTCCCCCCCCCCACTTTGTCCCTCCTGCAGACCCCTCTGGGGCCCTGTGGGGAGGGCAGGCCTCGGGGACCCCCCCACCGTGGCTGAGTCCGGATGCCAGCGAGGCTGAATCCTCCTGCGAGATCAACGCCTACGCGCCGCAAGAGTCCCACGTCCCCTGGGCGGAGGGGCTGGCGGGCGGAGGGGGCTGCCCCCGTGCCCTGGAGAGGGGCAAGTGGCTCATCGCCAGCGTCCAGGCCCCCGACGCCGAGTTCGGGGTCAGCAGCGTCCTGCACACCGAGGAGGCCCCGCCTTGGAAGCAGCAGGATGGGGTCAGCAGCATCACCTCCACCGCAGGTATTGCCTGCCTCTGGCGGGCGGAAGGGGAGCAGTGCGGCCTAGCGGTTAGAGCCCTGTGCCAGCAGCCTGGGAGAGAGGGACCGAGGGCCAGCCGCTGCTTCTCAGCCTGGCCTACCTGGCAGGGTCAGCGCTGGGGAATGGCAGAGGGAGGGGAGGGAGGCCACCTTGAGCTCCTGGGAGGAGGAGGAGGCGGGGGGGGCAGAAATGCAGTTATTTAAATGAGGAGTGCCCAGTCATCGGTTCCACTCTCCTGGGGGGCGGGGGGTAGGGGGCACCGTGGGTCAGTCGGAAAGTGGGAATCCCTGGGTAAAATGCATCTGCTGAGTTGAACTACTCGGAGTAGTTTTAAGTGGATTTTGAGTCATTAGGCAAATCTTGCTTTCATCTTGCTGGGTCTTGCAAACTGTTGTTCTGAACCATGCCCTTTTTACGGCCTTGGCTGGAGGGGGGGAGAGTTTATGCCCCCCCCAAAAAAATGGGAATTAAGTAAATCAAAGAGGTAGTGGGTTTGTTGTTTTTTCAGGCTGGGTTTGGGCTGTTCCCTTCTGGGATTCCTCCCGTGCACAGGGGGTTGGTCTAGATGACCGCTGGGGATCCCTCCCGCTCACCTCGCCCTCCTCTCTCCTTGTGCAGTGGTGCTGTCGGTCTTCACGCGGACCCCGCGCCTGGAGTCACGTCTTGGGCGCCCGGCAGTCCTTCACTGCGGCTTCTCTGCGCCTTCCTCGGCCTTCTCGGTGGAGTGGCGCCATCAGTTCCGGGGGGCCGGGAGGGTGGTGCTGGCCTATGACGGAGCCTCGCGGGGGGTGTCGGTGGCCGAGGAGGGGGCCGAGCTGCTGCTGGACGCCGAGGGTGGCGACGTCTCCCTGCGGCTGCGGAGCGTGGCCGTCCGCCACGAGGGCACCTACATCTGCACCGTCTACCTGCCCCACCTGCATGCCCAGCAGGCGCTCGAGTTCAAGGTGGTGGGTGAGTGAGCGACCGGGGGGGGTGTCTCCCTCGCAGGGAGGGCGGAGGAGAAAAGGGGGGTCCGCTGCCCAAAGGGACCCCCATAGAGCCAGCATCTTGTATTCTCACGGTCCAAATGCCGTCAAGGACCTAGGGATCCTGATAGACTGCTCCTGGGCCTGGAGGCTCCAAAAGAACGTAGGAAGAGTGCTTAAACCTGGCAGTTGCCAAATTGCCCTGAGATGGGTAGCGCTTCCTGCGTTGCAGGGGGGGTTGGGCTAGATGACCCTTGGGGATTCCTTCCACCTTTCTAATTCTAGGATTCTAAGAACCAAGCGATCCAGAGAGACTGCCACTGGACTGGGAGGCTCCTTAAGAAGAGTCTGGCCACTTGATCAAGCCAACGGGGCCCCTGTCTTCCTGTCCCCGCAGCGGCTGATCAGATGCCCTTCCCCGCTGTCAGGATTCGAATCCAAGAGCCACCCTCTCCCCTCCCGGCAGCTGGGAGACAGAAGACTTTGCTGCCTGCCGCGCTCCTGGTTGTCAGCAGGGGGGCGCTCTGCTTACTCCCTCTTCTTCCCCTCTCCCTCTGCAGAGCCCCCCCAGGTGACGCTGCGCCCCACGACGCTCTCGGTGCCCCCCGGCGCCCGCCCAGAGCTGACCTGCGAGGTCTCTGGCTTCTACCCCCTGGGGGCCTCGGTCAGCTGGAAGCGGAGGGGGTCCGGCACCCCCCAGGACGCCTTCCTGGACATTGGGGACTCAGGGCACCGCCAGGCCCCCGACGGCACCTTCAGCTTCACCAGCTTCACCCGCCTGTTGCCCATCCCGACCGAGGACCACGGGGTCTCCTACGTCTGCCACGTGGGCCACGCCGGGCTGGGCGAGGCGGGGGTCAAGAAGGCGGTCGTGCTGCATGTGGCAGGTGAGGGGCATCTGTGTGCATGTCTGCGCTTGTGGGTCTGTCCTGGGGTCCTAGGCCCAGGAGACTGGCTGCGGGTGCGATTTCTGACTCTCCTTTGCTGGAGGCTTTTAGGCCGAGGTTGGGGGAGGGGTCGTCCGTTCTGCGTGATTTAGCTAGGATTCCTGCCTGGCAGGGGGTTGGACTAGATGACCCTCAGGGTCCCTTCAGGGATTTGAATCCGTTGTTTTGGGTCCCGTCCGATGGCTAGGGATTGGGGCCTCCGGGCCTTAATCTCTGGAATATGGCCTTTCGTAAAACACCCAGGCCCCAGCCCATCCAGGACTTGGGAGGGTTAAACGGCGATTCCTGCCTGGCAGGGGGTTGGGCTAGATGACCGCCGGGGTGCCCTCCCAACTAGGATCCTGTGAATTGGCGCTGTTCAAGTAGGGTATGGGTGAGGATATGGGGGGTGGCCAAGGCAGGGTGGGAGTGAGGGTCTGACTTCGCCCCCCTTCTCCCTCGCTGACGCCCCCCTTCTGCCTGTGCCCCGTCTCCCCCCACCCAGGGTCCCTGGGCCCCTCCCTGGAGGACGCCATCGGCTTGTTCCTGGTCGCCATTGTGCTCCTGGGCGTCTTGCGATCCCTCTTCAGATGGGGTAAGGCTGTCCTCACCCACTCCCTCTGTACTGTTATTTTTGTTGTAAATATAGTCATATTTTATCATTTGGTCAATATTTTGGGGGAATTCTCCTCATTAACATTTCCCTGCTTCATTTTCCTCCTTTTTCCAGCTTCCGAAGAAAAACCCAAATTGGAGAAGGCCAAATCGGAGGTCAGTGCCCAAGATGCTCCCAAGACCACCACGTTCTCTCTATTCCTCAGTTTTTTTATTCTTTTAGAAATATATCTCTATGCCACTCACTGAGAGGCAGTGCGGTGCAGTGGTGAGAGTGCCAGCCTAGGCCCAGGCAGAGTGGTCTGGGTTCGAATCCCCAGTCCCTGGCCATGATTAAGCTTGCAGGGTGGTCTGGGGGGCGGGCAATCCACTCTGCCTACTTCACAGGGTTGTTGTGGAGCGATTCCTGCCATTGTGGCCCCCAGCCAGTTAATGTTTCCTCTCCGAATCGGGTCAGAATCTCACGGATTTCTCTTCTTTCTGCAGTAACGGACTTTGGGCAACCGAACTCCTGGCTTTGTTTGTTGCCTGTCTCCGGATCCCGCTGACAGGGCGAAGTGGATCGTAGGCCCCCGGACTCCTGGGTCCCTCCTTGCCCCACCGGTCCCTCGTTGGAAGGAAAGCCCCCTTCCCCTTCCTTTTTGGGGTCAGGGGTCTGCTTGGCTTTGCATCCTGCAGATTCACGGCTGTGATTTTAAGGAGGCGGCCAGATCTGTGCTTAGCAAAAGCCCCGCTTTCTGACAGTCCCTGCCCCTCACTTGCGTGCTGTGAAATTATAGAAGTGTAGAATTGGAGGGACCCCTGAGGGTCATCTAGTCCAACCCCCCCCAAAAAAACAGTAATCGCATCAAAAGCAACCCTCAGCTCCTGGGCTGCAGACTCTGCACATGCTCTGGGAGACTCTTGACGGGGGGCCTGTGTTGTCTTTGGGATGGTTGCAGAGAACCTTTTTGGAGTAGGGGAGACAGACTTGACAAGATTGGCATACCCCCCCAAAAAATAAATCAGGGATCCTCCACTTACAGAATATGGGTCATCGGGTGTCCCTTTACCTACCCCTCTGGTGGATCTGAAGTGGTACACTCCAGACCCAAGTTTATCCCCTCTAGAGACCTGGGTGCAAAAGGAGCCTGTTTCCCCACAACATCCCTGCAGAGACGGCCATGCAGATCAGCTTTTGTTCCCCTCGGCCGGCCCTCTCTCTCGATACAGACAAGGACCTGCCCCACTTTCCGCACCCAGAGCCCAAAAGTAGCCCCCTCCCCATTCTGTGTAGATTCTGCTGTAGATTGTAAGCCCCGTGGGGCAGAGCCAACTTGGAGAATAAACATGTTTTGAAAAGAAATGCATGCCGTGTGTCTGTTTTTTTCCTTCCAGGGCTGAAGGAGAGGTGAGGGGGGCAAGTTGAATAAGCCAAAATCAATGGATCTCAACAACAAACAACAAATTTTAAATTTATTTTTTACAATTTACAGTGGTGTAAAATAAAAGGTATCGGAAATGAAATGATTGTTGCCTTTTCTTTGTTTACAGATTTTTTATTAAGATTTATTAAGGGATGCGGGTGGCGCCGTTGGTTAAACCTCAGAGCCTTGGGCTTGCTGATCAGAAGGTCGGTGGTTTGAATCCCCATGACGGGGTGAACTCCCGTTGCTCGGTCCCAGATCCTGCCCACCTAGCAGTTCGAAAGCACTTCAAGGTGCAAGTAGATAAATAGGTACTGCTCCGGCGAGAAGGTAAATGGCGTTTCCGTGTGCTGCTCAGCTTAGTCATGCTGGCCACATGACCCGGAAGATGTACTCCGTCTCCCCCGGCCAGCGATGCAAGATGAGCGCCACAACCCCAGAGTCAGACACGACTGGACCTAATGGTCAGGGGTCCCTTTTGGATTAAAAACGCTTAACCTAGACGCACAGAGGTTGCATAAACTGTGATTTGTGGTCAACACACTTGACTTTATCAGATAAGAAACTAGCTTGAGCTTGAAAAATTGTCAGAGCATGAAAAGCAGGGCCGCTTGTGGTCGGCACGTATTCAATATTAAGACAATCTTGTTTGCTTTGGCCCAGTTCTCTAATCTGTTAAGGTCATTTTGAAGTGTGATCCTGTCCTCTGGGGTATTAGCCACCCCTCCCAATTTGGTGTCATCTGCAAACTTGATCAGGATGCCCTGATCAAGTTTGCAAGTTTTCTAAAGTTTTCTAAAGTCCACTTTTCTAAATTGCACTGTTTTGCCCATTTTAACATCTTTGTGCTTAAGGACCTCCTTTTGCCCTGGTTTGCCCTGTGGGATCTTTTAACTTCCCTTGTTGATCTCTTTTTAATGATAGGAAGAGAGATATTGTTGTATTATCTGGTTCTACAGACTCAGCTAGAATTTTTTCCAGAAGGTTTAACAAGTACCCAACAGGATGGCAAGAATTATATTACAGTCAGACAAAAGGAATTTTATGTGTTCCATGTCCTCTGTTAGTACTACAAGCCCCCAATGACTCACAATCCCTCATTTGTCCCAGAAGGTTGGGAGCAATAATGATAATGATAATTTATTATTTATACCCCACCCATTGGGCTGGGTTTCCCCAGCCACTCCTACTCTGGAGTGGGAGTCTTATATTCTTGTTTTAGCATCTCCTGAGGATAGTTCTGAAATTTGCTTTCTTAGCCTGAATTCGGCCTTGAGTGACTTGAGCTACTGGTCTCCATGCCAGAGATGACTTAGCAGTTGAGCTGGCTGGACCCAAAACTTCTGCTCATCTTTAGAGCTGCTGAGACCCTAGAAGGTCGGTCATGGTATCTGGCTCCTGCTGTTACTTAGCCACCTCCTCATTTTCCTTATTCATGTAAAACTGAGTAATTCTTGCTTGTGCTTTTTGTAACCATTCTGGGTCAACAGCATTTCCCCCCTTAATTCCTCATCAAGTTTCCTGATACCAGTTACATATACCATTTTCTAAAATTCTTTGATTATCCCTGCTGTGTTTTATTTAATGGAAATTGAGACTGGTTTTCCAGCTGAAGCTTTTCCGAAACACTCCCCTGTGTGAAGTATCTCTTGGGAATCGTGGGTGGAGCTGAGAAGGAAGCTTTCCCCACATTTCAAGCACTCATTTCTTCCCCCCATTAGATTATCCTTCTGCATGAAGAGCTTTCTTTGATGGGAAGTGGAGAGGGAGCTCAGACTGAAATTCTCTCCACACTCTGAATATTTATATGGTTTCTCCATTGCGAGGATTTTCTTGTCGTCTCCCTTCTTCTTCCTTTCCCATTAACCACCTACAACCTACAACCCAGGGTAGTATAATTAATTATGATAATAGCCTCAGGAATAGAGTCTGAAATGATTGAACAATGCAAATGAATGCTTGTGAAAGAGGAAGAAGCAAAGGGAGTTACTGCCTTTTTGGCTGCTCTTACCTAACCTATTTATGGGAACTGGAGATTCAAAAAGCCTGGCTCTTTCCAGGGATGGATTGAATTTGGCTCAATCATGGAATCTGCTCCATCTCCAAGGTCAGTCATTTCTTTGCTCAACCAAAAGCAGAAAGATGCAGAAAGGAAAAATGGAAACTGGACAGGATAGCCCTCCTTGTCCCTAACATCTCTGAAGCCTGCATTTAAAAGGCATGGGCAGCTCAGACCAGCCTTATCCTGTTTTGAAAAGGCAGGACTGGTGGAATAATATTCCCAGACGAAACAGGAGATACCCCTCCTATTGACAGTTTTCCATTCAAGGAGAGTTGTGGGTGTGTTAAAAGCTCAGGTGCTGTAGGTGGCGCTATTGGGCTCCCTCAAAATAGCAAATGTCAGTGCAAGCAGAAGGGCTCCACCTGCAGGAATAGGGGAAAGATCAGGCAGGAGATCCCCCTCCTGGCCCCTGGAGCCCTTTCTGGATGGCCCTCGCTTGTTCCTCCCCTTCAGGCAGTAGTTCAACAGGATCCCTGCAGGTCTATGGGGACCACTGGAGCCCCGGGGGGGGGGGACTCTGGAGGAACTGGCTGAACTGGGGTCCTCTCAGTCCAGCCCAGACAAGAAAGAGAGGGAGCTCTCAGAAGAGGAAGCCATTGCGGAGAAGAACCGGACTCGGCTGTCCTCTGTTGAGGGTCTCCTGCCTTTCTTCCAAGGCTTCCTGGGGGCTGCAATGGCCAGAGGAAGAGACAGGCCCCCCACCCTGAATCCCCTGCAGGGCCCTGGGGAGCAAGCAGACCCTGCCTCAGTTTCCTTCCCCAAGGCCTTGGAGGGACCTTGGGGTGCGGAAGGAGGACCCCCAAATGGAGCTTAGGCTCCTGGCAAATGGGGAAAGGAACATGATGTGGCACTTTCCAGCTGAGTCCAGGAATCGCCTCCAAGGTCCAGGGACTGATCTGCCCTGGCTTCCTCCTCGGAGGTCCCTTCAGAAGGAGAAGGGGTCCCAGGTCTCCATGGGGGAAACGGGGGGGAAGCATCCCTGAGGCCTGCGTTCGAGGCCAAGGCTTTCCCCTTTCAGGCTCCAGCCACCTTCTCTGTGGTTTTTATGGGAGATGCAGAGATGGGCTCACATGCAGACATTCCCAAGTTTCATAAGGATCCCTTGAAAAAGATGGGCTCTGCTTCAGAATATCTCCTCCCCCCCTTCTGTAAATTGAACATCACAGTAAGAAAATTTTCAGTTTAAAATTTATTGCCTATTCATTTTTTTAATGTTTTAAAGACTAGTTTCTAACAATAATTTTAGTGTTTCAGTCTCATTACAAATCACTTTCAGATTTATTTATTTTTAAATCCAGTCAAGTATATGTAGTAGAAATTCAAAAAGAAGTTCCTAGACTGGAGGTCACCCACAGAAACCCAAAAGAAAAGGAGGAAGTATCCAAGTGGAAAGATAGGCCTTTATTGAAATACAAAGGTCACGCTGAGCCAGAAAGAAAAATCTGTGAGCTCAGAGGGCTGGTTTCTCTTTCTTACTTTCACGTCTGCTAAGTTTCCTGAAATTTTTTTCCAGTAATGAAGCTGAGAAACCTTTAGTCTAAAGTTCTTCTTTTGCCAATGAACTTTGCCTCTGCGTGATTTATTGGGATCCAGATACATCCACTCCAAAGAAGCTTCTGGAGCTCTGCTCTCCATCCAGACATGGAGCGCCTTGGCATTGAAGACCCAGAAAAAGAGACCGAGGGGAATGTGTGGGTCAGAAGCTGGGAGTCGTTGGAAAGGAGTCGCTGGGAGAGGCAGGAGGTTGTGTTGAGCAGGCAATTTTGTGTTGAGCAGGCAATTTTGGGGACCCTTAGATGACCCCTCCCCCGACATTTGACCCCTCTGTGCAATTGGGGTGACGGAAGTGGCGCCTCCCCTTCAGAGCGGGTCTGCCTGGGCATGACAGGTCTCTCTGTTGCATCCTGGAGCCCTCTCTCCACCTGGCTGCCTGTTGAGCACTAGAGGGGGAACTGCTCCGCTCGCTGGAAACGGAGGGCAGATCCCTGACAACTAGGAAAAGAAGAAAGAAGAGGAAGCAGGATTGGGTGAACATTCAAGGAGGCAATAATTTTGGGTTATGACTTGGCTGAGATTTGTTGGAACAGTTTTTAAAAGGCTTTATAGAAACTGGACGGAGAAACTGGAGAAATGCTAATTTGGATTATTAGCCGATCATTATAAGAGTCATATTGCACTATCTGAGGGCTTAAGATTTGAAGGCTGGGCAAGGGAGGGAAATGTAGGGAAAGTGTCATCTTATGGAAGGGAGGAAAAAGGCTGGATGTTAAATACATTTGGGTATATTCTGGAGTGAATATTCTGAGTAATTGTTGCTACAGATGATTTTCAGACAGAAATGGGTGTTTCCTTTTCATCTCTTTTTGTATTATTATATTAAGATTCCTTTACAGTGGTACCTTGGGTTACAGACGCTTCAGGTTACAGACTCCACTAACCCAGAAATAACGCTTCAGGTTAAGAACTTTGCTTCAGGATAAGAACAGAAATCGTGCTCTGGCAGCACAGCAGCAGCGGGAGGCCCCATTTGCTAAAGTGGTGCTTCAGGTTAAGAACAGTTTTAGTTTAAGAACGGACCTCCGGAACAAATTAAGTACTTAAACAGAGGTACCACTGTATTTTGAATTAAGGAGGACACACACAGGAAGAGGACAGTTGGAGGTGGGAGGGACCTGCAAGGAACACAGGGAAGGAAGGATCTCTCAGGGTGGGAGATGGGGAGAAGAGGGGGGCACCCAGGGGAGAGCAGGGGGATCCCACCTTTCTATGTGTTTATGAATGATATGATATATATGATACAAATGTCGTAAAGGGTATTTTTAGTTTATCCGCCCTTTCTATTTTCTATACAATTGTATTTTGTAATGGTTGTTTAATATTTTTTGGGTTTTTTTGGGTTTTCCCTCTGTATGAATTCTTTGATGGGAAGTGAGATGGGCACTTTGACTGAAGCTCTTCCCACATTCAAAGCATTGATAGGGTTTCTCCCCTGTATGAATTCTGTGATGGGAAGTGAGATTGGAGCTACTAGTGAAGCTCTTTCCACATTCAAAGCACTGATAGGGTTTCTCCCCTGAATGAATTCTTTGATGCAAAGTGAGACTGGCGTTTTTACTGAAGCTCTTCCCACATTCCAAGCACTCATAGGGTTTCTCCCCAGTATGAATTCTTTGATGGGAAGTGAGCGTGGACCTTTGACTGAAGCTCTTTCCACATTCCAAGCACTGATAGGGTGTCTCCCCTGTATGAATTCTTTGATGGTAACTAAGATGGTGGCTGTGACTAAAGCTCTTTCCACACATGTGGCATTCAAAAGGTTTCTCCCCTGTATGAATTCTTTGATGGCTTGTGAGTTTAAACCCATCCTGGAAGCTTTTTCCACATTCCAAACACTGATATGGTTTCTCCCCTGTATGAGTTCTTTGATGGGACATGAGATTGCCCCTCTGACTGAAGCTCTTTCCACATTCTAGGCATTGATATGGTTTATCCCCTGAATGAATTCTGTGATGGGAAGTGAGTTCACCCTTCCATTTGAAGCTCTTTCCACATTCTAAGCAATGATAGGGTTTCTCCCCTGAATGAATTCTGTGATGGGAAGTGAGTTGACCCTTCCATTTGAAGCTCTTTCCACATTCCAAGCAATGATAGGGTTTATCCCCTGAATGAATTATATGATGGGAAGTAAGATAGGTGCGTTGACTGAAGCTCTTTCCACATTCCAAGCACTGATAGGGTTTCTCCCCTGAATGAATTCTTTGATGCAAAGTGAGACTGGCGTTTTTACTGAAGCTCTTCCCACATTCCAAGCACTCATAGGGTTTCTCCCCAGTATGAATTCTTTGATGGGAAGTGAGCGTGGACCTTTGACTGAAGCTCTTTCCACATTCCAAGCACTGATAGGGTGTCTCCCCTGTATGAATTCTTACATGCAAAGTGAGAGAATACTTCCGACTGAAGCTCTTTCTACATTCTCTGCACTGATACAATTTCTCCCTACTCTGTGTTGTTTTGTGTGAAGTGAGGCTATTCCTTCGAATGCAGCTCTTTCGTTGATGGGAGATGGACTGGGAGTTCTGATGAATGTTCTCTTCACATTCCAAATGTTTATATGACTTCTCCACTATGTGGATTCTGTTGTGGTCCCCCTTGTTCTTCCCTTCCAGTTCATCACCATCTGCAATGAAGAGAGAAGCTAATGAGAACCTCAGGAAGAAATGGGAGCTCCAGATTATTGAACAATGTTAATGAATAATTGTGATAGGGGAAGAACTGAACCAAATGCAGACAGAAGCTAAAACACCAAAAATAAAACTTACAAGATTTACTTCAACTTTCTTAAAAACTCTGGAGCCAACATTTAGGAAGTCCTGGGCAGTTTTTAGGAAAGCCTGGTCATTGTTTAAAAAGGCATGACTAGATTAAGAACATTCACAGAGGAAACAGTTGATATCTCTCCATTCAGGGTTCATGGTAGTGATGTTAGAATCCCAGATGCTGTTGGTCTCCATCCAAATAGTGGAGGTTCATCACATTGAGGTTACTTGCTTAATTCCAAAACTGATCTTATGATCCAACAGAGAGTTTTACTGAGAGTGTCCATGATCCCACGATTCTCCTCCTTGACTTCTTTATGCAGAACACTCTGGTCAGGATACAAACAGCAATATCTTCATCTGAACATTCCCCATCAGAAGTTATCTCAATCTGCTTGGTCTAAATTTAAATTTTGTTAATCTCTTTCTTCACTTTGAACCCCCCTCCCATTTTAATTAGGAGACCAACTCTCTATTGTTTCATTGGTGACAGAAGAGGAAAAATGACTATTACATACACTTAATCTAAGCACAACAACCACAAGAGCTCCTGGCTAGGCACTCGGCTATGCAATGTTGCATGTTCTCTGTTCTCTGTTCTCTTCTGTTTCCCCCCTTTTTGTTTCAGTTTAAAGTAATTCATGAACCAATAACTCATACACTGACCACTAATGATGAATCATGTTATAAATATTCCAGCAAATTTATCCTGCTATTTTATATACAAATGACATGAGAAGACATGGTCTACACGTTTGCATCATTTTCCAATTAGAAGGTAAATGCCAAATGTAAGACTGAAAGGAAAATTAGACATAAATTTATAGATTTGGTAAAATGGAAACAAAAAAGGAAGTCAGTTTCATGTACTGCGGATTAGCTCTGCAGGATTCCTTTTTGTGAATGGGACTAGATTAGAAGTGACAGCCGGTGGAACTTTGTTACAAAACAGAACTGAATACTGGAGTTAAGAAATTACCTTGGAACTGGCTGGCATTAAGTTACAACTATAGCTAAGCAGGGGAACTCTCTATTTTTACTGGGGGAGAAATCTTCCAGAGAGCTAAGAGAACCTGGACTAGCTGAAATTGGATTTGAACTGGAGTTTTTATGGCGACTGAGACCAGGAAGTGCAAGATCTACCTGCAAGGAATAATTTGGAGAACTTGCATCATAATTAAGGATTACAAATCTGGATCATAGGCTACTGACACTTAACATCTTAGAGAAGGAGGACAGTGCACACATCTTGAACGAGAAGTATAATCTATTTTAATTGTGTTCTGATATTTTGGTACCACACAGCCTAAGGGGGGGATTTGATTTTTGTATTAGACTGAGAGAGGATAGAGTGACCTTTAATAAGATAAAACAGTGGGGGGGGCAGTTTCATTTTTGGCTTGACTGGGAACAAGCAGGTTTAACCTTGACTAGAGCAAAACAGTACTTTGGCCACCTCATGAGAAGAAAAGACTCCCTAGAAAAGACCCTGATGTTGGGAAAGATGGAGGGCACAAGGAGAAGGGGACAACAGAGGATGAGATGGTTGGACAGTGTTCTCGAAGCGACTGGCATGAGTTTGGCCAAACTGCGGGAGACAGTGAAAGATGGGCATGCCTGGCGTGCTCTGTTCCATGGGGTTACGAAGAGTCGGACACGACTAAACAACAAAGAGCAAAACAAAGTGTTTAGTGGTGGGAAACGCTCTAGGAAAATATGGATAAAGCAAAATAAGAGGGGGGCGTGTCACGAGGAAAGCTTCAATTGATAGAACACGTGGAAGTGCTCAGGAAGAAACAGGAAGGCCAGACTTTGCTGAATTTCTCTCACAACAGTTTACTGAGTTCAGGAATGAAATGGCCCAATCAATGAAAGATTTGACACAGCAAATGCATGTAGATTTGGAAAAACTGATACTGTGCTGTCAGAAAAATTTGAGAAATTGGGGGTTAAGGTTAAAGATTTGGAGAAAAAGGTAGACAAATTGGAAAAGAGTAATGAAGATCTGGGCCAATTAAAGGAGGAATATCAAGCAATGCTAGGGGCTGTGGGGGGTTTACAGCAGACACAGGGAACTTTGCAGGATCAGGTTCTTATTTGGCAAATGAAAGAGCGAGAAAGGATATTGAGACTGAGGAATTTCCCGATTTCTGATGAAGAATCAAATCTAGAAATGTATGTTTCTGAGATAATAGATGGGAGAAAGCAAAGACTAGGTGGCAGAAAGGGTTGAGAGTTGTTTCAGAATATGTACCTGAGAAGCCCGACAGAGGAAGTAGCCAGGGGATGTCCTCTTAACATTTACTAACAAGAAAATAAAAGATCCAATATTACAAAAAAGTTTTGAGGATAACCTGATGGTTGCTGACCAGAAAGTGGACGTTTTCCGGGAGATACCTTTCCAGCTCAGACTCAGAAGACAGAAATATAAATTATTGACAATAATTTTGAGAAGAGCAGACATAAAATATAAATGGAAATACCCAGAAGGGATCTCATTTACATTTTTTTAGAAAAAGAGTTAAATTGACATCAGAAATGCAGGCTAAGGAGTTTTTGGAGAAACATAGGAGAGAGTTGGAGAACTGGAGAGATCCAATGGCACAACAAAGGGATGCTCTGCAACAACTGTCATTGGGAGGAGCTGGGAGAAATGGGGAAAATGGGGGGGGGGACCTTATATTATAATTGACTCTGATGATGGCCAGTCTTAAAATATGGAGTTGGAAGGTTAACCATTGAACTGTAAAGCAAAATGTAATAGAATTCAGCATGAGGTGAGTAAACAGAAATTGGATATTATTTGTCTCCAAGAAACACACGTCACAAAAAACACACAAAATAATTCTGATTAATAAAAAATTAGGAATGGATTTTGTCTCCAAGGATAGTGCAAAAAAGAGAGGAGTGGTTTTCTATATAAATCCTGCACTGGAACCCAAATTAATTCAAAAAGATGAAAAAGGAAGAGTATTGATAGTGCAAATTAAAAATCAGGGAGAAAAAATAATAATTTTGGTTGGAATATACACTCCAAATGAGAAAAAAGCAGTTTTTTAAAATAAAAAATTGCAAACAGACTTACTTGAGTTTGCTGATCAAAAAATGATATTGATGGGTCACCTGAATGGTGTACCTTCTTTAGAAAAATATAGGTCAGCTAGGAAAAAAGATACCAAAGAAGGCAGATTACCAAAGGCTTTTTTGACATGACCCAAACAATGGATTTGAATGACATATGGAGAGAAAAATGTTGGATAAAGTGTTCACTCTCATGTCTATGATAGCAGCTCATGGATAGATGCCGTATGGATTTCTAAAGAATTGGAAGGCAAAGTAAAAAAAATATAGAAATTCATCCCAGAATTTTGTCAGACCATAAGAGAAATTGAGAGGCAAGGGGAAAAATTGGATGAAATAGTGAAAAAGGAAAAGGATCTGTGGAAAAAAAGCCAACGAAGAGCCCCAAAATGTGTTCCCCTTGGCCATCTCCATCCACCTGCTTGCCTCCCCCTACCCCCAAACTGAGCAAGCCCCAATACCTTTCCAGCTCCATCCCTCCACGTCCCCATCTCCACTCCCCTGGGATTCACCAGATCTCTCCGAGGTCCCTGGGAGCGGATGCTCAGAGGTTGTGGGGAGGGATGCAGGAGACAACCTGACCAGGTCCACCGTCCGTCTTCCCCCTTCCATCCTCGCTACCTTTGCAGGATCTGTCTCTTTCATCCTTCCTGAGGAGTCAAGGAGCCAAAACAAGCTGCAGGGTCCTGGGAGAGAGGAAGAAGCAAAGGGAGCCTCAGTGGCCCTGCAGGGATTCTCCTGTCCTAGATATTCTCCTGCCCCTGGAAAAGCACAACAGAAGCCCCATTTCTAAACCTCTCCAGTGGTTCCAATTTCCTCTGTTTGCTCCTCTCCCCACTTCATAAGGCTGGCAGGGTCTGCACAGTAGTGACCTCAAGGTAGAACCCCTTGAACTCAGAGGGGCTTGGTGCCAAAACCAGTCACAGTCCTGTCCCCAAGTCTGAAAACTGCAACACCAGGCATGCATATCTATGGTTATCATAAGGCAAAAGTTCATCAAAGTTTTAATAATCATAAAAATTGATTCTTAAAGTTTGGGAGTAATATAAAGATTTATTAGAACAAAAAACACCATGGTGGCTTTCCCCATTAGAAGCAGTATCTTAGAAAAAAGTAAATATGAAGATAAATTGGCAGACATATAGAGAGCTGTTAACAGAAATCGACAACCAATTAAAATTAAATGACTTTGAAGAAGTAAAAGAAAAGGTAATAGACTGGTTACAATATTTCCAACTAAATGAAAATCATAAAAGGAAAGGATTTAGTTATGAACTGTCAGTCAGGTGGCTAGCTGTGGGTGGAGCTAGTCAGTGCTTGGACTGCAGTGACTGAGGAAGGAGCACTAGGTGAGCTGAGCTTGGGAGACTGTAGCTTTTGTGGGTTTGTCCTTTTGGGGCTGTGTGTGAGAAAGTTTGTGTGCTTATTTGTTTCCTTATTTGTCTGTGTGCTTGTGCTTGTTTTCTAGGGCTTCTGCCTCTTGATTTTGGGTGACTGTCCAGGCTTGTGTGTGTGTTTGTTTCTGGCCGTGACCTTGTAGGTGAACTTTCACCTTGGAAGTGTGCTCTCCCTGAGTCAGGTGATTAGGTGATTAGTCAGGTGGTTAGCTGTGGGCGGAGCTAGTCAGTGCTTGGACTGCAGCGGCGAGCGCCTATTGGCGCGCGCAGTTTAACTCATCTTTTAAATTTAGGGCAGCAAGTCTCACACGTATATTAGAGGAGAGCCTAGGCTTCTTCTTCTCCCCCCCCCCCCCGACTTCAAGCTTTTCAAGATGGAGGGTGAGGTAACAACCGTAGTCACTTGCAATTCCTGCGCAATGTTTGTGTTCTTGCCAAAGGATGTAGGCAGCTACACCTGCAGCAAATGCAAGTTGGTTGCCCTACTGGAGGACAATGTCCAGCAACTTCAGGCTCGTGTTTCTACGTTCCAGAGAATCAATGAGCTGGAGCTTTTCTTGGATGCAGCAGAGCACACTATCTGCACCAAGGAGGAGACAGGGGACATCCCTGAGGAGGAGGTCAGTTCCCCAACACAGCAGCTAGAAGTATGGAGGAACGTGACTCATAGAAGTAGAAGGCCCAGGGATCGCTCTGAGTGTTTAGAACTACAGAATCGATTTGAAGTGCTCTCCCTTAACATGGAAGACGAGGAACAGACTCCATTTGAAGATCTCTCCCTCATCACAGTTGATCAGGAATATGAAGATGAGCACCAAAGTCAGTCCTCCGGGAATATGCAGGTAACCTTGGAAGAGACAGCACATGGAAGAATCCCAACCAAACCTATGAAGAGGCGTGTAGTGGTGATAGGGGATTCCCTACTGAGGGGTACAGAAGCAGTGATCTGTGGGCCTGACAAGATGTCTCGAGAGGTGTGCTGTCTCCCCGGGGCCAAGATCAAAGATGTAACAGAGTGGCTGCAAGGAATCATAAAACCCACTGGCAAATACCCCTTCCTTTTGGTCCATGTGGGAACCAATGACACTGCAAGCCATAGCCTCCAGAAGATCAAAAGTGATTATGAGGCTCGGGCAGGAAGTTGAAGCAATTAAATGCACAAATTGTCATCTCATCTGTCCTCCCAGTTGAACAACATGGCCCAGGGAGAGGGGGGGAAATAGGGGAAGTGAACAACTGGCTTCGCAAATGGTACAATCAGGAACGGTTTGGATTCTTAGATCAAGGTCTGCAGTTTCTTGAAGATGGACTTCTGGCAAGTGATGGGCTACACCTCACAAGGGTTGGAAGGAATGTTTTTGCCACAAAACTCATCAGGAGGGCTTTAAACTGACTTATGTGGGAGAGGGAGACAGACTCCTACCTTCCGGACCACTATCAAGTGCTGAAGATGATCATCCAAATGTCAAGGACCAAATGGAGCAAACACCACGCAGACCTAGTGGTGGGAGGAAAATATTTGAAACTCCAAAGCCAAGTTGAGTGTATCTGGGTCAAAATTAAGGGAGAGAAAAATAACAGTGATCTCATTGTGGGAGTTTACTATAGACCCCCAAGCCAAACTGAGGACACAGATGATGCCTTGCAGACAATTTCATTGTCCAGAAAGTGGGAGAAGCAACAAGAGGATCAGCCATGTTAGATCTGGTCCTAACCAATAGTGATGACCTGGTTAGTGGGGTAGAAGTGGCAGGATCATTAGGTGGGAGTGACCATGCTCTACTGGAGTTTATTATACAGCGGAAAGGAGCAACCAAGCATACTAAGACTCAAATTCTAGACTTTAAGAAAGCCGACTTCAGAAAACTTAGGGAAATGCTGGGTGAAATCCCATGGACAGAAATGCAAAGGCCTTCATCTCATGCGAATTCTTTCCCATTGTTATACCTTTTATGCCTTGGTCACTCCTTATTGCCATTGCCAAGATTTCTAGTACCAAAATAGAAAGTGGAGGCGAAGGGGGACAGCCTTGCCTGGCCCCCTTACTTATTTTAAATTCTTCTGTCATTTCACTGTTGTTGTTGTTCAGTCGTTCAGTCATGTCCGACTCTTTGTGACCCCATGGACCAGAGCACACCAGGCACCCCTATCCTCCACTGTCTCCCACATTTTGGCCAAACTCATGCTAGTCGCTTCGAGAACACTGTCCAACCATCTCATCCCCTGTCGTCCCCTTCTCCTTGTGCCCTCCATCTTTCCCAACATCAGGGTCTTTTCCAGGGAGTCTTCTCTTCTCATGAGGTGGCCAAAGTACTGGAGCCTCAACTTCAGGATCTGCCCTTCCAGTGGAGAAGAAGAAGAAGAAGAGTTTGGATTTGATATCCCGCTTTTCACTACCCGAAGGAGTCTCAAAGCGGCTAACATTCTCCTTTCCCTTCCTCCCCCACAACAAACACTCTGTGAGGTGAGTGGGGCTGAGAGACGTCAGAGAAGTGTGACTAGCCAAGGTCACCCAGCAGCTGCATGTGGAGGAGTGGAGATGCGAACCCGGTTCCCCAGATTACGAGTCTACCGCTCTTAACCACTACACCACACTGGCTCTCTGATTTCAGGGCTGATTTCTTTAAGGATGGATAAGTTTGATCTTTTTGCAGTCCATGGGACTCTCAAGAGTCTCCTCCAGCACCATAATTCAAAAGCATCAGTTCTTCGGCGATCAGCCTTCTTTATGGTCCAGCTCTCACTTCCATACATTACTACTGGGAAAACCATAGCTTTCACTATTTAGTATCAATTTGGCTCTCTGATTTGGATATATTGCCTCAAAACCCCTAATAATATTTTCTCCATGTCCTGTCTTTTCTATAGCTTTACATGATGCTCCAAGAGATTTTTCAAAGTCCTTCTCTACGTCTATCAGCATCAAAATGGCTTTTTAATCCGATCTTGCTTCTAAATATTCTAAAATATCTATTATGTTTCTCATATGATTGTACATGTGTCTGATCTCTGTGTATGATTTCATTCAACACTATAAAAAATGTAGGTCTATAATTTTTGATTAGTGTTGGATCTGCTCCTTGTTTGGTTATCTGCTCCTTGTTTGGTTATCAGCGTGATATGATTTTGGTATTCTTCCTTCTTTTAAAATTCCATTCAGTACTGTTTTCATTGGTTCTGATAATACATCTTCTAACTTGTTATAACTTGGGTTCCATGATCCATCTTCTAACTTGTTATAACTTGGGTTCCATGATCACTGCAGATGGTGACAGCAGTCACGAAATTAGAAGACGCCTGCTTCTTGGGAGAAAAGCAATGACAAACCTAGATAGCATCTTAAAAAGCAAAGACATCACTTTGCCGACAAAGGTCCGTATAGTTAAAGCTATGGTTTTCCCAGTAGTAATGTATGGAAGTGAGAGCTGGACCATAAAGAAGGCTGATGGCCGAAGAATTGATGCTTTTGAATTATGGTGCTGGAGGAGACTCTTGAGAGTCCCATGGACTGCAAGAAGATCAAACCTATCCATTCTCAAAGAAATCAGCCCTGAGTGCTCACTAGAAGGACAGATCCTGAAGCTGAGGCTCCAGTACTTTGGCCACCTCATGAGAAGAGAAGACTCCCTAGAAAAGACCCTGATGTTGGGAAAAATGGAGGGCACAAGGAGAAGGGGATGACAGAGGATGAGATGGTTGGACAGTGTTCTCGAAGCTACTAACATGAGTTTGGCCAAACTGCGAGAGGCAGTGAAGGATAGGCGTGCCTGGCGTGCTCTGGTCCATGGGGTCACGAAGAGTCGGACACGACTGAACGACTGAACAACAACAACAACAACAACTTGTTATAAAATGCCACCGATAATCCATCTGTCCCTGGGGACTTTCCTATCTTTGCTTTTGAGATTGATTGCTGCACCTCTATCACCGCTCTTGGTAGATTTATTTTTCAATCTGTTATTGTTGGGAGTCTATTTTGGGCAAGTAGCCTATCTGATTCATTGGAACAACTGGAAAGGTTTAGAAAAGGGACTTCTGTTGGGAAGGGGCTGCCCCATTTGTGCTTCCCCAGGGGCAGGAGAATATCTAGGGCAGGAGAATCCCTGCAGGGCCCCTGAGGCTCCCTTTGCTTCTTCCTCTCTCCCAGGACCCTGCAGCTTGTTGTGGCTTCTCTGCTCCTCTAGAACAATGAAAGAGATGGATCCCGACGTTGTTGTTGTTGTTGTTCAGTCGTTCAGTCGTGTCCGACTCTTCGTGACCCCATGGACCAGAGCACGCCAGGCACGCCTATCCTTCACTGCCTCTCGCAGTTTGGCCAAACTCATGTTAGTAGCTTCGAGAACACTGTCCAACCATCTCATCCTCTGTCGTCCCCTTCTCCTTGTGCCCTCCATCTTTCCCAACATCAGGGTCTTTTCTAGGGAGTCTTCTCTTCTCATGAGGTGGCCAAAGTACTGGAGCCTCAGTTTCAGGATCTGTCCTTCCAGTGAGCACTCAGGGCTGATTTCTTTAAGAATGGATAGGTTTGATCTTCTTTCAGTCCATGGGACTCTCAAGAGTCTCCTCCAGCACCATAATTCAAAAGCATCAATTCTTCGGCGATCAGCCTTCTTGATGGTCCAGCTCTCACTTCCGTACATTACTACTGGGAAGACCATAGCTTTAACTATATGGACCTTTGTCGGCAAGGTGATGTCTTTGCTTTTTAAGATGCTGTCTAGGTTTGTCATTGCTTTTCTCCCAAGAAGCAGGCGTCTTCTAATTTCGTGACTGCTGTCACCATCTGCAGTGATCATGGAACCCAAGAAAGTGAAATCTCTCACTGCCTCCATTTCTTCCCCTTCTATTTGCCAGGAGGTGATGGGACCAGTGGCCATGATCTTAGTTTTTTTGATGTTGAACTTCAGACCATATTTTGCGCTCTCCTCTTTCATCCTCATTAAAAGGTTCTTTAATTCTTCCTCGCTTTCTGCCATCAAGGTAGTATCATCAGCATATCTGAGGTTGTTGATATTTTTTCCGGCAATCTTAATTCCGGTTTGGGATTCATCCAGTCCAGCCTTTCGCATGATGAATTCTGCATATAAGTTAAATAAGCAGGGAGACAATATACAGCCTTGTCGTACTCCTTTCCCAATTTTGAACCAATCAGTTGTTCCATATCCAGTTCTAACTGTAGCTTCTTGTCCCCCATAGAGATTTCTCAGGAGACAAATGAGGTGATCCGGCACTCCCATTTCTTTAAGAACTTGCCATAGTTTGCTGTGGTCGACACAGTCAAATGCTTTTGCGTAGTCAATGATCCCGACGTTAGAATTCCTATAACACATTTCAAGTACTTTCAATGGTTTTAAAAAAAAATACTTATTCGTTTTCCAACTGAAATGGTCACATGATCATTTTTTTCCTGAGATGCTAACTTTCCCTCTGCATGTCATTCCTTGAGCAACTTCCTGTGCAGAGATAAGGCCTGCTTTCATTCCTCTGTTCATTTGTGCATCGGACTAGTGTTGTGTGGAGGGAAATGCAACCAGTGGGCTGGAAAATGCCCCCCTCCTGCCCCCTTGGGTTTCCAGTGTGGCCTTCACAGATATTGGCACAACTTGGGGGGGGGGGTGTTTTGGCTGCTGAGCTGCGCCCCCCATTGTGAGGGCTGAGGGGGTGATGGTGATGCCTCCCTCCCCAGCTGCTGCCATTGCCTGTGGGTTGACTGTGATGCCACAAAAACATTTGGCAGCTGAGCAGTATAAATGTGGGCCAAGGGGCTAGCCTGGGCAGTTGCCCTCCCCAGAGAGACATGGGCAGCTCGGTGGCACTCAGCCCTGGCGGCCTCCTGCCCCGTGGTGGCAAGCTGGCAAGCGGAAGGAGGCAATTGCCCGGTGCTGGGATGCTGTGGAGCAAGGAGAAGGAGGCAAGTACAAAGTTTACTTGCTGGTGGGATCGCTTCTGGGAAGCGGCTGATATTCAGCTCTGAAGCTAGTTGATGCCTGGCAATGGGGCTGGCGAGGCTGCAGCTGGTGGGGTTGTCAGAAGGGTTTGCATTCAGGCTAGTGGATACGCGGGTGGAGATGGATGGAAACTGGTTTGGAAGCCTTGTTTGTTAACAGGCGACCAAACAGAGGAGGAGCCTGGGTGGGGGATGCTGTCGGATGGTGGCCATCCCACTGACCTGTAGGCCTTTGCTCTTTGCTTTACAGGGATGTTGATCCAGTGAGGTTTCCCCTGAATCCAGCCTTCAAAGTCACGAAGAGAACCGCAGGACGCCCGTTTCCATCGGAGAAATGAACGCGAAATACTGGCAGCCAGCAATGGACAAGGCTGTGGCCCGACCCGAGAGAAGACTGCAGGCGGACATCTGCTGCGTTGCAAGTGATGGGGCAGTGGGGAGAGAGAAGAAAAAGAGGGAGGGAACATTAGGCCACATTAGGCGCACCGTCCATTGGAAGTACTATGAAGACGCTTTAAACAGGAATGGCTTCCCCTCGGGGTCTCTGGGAACTGTAGGTTGTTCAGGGGACTGAGACTTGTTACGAGGGTTAGGGCTAGGCTAGGGCTAGCGTTGGTGGTAGGGGGTGGGGATGGGGTAGTGGGTAGTGGCTAGGGATAGGGGTAGAGGTATGGGGGAGAGGGAGGGGTAGGGTTCCCTTCTTGCCAGGGAACTCTGGGAACTGTAGTTTAGGTTAAGGGTTAATGTTAGGATTAGAGTTAGGGTAAGGATTCCCTTCTTCCAGGGAACTCTGGGAATTGTAGTTTAGGTTAAGGGGTAGGGGTATGGGGGAGGGGTACGGGTATGCGGTAGTGGTATGGTTAGGGGTAGGGTTCCCTTCTTGCCAGGGAACTCTGGGAACTGTAGTTTAGGTTAAGGGTTAAGGTTTAGTGTTAGGATTAGATTTAGGGTTAGGGTTCCCTTCTTGCCAGGGAATTCTGGGAAGTGTAGTTTAGGTTAAGGGTTAAGGGTTAGTGTTAGGATTAGAGTTAGGGTTCCCTTCTTGCCAGGGAATTCTGGGAACTGTAGTTTAGGTTAAGGGTTAGTGTTAGGATTAGAGTTAGGGTTCCCTTCTTGCCAGGGAATTCTGGGAACTGTAGTTTAGCTTAAGGGTTAAGGGTTGGTGTTAGGATTAGAGTTAGGGTTCCCTTCTTGCCAGGGAACTCTGGGAATTGTAGTTTAGGTTAAGGGTTAGTGTTAGGATTAGAGTTAGGGTTCCCTTCTTGCCAGGGAACTCTGGGAATTGTAGCTCTGGGAGGGGAAGAAGGGGTCTCCTAACAGCTCTCAGCACCCTTTTCAAACTATAGCTCTCAGTTTCTTTGAAGGAAGAAGTCATGAATGTTTAAAGCAGCTTCATAGGGGTTTAAACGGTGTGGATGTGGCCCCCCGGCCTCCCTCACCCCACTGCCCCTTATTATTCAGGAATGGAAAGGATTTTCCCATTCAAATCTCTCAGGAACATGAAGAAGAAGGACTTTGTATCTCATGCCATTTTGGGTGGTTTCTAATGCTTGATTGTTGAGATCATACGACCACTTCAGTTGAAAAATTATTTAATAAAGATTGTTTTTTTATGAAAACCTTTGAACGTGTTTGAAATGTGTTTGAGTGTGCCGAGAATGATTTCACTGGAAAGCAATGCACTTAGATCGCAGAATCATGGAACTGCAGAGTTAGAAGGGACCACGAGGGTCTTTGAGTCCAACCCCCTGCAGGAATCTTTGGCCCAACATGGGGCTTGAAGGACGGCCCTGAGATTAAGAGTCCCGTGCTCTACCCAATGAGCTACACGGATGGATCTCAACAACAAACAACAAATTTTAAATTTATTTTTTACAATTTACAGTGGTGTAAAATAAAAGGTATCGGAAATGAAATGATTGTTGCCTTTTCTTTGTTTACAGATTTTTTATTAAGATTTATTAAGGGATGCGGGTGGCGCTGTGGGTTAAACCTCAGAGCCTTGGGCTTGCTGATCAGAAGGTCGGTGGTTTGAAACCCCATGACGGGGTGAACTCCCGTTGCTCGGTCCCAGATCCTGCCCACCTAGCAGTTCGAAAGCACTTCAAGGTGCAAGTAGATAAATAGGTACTGCTCCGGCGAGAAGGTAAATGGCGTTTCCGTGCGCTGCTCAGCTTAGTCATGCTGGCCACATGACCCGGAAGATGTACTCCGTCTCCCCCGGCCAGCAATGCAAGATGAGCGCCACAACCCCAGAGTCAGACACGACTGGACCTAATGGTCAGGGGTCCCTTTTGGATTAAAAACGCTTAACCTAGATGCACAGAGGTTGCATAAACTGTGATTTGTGGTCAACACACTTGACTTTATCAGATAAGAAACTAGCTTGAGCTTGAAAAATTGTCAGTGCATGAAAAACAGAAAACTAAATATGACATAATAGGCATCACTGAAACCTGGTGGGATGAGTCTCATGATTGGAATGTAGTAATAGGGGGATACAATCTATTTCAGAGAAATAGACCAAACAGGAAAGGAGGAGGAGTAGCGTTATATGTCAGGGATGTGTATACCTGTGAAGAGATCCAGGATCTGAAACTCTAAAGCCAAGTTGAGAGTATCTGGGTCAGAATTAAGGGAGAGAAAAATAACAATGATCTCATTGTGGGAGTTTACTACAGACCCCCAAGCCAAACTGAGGACACAGATGATGCCTTCCTGGAACTGATGGCCAAGCATTCAAAAGGAAGTGAAATAGTAGTAATGGGGGATTTCAACTACCCTGATATTTGTTGGATGTCAAACTCAGCCAAGAGCATAAGGTTGAAGAGATTCCTCACTGGCCTTGCAGACAATTTCATTGTCCAGAAAGTGGGAGAAGCAACAAGAGGGTCAGCCATGTTAGATCTGGTCCTAACCAATAGTGATGACCTGGTTAGTGGGGTAGAAGTGGCGCCCGTTGTTCCTCCTCACCCGTTGTTCAAGAGATCAGAAATCAAACTTTAAAGGCCTCTGCTTGGCTCAAACAGCATTCAGGCTAAACCTCTACATCTTAAATGTTGCCCTTGAAAGCGACTACCCAGCTGAATTCATTGAATTCCCCAACCTCTCTGGCCCCAGAATGAGTGCTATAGAGACTATATCAAGGTTTCTATGGGCCCCGTTCCTTATGTTAAGAGCCCAGAAATTATGCCTAACTTTGACAGTGGTCTCTTCTCAGTCCTGCTCTAACTAAAGGCCTTCGTTCAAGAGACACATACTGAGGACGGTTACCCTTCCTAATGCCAGAAGGAAGAATGATACCTGATCTATTGGCCTCAGATCGCCTACAGCAGGGGTCAGCAAGGTTTATGCCGCCCGGGGCTTACTCAACCCCATGAATATCGCTCCGTGGGGCAGATGTGCACACAACTGCGATTTCCAGCGTCTAGATATTGTCCTGCCCCTGGAGAAGCACGAATGGGGCAGCCACTCCCCAACAGAAGCCCCATTTCTAAACATCTCCAGTGGTTCAAATTTCACCTGTTCGCTCCTCACCCCACTTCATAAGGCTTGCAAGGTCTGCAGAGGAGTGACCTGAGAGTAGATCCCCTTGAACTCAGTGGGGCTTCTGGACAGAACTTGATGCAAAAACCAGTCACCATTCTGTCCCCAAGCCTGAAAACTGCAACCCCAGAGCATGGGCAGAAAATAAAATGACTGATAATCCCTCTTCATTTGTCCCAGAATGTTGGGGGAAGGCTTCTTTTATCCTTCCTTTAGCATTTCCTAAGGATAGATCTCAAAATTTGCTTTCACATTTGTTCATGTACTTGTTTAGCCTGAATAGGGGAGAGACATGTTTTGTTGCATCTGGGACAGACGAAGTGGTCCGGTTGTGCTGCTGCAGATGCAGAAGGGCTTTTCTTCCAGCTGTTATGGAAATTACCGTGGGGGGCACATTTTTAAAGCTGTTAAATGTTCCAAATATTATGCATAAATGCATCCTTTCAACTTGACAGCTCACAGAAGTTCCCTGGCTTTATAAAATCAACTCCTTTGCCAGTTTCCTCCATTCCAACGCTATTTTGCCCTTGAAAAACGACTTCAGGAAGTGCCCAGAGGTGACAATTGCGGAGCCGATTGTTGGAAAGCCTAATCCCATCACCAGAATTGCCAAGGGGTCCAGACATGCAAGGGAAGTTCTATTGCACTTTGGGACTTCAGAAGGTGTTTGCCTATGCTAATCTTAATAATAATAATAATGATAATAATAATAATAATAATTTATTATTTGTACCCTGCCCATCTGGCTGGGTCTCCCCAGCCACTCTGGGCGGCTATCACAGATGAAAAACTCCCCTAAACAGTGCTGCCTTCATGGGATTTTCTGAATGTCAGGTAGTTGTTTATCTCATTCTTATGGGTCTTGTCGTGACATGTCTGCTTTGGCTAATCTTGTACCCAGGACTGGCTTGGACATGTCTGCCAAGGTGAAACTAGTGTAATCCCTGTGTACCCCCCCCCCTCCCCTTTGGCGACATGTCAGTGATGTAAAGATGATGCATCAATGGTGCTGTGCGAACTCTATTCTGGGATGTGGTGGGAAAGATTTAAAAGTCAATGTCGCTGCTGTTGAAACTGTTGCACAACAATAAGGGATCTAAGTCTACTGGCGGCTGTTTTGCTCCAGATCCGAACAGGGACCCCCATGCACCCTCCCTGCACCCCTGGGACCCCCTCCGCCCCATGGCACCCTCAGGGGGAAGAGAGAGAGGGGAGACTCACCGGATTCCTGGAGGGGCACCAAGGAAGCTTCTGCAAAGGAGAGAGAAGCAAGCAGCCTCCTCTCTGCCTGCAGGAAGGGATGGGGGAGGGAGGGAGGGAATCTAGCCATGGAGGACCTTGCCCCTCCCCCTTCACTTCCTGTCCTCTCTAGGAATGCAGCTCTGCTCCTTTTAACCCTTGCAAAGCCCAGGGCACCGAGCCCACCCCTCCCTCTCCCTGCCTGCCTGCAGTTTTCCCGCTTCTGCGCCTGCGCTTAGGGGCTCCATCTGCAACAAGGAGCCCACCTCTGATCCAGACTAGCCGCAAGGGAGACGGGGGTTCCCCATTGGTATTCAGCAATTATATTTGGATCTCTGCTTTAAAACAGCAGTTGTTGTTCAGTCGTTCAGTCGTGTCCGACTCTTCGTGACCCCATGGACCAGAGCACGCCAGGCACGCCTATCCTTCACAGCCTCCCGCAGTTTGGCCAAACTCATGCCAGTCGCTTCGAGAACACTGTCCAACCATCTCATCCTCTGTCGTCCCCTTCTCCTTGTGCCCTCCATCTTTCCCAACATCAGGGTCTTTTCTAGGGAGTCTTCTCTTCTCATGAGTACTGGAGCCTCAACTTCAGGATCTGTCCTTCCAGTGAGCTGTCAGGGCTGATTTCTTTGAGAATGGATAAGTTTGATCTTCTTGCAGTCCATGGGACTCTCAAGAGTCTCCTCCAGCACCATAATTCAAAAGCATCAATTTAAAACAGCTACATATGGTTAAAGCAGCTTTCTCAAGACCACACACTTTCCCTAGGAAGAGAAGGCGCCAGGGATGTGACTTCTCCCTCAATCTGAAGGGGGTTTATTTCCTTGACCCAAAGCCCCCTCCCCCAAAAGGAAGGCAGCATCTGGACCCAAAGGGAGAGCAGAGCTGCAGACCTCCTGCGAACTGGCCCCCTCCCTGGCTTGGCAGAGAGGACAAGGGATCTGAACAGGGACCCCCATGGATTTCCCTGCACCCCAGGTAGTGGCGTAACAAGGTCAGGTGGTACCTGGTGTGGAAACGTTCTTGTCACCTCCCCAATATTGAACTTTTTTTTTAGCCTGCAAAAATGTTTTGACTTGATTTCATATTTTCTTACAAAGGAATGTGGATTCTGGGCCCCTGATAACAAGTAGGCCACTGTGGACAGATACTTAAATCTACAGGATGGATTGTGTTTTGGCTTGTGTTGTTTTATTTACGGTATATTTATTGTTTATTTATTTAATAAATTTTATTTTTAAAAACCTGCAAAGTTGTTTACCAATACAAAAAAGCAAAAAAGCAAAACAAAACATCATAGCAGTAAAATCAAGAAAGATTAACAACCCTACTTTAAAACATACAGAAGCTAAAATATCAAAACAGATTAAAATTACTTCAACTTCCCAAGCATCTGGGTTTGCTTGCCTAAACAAGAATGCTTTTAGCAGGTGCCTGGGAAGAGTCTAGCAAAGGAATAGGAATAATTTATAATTTATTGGCCAAGTACCAAACATACTTGGATTTCTGCTTCGACTACATTGCAATGTAAAGAAAATGTACCTCATACAAACACTATTCCCCTCACAATTCAACAGCACAACAAAGGAACCCCATACCACCAACTGACTTCCCTGCCGCACAAAAACTACGAATTTAACAGTTTGATGGCACACGGAAAAAAACTATTCCTGCGCCTCGATGTTTTTGTGTATACAGTCCTATAATGATGTCCGGATGGAAGTAAATCAAACAGGTGACGACCAGGATGCAAAGGGTCTGCGACGATTCTCTCTGCTCTCTTCCTGGCTCAAACAGCATAAAGTGTCTCTATTGGAGGCAAACAAACACCAATTACCCTCTCTGCAATTACCCTATCTGAAGAAGTGTGCATGCACACGAAAGCTCATACCAAGAACAAACACAGTTGGTCTCTAAGGTGCTACTGAAAAGAATTTTCTATTTTGTTTCGACCAATTACCCTATCTGCAATTCTTACTGCTCATTGGAGCCTTTTCTTGTCCGACTTGGAGGCTGTGCTATACCAGGCAGTAATAGAATTACAGAGAACAGTTTCAGTGGTACCTCTGTAAAACTGGATCAACAATTCTTGGGGCAAATTAAAATTTATTATTACAGGTAGGTAGCCGTGTTGGTCTGCCATAGTCAAAACAAAATAAAAAAATTCCTTCCGGTAACACCTTAGAGACCAACTAGGTTTGTTTTTGGTATGAGCTTCCTGAAGGTATCTGAAGAAGTCTGCATGCATGCACATGAAAAGCTCATACCAAGCACAAACTTAGTTGTTATCTAAGGTGCTACTGGAAGGAATTTTTTTATTTAACATTTCTTAATTGTCGCAAGAAATACAACCTCTGGTGGGCCTTTTTAATAATACTATTGATGTTGCCTGACCTATTTAAGTTTTGAGAAATTATAGAGACCAAGAACTTAAAGGACTCTACTACCACAACCATGTTACCAAGGATGCAAAGTGGCAGCGAGATGGGAGAGTGCCTTCTAAAATAGATTATCATTTCCACTGTTTTTTGGGCATTTAGCACCAAGTTATTCCTGCTGCACCACGAAACAAGATGGTCTACTTCCCGCCTATATGCAGATTCATCGTCCTCCTGGATAAGCCCAATGGCTGCTGTATCATCTGCAAATTTCAAGATCTTAACCGATGGGTCAGTTGCCCATTTGCCCTCTGACGAAGAAATGACCAGACCATAATTTTATTATTATTTTTTAAATAACTTTATTGAAATTTTAAATTAAAACTTTTCCATGGAGGTGCAACATTTTTCCATCTGCGCCGTATCAAGCAGTTGGCCCCCTACCTTTCCTGCCCTGACCTGACCAGAGTGATCCATGCGATGGTCCACCTCCAGGCTTGACTACTGTAACTCGCTCTACGCAGGGCTGCCTTTGAAACTGTCCCAGAAACTCCAGTGGGTGCAGAATGCTGCAGCGAGGCTTCTCACGGGGGACCTTGCCATGGGAGCATATTCATCCAGTGCTTAACCAGCTGCACTGGCTCCCGGTGGAGTACCGGGTCAGGTTCAAGGTGCTGGTTCTGACCTTTAAAGCCCTATGCTGCTTGAGACCCTCATACTTACGGGACCGCCTCTCCTGGTATGCCCCACAAGGACCTTAAGGTCCACAAATAACAATAGTTTAAGGGTCCCGGCCCCAAAGAAGCCAGATTATCCTCCACAAGGCCAGGGCTTTTTCAGTGTTGGCTCCGAACTGTGGAATACTCTGTCCCACGAGACTAGGGCCCTGCAGGACCTGTCCACCTTCCACAGGGCCTGTAAAACAGAGTTATTCCGCCTGGCCTTTAATCTAGCCTGATCCCCTATTTCTTTTCCCCTTCCCTTTTTCTGAAGAAACCCTTCTGGGTCACTATATTAAAATTCCTCCCTGGTCTCCCTACTGGCCTAGCATGACTAATCTGGCCAGTTAGCCCTGGTGATCCCACTGATGTTTGTTTTTATACTGATTTTTAGCTGTTTTTAAAGTTGTTTTAATCATTGTCTTATATTTGTTGTTGGCTGCCCTGAGCCCGGTTTTTGGATTGGGAAGGGCGGGGTAGAAATAAATTATATTATTATTATTATTAAAACATACAAATCAATTAAACAAATTATACATACTAATCAAAACATACGAATCATATACCTGTAACCCCTCATCCCCACCCCCCTCTGACTTCCCTCCAGCATCATTTCTTCTGTCATAAATACTTTTCTCAATATGCATTCTGTATTCCCTCGTTTATTCTTTATAGAACATTTTCTTATCCTCTTAATCTCTTTATTTTCCCTTTATTAATCTTCATATCTCTTAATCTAGACACACCCTCATAACATTTCCATTCATTTTTAAAATTTTGTTTTGATGTATTCCTTATTACCGCTGTTAATTTTGCCATTAATAAATACTAATTTAATTTACAAATCCATTCCTCTTTCGATGGTGCCTTTTCATCCTTCCACTTAGCTGCTATAACTACTCTGGCTGCTGTGCTAGCATATAAAATATCTTCCTCTATCAATCCTAACAAATATGCCTCAGGCTTTTTCATTATTGACTTTTCATCATTTTTTTTCGTTTCTTCATGGACCACTAGCCAGAAAGTTGTTAATTTTCTCGCACCACCACCACATGTGCATAATAGTTCCTATCTCCTTGTTACATTTCCAACACGTGTTGTTTTTTAGTTTATAAATTCTGGATATCTTTACCAGCGTTAGGTACCATCTTGCAATACATTTTAATAAAAATGTCCTTATATTATATGAGCTGTAAATTTATAGTTTATTCCATATTGTCCCTTGCTCAAGAAAGATTACGGAATCGACATCTTTGGCCAATTTATCATTACTTCCTTCACCCCCTCATCCATCAGATCCCAACCCAAAACTAGATGATATGCCTTGACAATAACTTCTTATTACTTTGGGTGACTTCTTTTTCAAATTTAGAATTCTCTTTCGGAGAACCTTTTTTAAAAAATCAGCATTGAACATGCTTACAAGCTGCATGTACTGCCATCTATCAATCTCAAAACTTCTCATTTCCTCAAATGTCCTCAGCTTATACCTGCCTTGTTGATCTTCTATCAATTCTCTATAATTTGGCCAATTCTTCCTTGTATTCAATTTTTCCTTACTAGGGCTTCTATTGGTGAAATCCATAATGGTGTTTGAGATTCTATATATCTTTTATATTGTTCCATACTTATATAGGGCTCCTCTTATAAAATGGTCTGTGAATTCTTTCTAGTAGCACCTTAGAGACCCTTCTGAGTAATACCCCTCCCCACTCCCCCACGATATTTAGGATCTGGTGACTTCTGTTTTCAGTGTATCTGAGAAGTGTGCATGCCACAAAGCTCATACAGGAACAACTCAGTTTGGTCTCTAAGGTGCTACTAGAAAGAATTTTCGATTATTGTTGTGAATTCTTTATAACCTTAACTTTATCATAATTCAGATACGTGTGCCATCCAAATCTGCAGTTAAAACTTTCCAGAACCAACATTCTAGTTTTCCCTCCAACCTTATCCATTCTCTTATCCAAACCAGGCATTCCGCCTCATAGTATAGGCTGCAGATTTGGTAGTGCCAATCCTCCTCTATCCTTCCTTCTGTCATCAATTTGTAGTTTACTCTAGGCTTCTTTCCTTGCCATAGAAAATTTAGTAATATCTCTTCTCCATCCTTCAAAGTAAATAATGAATTTTTTAAAATGTTTAAAATAACATTTGTTTAAAAAACAGAAGCTTTCCTGTTAGGTATTTTAGGTCAAGAATTGCTGAAAGAAAAATGGAAATTATTTCTTCTCTTCTTTGGCGATCACTCGTAGATGAGTAAGATTGTCTTCCATGAACACGGTTTTAAAAATGAGTCCGTAAGTGACTGTGGATGCCAATTCTGGATACACACGCCTTTCCACGGTGGGGACATTGGCGGGAGTTGATCACGGTGTGGATTTGCCAAGCGTGCCTTCCTCTTAGCACATTTCTCTCTCAGCACGTTTCTCCCTAATCAGCCTCCCAAAATCTTCCCAGGGGTACGGGAAGACGCAGTCTCATTTGCAGATGCCCAGCAACCCAGCCCCAAATTCAGAAGGAAGGAGAGGCTGGGGCACTGGATGGAAAGCCCCCGAGAGAGTCTGGCTCTCCTGGACTCTGTCTCCACAAGCAAATCAAGTTCCATTTCTTAAGATGAAAAATTGGATTTAAGTTTTGGACATGCTTTGAGCGAGGGAGAATTACTCTGCTAAACAACCCAGCCACTGAGGTGCCAAAAAACTTGAGTGGAAGGACTAACATCTAAGTTGGTATGTTGGAATGGAACAGAAGGAGGGTGCGAGCCTCTCTTATTATTATTGTATTTTGATTCATTATATTACTTGGCAAAAAAAAATCCAGAAGAACCGTTTACAATATCTATAACAAGCAAGACTGGATAGTTTGGTATTTGTTGACATAATATGGCTTTAAAATTATAAACTGTGTGGAAATGAAAATATTATATAATTAAGCTTTTTGATCTTTGATTTGCTTGGAAGAGGATAAAAGATTCTTGACATCAGACAGAAGCAAGATCTCATTAGCCGCTGGAGTGTTGTTAAAAAACCTTGGACCGTTTCCTGGGATCTTTGTGGGAGTAGTGTCACAGTTTCAATTTGGAAATCCGCCATATTGGAAATCAAGACCAGGCTGCAGAATTATAAATAGTCATAGGGGGGAGGTGAGCCTCTAATATGTCATTATATTTGTATTTCCAGTTTGATTTGGTAAATCTCCCCTGGAAAGGCTAATGTTTGATGTTTGATGCAACCGGTTTGGGAAAATTACTGAGCAGACCCTTAGACTTGATTTTATCGGAACTATGTGAAGATGGCGGCTGCTAGCAGTGAAAAGACTTTTGGACTGATTCGGCAGAAACACCAGCATGTGAGGAGATACTGCAAACTCATGGAAGGGAATCATGGACATAAAATCCACACAGAAACACATCATTGTTTGTTTTAACTCGCTTGTGGAAACAACTCAGAGGCTGCGAAAGAATGAAAGATAACAACAGAAAGAAATAGAGGAAACACCGAAATGATTATGAAATGCAGTAGAACTATGATGATGATCAGAGCCCTCCAAACTTGAAGCATGGGAACTCTCCCAAAAATTATAATTTGGCAGAATATTTGGATTATTGATATATATATGTATAATTTGGAATATTTAATGTGATTGGATTGGATAGTGAAAGTGGAAAATTTAATAAAAATGATATATATATATATATATATATATATAATATATATATATATGAATTTTAAAAGCTCAAAGCTGGAAGAATGGAGAAGTACCATCGAAAGTACAATGGCAAGAAAAACTGATGAACTATGCAGAACTAGCAAAGTTAACGGACAAATTGTACATACGACAGCGATAATTACCCCCAGATTAACCTTGTTTAATTGCACAATTGGTCCGGTGTCCTGGGAAAACAGCCAAACGCCATGGCGATCACACTGGAAGTCTTCTCCAAAGTCTTTTTAAATAGGGTTTCTCCCCTGTATGAGTTCTTTGATGGGAAGTGAGACTGTCTTTTCGACTGAAGCTCTTTCCACACTGCAAGCATTGATAGGGTTTCTCTCCTGTATGAATTCTTTGATGGGAAGTGAGATGAGCACTTTGACTAAAGCACTTTCTGCATTCAAAGCACTGATAGGGTTTCTCCCCCTTATGAATTCTTTGATGGGAAGTGAGAGAGGAGCCAATTCTGAAGCTCTTTCCACATTCGAAGCACTGATAGGGTTTCTCCCCCGTATGAATTCTTTGATGGGAAGTGAGATTCTTCTTCTGAATGAAGCTCTTTCCACACTGCAAGCACTGAAAAGGTTTCTCTCCTGTATGAATTCTTTGATGGGAAGTGAGACTCACCATCTTACTGAAGCTCTTTCTACATTCCAGGCAGTGATAGGGTTTCTGCCCTCTATGAAATCTTTGATGGGAAGTGAGACTGTCCTTCCGCCTGAAGCTCTTCCCACATTCGAAGCACTGATAGAGTTTCTCCCCTGTATGAATTATTTGATGGGAAGTCAGATGTGCACTTTGACTAAAGTACTTTCCACATTCTAAGCATTGATAGGGTTTCTCCCCTGTATGAGTTCTTTGATGGGAAGTGAGACTGTCTTTTCGACTGAAGCTCTTTCCACACTGCAAGCATTGATAGGGTTTCTCTCCTGTATGAATTCTTTGATGGCAAATGAGAGTCGTGCTATGACTGAAGCTCTTTCCACATTCAAAGCACTGATAGGGTTTCTCCCCTGTATGAGTTCTTTCATGGGATGTGAGACTGTACTTTCGACTGAAGCTCTTCCCACATTCCAGGCACTGATAGGGTTTCTCCCCTGTATGAACCCTTTGATGGGAAGTGAGGTTGGACCTTTCACTGAAGCTCTTTCCACATTCTCTGCACTGATACAATTTCTCCCTACTCCTTGTTCTTTGTGTGAAGTGATGCTATCTCTCTGAACGAAGCTCTTTCTTTGATGGGAGGTGGACTGGGAGGAATGACCGATGTTCTCTCCACACTCTGAATATTTATTTGACTTCTCCGCTATGTGGATTCTGTTGTGGTCCCCCTTGTTGTTCCCTTCCAGTTCATCACTATCTGCAATGAAGAGAAAAGCTAATTAGAGCCACAGGAAGAAATGGGAGCCCTAGATTTTTTAACAATGTTAATGAATGCTTATGAAAGAGGAAGAACCAAAAATTGTTAGATGTTGGGCCTTTCTAGTTTTCACTGCCTTTGTTGGCTGGTATTTACTGACATATTGCTTGGCTTTTATCTGGAATGGATTTTGTTCTTGCTCAATCCTGGAATCCACTCCATCTCTGAGGTCAGTCATCTCTGGTCAATCAAATGCAAACAGAAGCAAAAACAACAAACCTGACAGAAGCTACCTCAATGTCCCTAAAAACTCTGAAGTCAACAATAAAGAAGGCCTGAGCGGTATAGACAAATCTGGTCATTGTTGAAAAAGGCATGACTAAATAAAGAACATTCACAGAGGAAACAGTTGATTTCCTTCCATTCATGGTTCATGGTGGGGATGTGAGAATCCCAGATGCTACTGGTCTCCATCCAAATAGTTGAAGTTCATAATAATAATGAAATCATAAAATACAATAATTCATCAAACATTAAAAGCTTCCCTAAACAGGGCTGCCTTAAGATGTCTTTTAAAAGTCTGGTAGTTGTTGTTCTCCTTGACATCTGGTGGAAGGGCATTCCACAGGGTGGGTGCCACTACCGAGAAGGCCCTCTGCCTAGTTCCCTGTAGCATGGCTTCTCACAATGAGAGAACCACCAGAAGGCCCTCGGCGCTGGACCATCAAATAGAGGTATGTATGGAATTTCAAAACTAATCTTATGATCCAATGGGGAGTTTTACCAAGAGGGTCCATCATCACACGATTCTCCTCCTTGACTTCCTTATGCTGAGGTCTCTGGTCAGGATCCAGCAAAGTCCACGTCTCATCTGTGAAACAAACAGCAACATCTTCACCTGCACACTCCCCATCAGCTGTTGCCTCAATCTGGTTGGTCTAAATCAGGGGTCTGCAACCTTTAAGACAAAAAGAGCCACTTGGACCCGTTTCTGAAGAAAAAAAAAAACTGGGAGCCGCAAAACCACTGCGACATTTAAAACAAATATAACACTGCATTTTATTTTTAAAATCCGATTTAAATTTAAAAAATCTGATTTAAATAAAAAAATCTGATTTAAATAAAAAAATCCATTTTTTTTTTTATTTTTAAATCATTCATTTTTATCCAACCTGGGGACCACTACCAGGTCACAGCCTGATCCAATGTGGGTTGCAACAGCATACAAATTTGATTTGATTTGTTGTTGTTGTTTTAAAAAATGAGTCCTCAACTGCACACTTGTGTTAAATGTTTGTCCCATGTCTAATTGAAGACTGCTGGCTTTTACAATAATCTTAGTGTCTTTTACCCTTAATATTCCAGACCAGAGGCTATGCTCACCTCTTCCAACCTCCTCTCTTGCTAAATAAAGCACAGAATTGCACCAGAGAAGCCTGTGATGTTTGTGCTGGCTTGCATACAGGTGGCTGTAGTAGTTCATAGTGGCTGTAGTAGTTCATAGTGTTCAAACCAGTTTCTTTTTTTTTCTTCAGAAACGGGTCCAAGTGGCTCTTTTTGTCTTAAAGGTTGCAGACCCCTGATCTAGATCAAGGGAAGTAATAGTACCACTATATTCTGCTCTGGTCAGACCTCACCTGGAATACTGTGTCCAGTTCTGGGCACCACAGTTCAAGAAGGATACTGACAAGCTGGAATGTGTCCAGAAGAGGGCAACCAAAATGGTCAAAGGCCTGGAAACGATGCCTTATGAGGAACGGCTTAGGGAGCTGGGTATGTTTAGCCTGGAGAAGCGAAGGTTAAGGGGTGATATGAAAGCCATGTTCAAATATAGAGTGATGTCATATGAGGAGGGAGACAGGTTGTTTTCTGCTGCTCCAGAGAAGCGGACATGGGGCAATGGATTCAAACTACAAGAAAGAAGATTCCACCTAACCATTAGGAAGAACTTCCTGACAGTAAGAGCTGTTTGACAGTGGAATTTGCCGCTAAGGTGTGTGGTGGAGTCTCCTTCTTTGGAGGTCTTTAAGCGGAGGCTTGACAGCCATCTGTCAGGAATGCTTTGGTGGTGTTTCCTGCTGCTGGCAGGGGTTGGACTGGATGGCCCTTGGGGTCTCTTCCAACTCTAGGATTCTATATTTGTATCATTTCTTAGTCCTATGATCCTTTTTCTTAAAAGCAAATAAAAGTTATACAAAAGGAAAAGGCAACACACGGATGTCCCATCTGCGTTCAATCTGCACAGCAGGATCAGGTTACTTTCTAAAGTCCAGTGCTGCGCGATGGATCAGTGAGTTGTCTGACACTGGTAGGGCATTCAGATCACAGCACTGGTTTTAGACCTTTTGGGCTGCCAATACATCGCGGTGGCCGGGGAGTTTTGCTCTATTCCTAGCTCAAATTCCCTGCAGATGTCAAAGGGGCAGGCAGGCAGGTAGGTGGAGCCTGAAAAGGTGCTCCCCTTCTCCATATCCATCTTCCTGCCTGCCCCCCCACCCCCAAACTGAGCAAGCCCCAATACCTCTCCAGTTCCATCCATCATTGTCCCCATCTCCACTCCCCTGGAACTCACCAGATCTCTTGGAGTTCCCTGGGAGGCAACGCTCAGAGGTTGTGGGAAGGGATGCAGGAGACAACCTGACCAGGTCAACCATCCATCTTCCCCCTTCCATCCAGTCTAGCTTGGCAGGATCCGTCTCTTTCATCCTTCCTGAGGTGTCAAGGAGCCAAAACAAGCTGCAGGGTCCTGGGAAGAAGCAAAGGGAGCCTCAGAGGCCCTGCAGGGATTCTCCTGCCCTAGATATTCTCCTGCCCCTGGAGAAGCACAAATGGGGCAGCCCCTTCCCAACAGAAGCCCCATTTATTTATTTTAATCAGTATTTTTTAATTACTTTTCAATTACTAAAATCCGAAATAAACCACATTTTATCAATCTCAAATTACAATTACAATTAAAATAAATTATGAAGTCAATTATACATGTTGTGTGGCCTTCCGCGTGCTAGCGTTCAAGGCGAGATAATTTTGTTTCATCCTGCCATCAAAGTCTTAATTTATCCAATTACATTCAGTCTTGATCTTAATCCCTTATCAGCAGCTGCAGTGTTTTTGACTTCCATTTGTACTTACACATTTAATAATTTTATTTCTGCAAGAGGACTTCTGTACCCCATATATTTCCTGTATGTGATCTATACTTTATCCATGTTGATTCTTCATTCTTCCAACAATAGAGAGGCTCTCCTTAGCTTGAGTAGGAAGGCAATTGCGAACGAGTTGCAAGTGGTTGAAGCTCTTGTAATGTGGTCTAGTGCTGTAGAGATAAAAGTGGTTAGACCCCCACTGGGCCTTCCTCCCCCCAGAGAGGGGGTGGCTCTTAAGAGTTACAGGGTTGCTTGGGGAAGCTTTTCATCTCCAAAGAGAGTTCAGTAACCTGCTGGTGGTGGGAGGAGGGGGGCTTCTCTGCCCATAAATTCAACTCAAGGTGGAATATCTGGTGGGCTGCATCTGGAGGACAAAAGGCTAGGTTTTGCTTTCATAATCACTTATGCTCAGGGCCTTCCCAAGAGTCATGACCCGAGAGTGGCAGACAGATAACCATCTCAATCATAATGCCTACTTGCCCCATAGTGGGATGAAACCCAGACAAGACCAAGGGTGTGTGGTTGACGTGACTCAGGGACACAGGAACTGTCTATGCTTTCAGACACACCCCTTGATATACTCCTTCCCCAATCACTGTTTATAAACCTCCAGGGACAGAGTTGCTTTCCTTGGAGGTTTTCCAAATGGAGGCTGGAAGGCCAAATGTCAGGGATTCTTTAGCTGAGATCCCTGCATTGCAGGGGGTGGGAATAGATGTCCCTCGGGGTCCAACCTCACAGTTGCTTACTATTATTATTTTAAACATATTTTTCTTTTCAAAAGATCAGTTTTATTATTGAACAACACTAAGTAGTAGTAGTAGTATAATAATAATAATATACACTATATCATGATCAGAGTTAACAATTCCATCTATAGTTATCTAATGTCTAGGTGTACCCAAAAACATATATGTTGATTCTTCACCTACTATATTGGGTAACTCTTTATGATAATTTATAATGGCCCTCCAGCCGATCCCACCTCAAGCCTCCAATGTCCCCATTCAATGCTCTGGACACTGCCCTGCGGATTCAGACTTGGGGGTTCCTGAGCGAGGGGCCCTTTTCCTCTGCTCCCCCCTCTCTCAGCCGCTCCAGAGGGATTTCCAGTCAGCCTCACAGACCCAGGGAGTCCCCTTGTTCTCACTTTTTGGGGGGGGTCTTCTTTCCCTCAAATCTCTTCCCCCACCCCACCCTGGACTGGAAGAAGCCCCCGCTTCCGCCTGCCTCCCCACAGCTTCTCCTGTTAAACTCCCGCCTGACTCCTCTCCCAGCAGAGAGGCTCCTTCCTCTGGCCAGAGAGATTCTCCTCCAAGGTCCCCCCTCAGACCATCCCTCTCCCAACCCCCCTTTCTCTCTCCCTCAGAAAGGCTCCTTTCATCATTTTCCTGCCAAAAGTGCTGGCTCCGCCTCCTGCTGGCTAGGCAGCCAATCAGAGCGAGGCTCATTCGGCAGCTCTTTTATATCTATGTATCACCTACGTCAATTACCTATCTATCTATTTCAAATAACTGTGCCGGGTGCCAGGGGCCCGTGAGGAGCCCCCAGCGGACTTTGACTCTGTTTTAGGAAAATCTTTGGGCTCACCTGGATTACCAAAGAAAGACACCAGCCAGGAATGGAGCAGCAAAACAGCAGCCAGTAGGTCTGCTCTTTATTATAAAGGACTGTTGCAACAAGACTTTCACCCACCACATGGGAGAAGCATCCTTCCCTTGGCCTCCACCTCACACCCATCAAGTAAAACAAAAGAATTCCTTACAAGTTCCTGCTTTCTCCGGCAAAGCTAATCAAACCTCTTTGCCCCCCTCCCAGTTCCTCATCCATTCCCGGAGGGTCTGCCAGTCTCCATGGGAGGACTGCCTGTCTGACACCCATTTGCCAGGATTACTTCTAGTGCAAGAGGCTGCTGTGGACCCGATCCCAGTTTCAGGGATTATGGCTGCCACATCCCAGACTCCCCCCTTGGTAGCCACTCCTTTCCTGGACAGAACAAAGTTGGAATGGGGACAAAGGAAGTGGTCCCGTTTTGCTGCTGCAGATGCAGACGCGCTTTGCTTCTCCCTGTGCTCCCCCCCCCCGTGTGAAAATGACCCCCTCTGGCTGCAGCCTCTGTTCACAAATGTGACTTATCCATCCATGAAGGGGGTTTCTTTGCCTGCCCAGTTTTCCTTGACCCAAAGCCCCCTCCCCCAAAAGGAAGGCAGCATCTGGATCCAAAGGAAGAACATGCATGATCTCTGAACAGGGACCCCCAGGCACCCCTGGGACCCCCTTCTCCCCATGGCACCCTCAGGGGGAAGAGAGAGGACACTCACCAGATTCCTGGAGGAGCACCAAGGAAGTTTTTGCAAAGGAGAAAGAAGAAAGCAGCCTCCTCTCCTCTCGCAGGAAGGGATGTGGGAGGGAGGGAGGGAATTTAGCCATGGAGGACCTTGCCCCTCCCCCTTCACTTCCTCTCCTCTCTAGGAATCCAGCTCTGCTCCTTTTAACCCTTGGCAAGCTGAAGGCACGGAGCCCACCCCTTCCTCTGCCTGCCTGCAGTTTTCCTCCTTCTGCGCCTGCGCTAAGGGGCTCCATCTGCAACAAGGAACCCACTTTGATGCAGACCAACCGCAAGGGAGACAGGTTCCCCATTAGTATTCTGCAATGCATGTTTGGATCTCTGCTTTGAACGTTCCCTAGGAAGAGAAGGCACCAGGGATGAACAGGAATCAGAGATCCGAGGAGAGATCCAGGCTGCAAGATCCCAGAGCGCATTTTCATGAACACAAGGAGAATCCTAGCAGCAAACAGGAAGATCCCGCAGTTCAGGATACAGTGTGGTGTAGTGGTTAAGAGCGGTAGACTCGTAATCTGGGGAACCGGGTTCGTGTCTCTGCTCCTCCACATGCAGCTGCTGGGTGACCTTGGGCCAGTCACACTTCTTTGAAGTCTCTCAGCCCCACTCACCTCACAGAGTGTTTGTTGTGGGGGAGGAAGGGAAAGGAGAATGTTAGCCGCTTTGAGACTCCTTCGGGTAGTGAAAAGCGGGATATCTAATCCAAACTCTTCTTCTTCTTCTTCTTCCAAGTTAGGCGTCTGTAGCTCAAGAGTCTTCCCCTCCAGAGCAGGAGAAAACAAGCTCCCCCCGTCTTCCATGTGGCAGTCCTTCTTAAAATATACACCACTGATATATTTTTAAAAAAGCCTCCAAGTGATTTATGACAATATCACGACAATAAAACAATCAAATAGAACGCTGAAAGCAACACAAAAGTTGGTGAGCAGCAGGTCCACTTGCCAAAAAGCTCTTGTGACAAAATTCCCAAAGGCTTAGGGTAGCTTGAGAGAAGTAGCCTCTTTAGAGATAGGACAAATTTCCATTTCTTGTTGATCAAAACCCACAGTCTCTCTGCTATCTTTTTTCCAGAAGGTGTTACAAGTACCTGGCAGTATGGTAAGGATTTTATTACAGTCAGACAAAAAGGATTTGTTCTCTGTTAGTAGTACAAGACACCCAATGACTGACAATCCCTCATTTGTCCCCGAATGTTGAGAGTCTCTTGACAGAAGAACAGAGAAAGCCAGAAGACAAAAGTCAGAAATTGATGTGCATTATAATGAGTGAAATAAGTATTAAATCCCTTTACAACCAGCCAGATTCGATCCTCTGTCAACCAACCAGATGTCAGGCTATCTGGTACAGAAGCACCTGCTGTGAGGGAGAGGTCTTACCTGTAATCCCAGCTCATTACAGTACCTGTATAAAAGACACCTGTCGACAGAAGCAATCAATCCAGCAGATTTCCAAACTAGCCACCATGACCAAGACCAAAGAGCTGTCCAAGGATGTCAGGGACAAGATTGTAGACCTGCACAAGGTTGGACTGGGCTACAAGAATATGTTTCTTGTTCCTGCCTCTTCTTTTGTCCCTTTACTCCTCCCCCTCCCTCCTCCTCCTGCTTGTCATGTTCCCTCTAATTCTCCAAAGTCTTTTTTATTATTAATTTTTCATTAATAATTCTCCAATTGATATAATACCAAACATTATAATACAAACAATAAAATAATGTTCTGGCTGGCCAGGATAATTTTTTGTTTGTTTGTTTGTTTGTTTCTTGTTCCTGCCTTTCTTTCTCTGATTTATTCCCAATATCATACCAATTTTTTATATATATATATATATATATATATATATATATTATATAGTTTTTTTATTAAAGAAACAAATACAAAATCTATACAAATTATCAGCAGTACAGTCAATTACATTTCCCCCTCCCCCCTCCCTCCCCTCCCCCCTCCCAGACATACCCCAGCTCCCTTAAGTGTTGTATTAATTCATATTGTTTCTGCATGTTGTACAGTTGTAAATATTACTTTCGTATTGTTCTTGAAGCGACTAGCATGAGTTTGGTCAAACTGCGGGAGGCAGTGAAAGATAGGTGTGCCGGGCGTGCTCTGGTCCACGGGGTCACGAAGAGTCGGACATGACTGAACGACTGAACAAAATTGTTCCAAATCATTTTTGTGCTAATAAAATTGTGTACGTTTATTCAAATCCTGCCAATGATTCCAAGTCTCTTTGGGTTCCCCCCCCCCAAATAGATTGTAAGCCAGTGTGCTGTAGTGGTTAAGAGCGGTAGACTCATAATCTGGTGAACTGGGTTCGCATCTCCACTCCTCCACATGCAGCTGCTGGGTGACCTTGGGCTAGTCACACTTCTCTGAAGTCTCTCAGCCCCACTCACCTCACAGAGTGTTTGTTGTGGGGGACGGAACGGATGTAGCAGAGCGAGGAAAGTCCTTTCAAAGTCCGAATTCAAATCTTTGTTGAAAAACAGGAATGCTCCCACTCATGGCGTTGGCATTGGAGTTTCCAATTCGTACAATGCTAAACACCCAGCGCCAATGCATTCCACTGTAGCAAGCAGCAGATATTGGACAACCTGTGGGTGAAGGCACATCCGCCCCATCCCCGCGGGGTTCAACAGGGATAATTACCCCCAGATTCACCTTGTTCAATTGCATGACTGGGGTCCGGTGTCCTGGGAAAGCAGCCAAACGCAATAGGCCATCACACCGGAAGTCTTCTCCAAAGTCTATTTTATATTTTCTCTCTGATAGTAAGAGCTGACAGTGAAAAGGAACTCTCGCAGAAGGGGATGGACCTTCATTGGGGGTTTTAAGAACAAGTTGGATGGCAATCTGTCATGGATGCTTGAAATGAGATATGTGCAGGGGGTTGGACTAGATTCTGAATCTATAATTCTATAATACACCCTGCTGTGAGATCCTCAATTGACTTTTTAACAAGTGAAATTTTATACACATTCCATGTGCTGATATGCTTTCAACCCTGTATGAATTATTTGGTGGGCCATGACTGAATCTTTTCCCACATTCCAAGCACTAAGACGTTTTCTCTCTTGTATGAATTCTTTGATGGGAAGTGAGACTATCATTCCGACTGAAGCTCTTTCCACATTCCAAGCACTGATAGGGTTTCTCCCCTGTATGAATTCTTTGATGGGAAGCAAAAGTCGTACTTTGACTGAAGCTCTTTCCACATTCAAAGCAGTGATATGGTTTCCCCCCTGTATGAATTCTTTGATGGCAAGTGAGAATATTCTTCCGACTGAAGCTTTTTCCACATTCCAAGCACTGATAGGGTTTCTCCCCTGTATGAATTCTTTGATGGGAATTGAGACTGTGCCTGAGACTAAAGCTCTTTCCACATTCCAGGCATCGATATGGTTTCTCCCCTGTATGAATTCTTTGATGGGAAGTGAGATCAGCACTCAGACGAAAGCTCTTTCCACATTTCAAGCAGTGATAAGGTTTCTACCCTGTATGAATTCTTTGATGAGAAGTGAGATAGGCATTATGACTGAAGCTTTTTCCACATTCTAAGCACTGATAGGGCTTCTCCCCGTATGAATTCTTCGATGGGAAGTCAGATGGTGGCTGTGACTGAAGCTTTTTCCACATTCCAAGCACTGATAGGGTTTCTCTCCTGTATGAATTCTTTGATGGGAAGTGAGCTTGGTCCCCTCCCGGAAGCTCTTCCCGCATTCAAAGCACTGATAGGGTTTCTCCCCGGTATGAATTCTTTTATGATAAGTGAGAGAGCAGCTCTGACTAAAGCTCTTTCCACATTCCAAGCACTGATAGGGTTTCTCTCCTGTATGAATTCTTTGATGGGAAGTGAGCTTGGTCCAATCCCGGAAGCTCCTCCCGCATTCAAAGCACTGATAGGGTTTCTCCCCAGTATGAATTCTTTTATGATAACTGAGAGAGCAGCTCTGACTGAAGCTCTTTCCACATTCCAAGCACTGATAGGGTTTCTCTCCTGTATGAATTCTTTGATGGGAAGTGAGCTCCCCTCCTGGAAGCTCTTTCCACATTCCAAGCACTGATAGGGTTTCTCCCCTGTATGAGTTCTTTCATGGGAAGTGAGAGAGCAGCTCTGACTGAAGCTCTTTCCACATTGCAAGCACTGATAGGGTTTCTCCCCTGTATGAATTCTTTGATGGGAAGTGAGACTGTGCCTGAGACTGAAGCTCTTCCCACATTCCAGGCATTGATAGGGTTTCTCGCCTGTATGAATTCTTTGATGGGAAGTGAGCTTGGTCCCCTCCCAGAAGCTCTTTCCACATTCGAAGCACTGATAGGGTTTCTCTCCCGTATGAATTCTTTGATGGGAAGTGAGAGTCTTCTTCTGAATGAAGCTCTTTCCACACTGCAAGCACTGAAAAGGTTTCTCTCCTGTATGAATTCTTTGATGGGAAGTGAGACTCACCATCTTACTGAAGCTCTTTCCACATTCAAAGCACTGATATGGTTTCTCTCCCGTATGAATTCTTTGATGGGAAGTGAGATTCTTCTTCTGAATGAAGCTCTTTCCACACTGCAAGCACTGAAAAGGTTTCTCTCCTGTATGAATTCTTTGATGGGAAGTGAGACTCACCATTTTACTGAAGCTCTTTCCACATTCCAGGCAGTGATAGGGTTTCTGCCCTCTATGAAATCTTTGATGGGAAGTGAGACTGTCCTTCCGCCTGAAGCTCTTCCCACATTCGAAGCACTGATACAGTTTCTCCCCTGTATGAATTCTTTGATGGGAAGTCAGGTGTGCACTTTGACTAAAGTACTTTCCACATTCTAAGCATTGATAGGGTTTCTCCCCTGTATGAGTTCTTTGATGGGAAGTGAGACTGTCTTTTCGACTGAAGCTCTTTCCACACTGCAAGCATTGATAGGGTTTCTCTCTTGTATGAATTCTTTGATGGCAAGTCAGATTCTGGCGGTGACTGAAGCTCTTTCCACATTCAAAGCACTGATAGGGTTTCTCCCCTGTATGAGTTCTTTCATGGGATGTGAGACTGTCCTTTCGACTGAAGCTCTTCCCACATTCCAGGCACTGATAGGGTTTCTCCCCTGTATGTACTCTTCTATGCAAAGCGAGATCGCCTTTCTCACGAAAGCTCTTCCCACATTCCAAGCACTGATAGGGTTTCTCCCCTGTATGAATTCTTCGATGGTAAGTGAGAGTCGTGCTGTGACTGAAGCTCTTTCCACATTCTAAGCACTGATAGGGTTTTCCCCTGTATGAATTCTTTGATGGCAAGTGAGAGTTGTGCTGTGACTGAAGCTCTTCCCACATTCCAAGCACTGATAGGGTTTCTCCCCTGTATGAACCCTTTGATGGGAAGTGAGCTTGGACCTTTCACTGAAGCTCTTTCCACATTCTCTGCACTGATACAATTTCTGCCTACTCTTTGTTCTTTTGTGTGAAGTGATGCTATCTCTCTGAACGAAGCTCTTTCTTTGATGGGAGGTGGACTGGGAGGAATGACCGATGTTTTCTCCACACTCTGAATATTTATTTGACTTCTCCGCTATGTGGATTCTGTTGTGGTCCCCCTTTTTGTTCCCTTCCAGTTCATCACCATCTGCAATGAAGAGAGAAGCTAATTAGAGCCTCAGGAAGAAATGGGAGCTCTAAATTTTTTAACAATGTTAATGAATGCTTGTGAAAGAGGAAGAACCAAAAATTGTTAGATGTTGGGCCTTTCTATAGTTTTCACTGCCTTTGTTGGCTGGTATTTACTGACATATTGCTTGGCTTTCATCTGGAATGGATTTTGTTTTGGCTCTATCCTGGAATCCACGCCATCTCCGAAGTCAGTAATCTCTTTGGTCAATCAAATGCAAACAGAAGCAAAAACAACAAACCTGTCGTTTGTTTGTTTCTGGCTGTTTGTTTCTGCCTGTGTGTGATTAAGTTGGTTTGTGATTAAGAGTAGCTGTGGGCGGAGCTAGTCAGTGCCTGGAGGGCAGCAGTTGAGCAGGGAGCACAAGGGCTTCCGCCTCTGGGAATTGTGGGACTATCCAGGCTTGTGTGTGTGTTTGTTTCTGGCTGTTTGTTTCTGGCTGTGTGTGATTAAGTTGGTTTGTGATTAAGACTAGCTGTGGGCGGAGCTAGTCAGTGCCTGGAGGGCAGCAGTTGAGGAGGGAGCACAAGGTGACCTGAGCTTCAGGGACACTCTGTAGGTTTTGTGGGTTTGTCTTTTTGGGGCTGTGTGTGATTAAGTTTGTGTGCTTAATTGTTCCTTATTTGTTTGTGTGCTTGTTTTCTAGGGCTTCCGCCTCTGGGAATTGTGGGACTATCCAGGCTTGTGTGTGTGTTTGTTTCTGGCTGTTTGTTTCTGGCTGTGTGTGATTAAGTTGGTTTGTGATTAAGACTAGCTGTGGGCGGAGCTAGTCAGTGCCTGGAGGGCAGCGGCGCGCGCCTATTGGCGCGCGCAGTTTGACCCATCCTTTAGATAAAGGGTAACTGGTCTCAAGCGTTTATTGGGGCAGTCCTAGGTTTCCTTTTTGTCCTGACTTCAAGCTGTTCAGGATGGAGGGTGAGGGGACAACCGTAGTCACCTGCAATTCCTGCACAATGTTTGTCTTCTTGCCAAAGGATGTAGGCAGCTACACCTGCAGCAATTGCAAGTTGGTTGCCCTACTAGAAGACAAGGTCCAGCAACTTGAGGCCCGTATATCTACACTTCAGAAAATTAAGGAACTGGAGCTTTTCATGGATACAGCAGAACACACTGTCTGCACCAAGGGGGAGTCAGGGCACACCCCTGAGGAGGAGGACAGTTCCCCAACACAGGAGCCAGATGTATGGAGGAACGTGACTCAAAGAAGTAGAAAGCCCAGGGATCGCTCTGAGTGTTTGGAGCTACGCAATCGTTTTGATGTGCTCTCCCTTGGCATGGAGGATGAAGAACAGACTTCATTTGAGGACCTCTCCCTCATCACAGTTGATGAGGAATATGAAGATGAGCAGCACAGTCAGTCCTCCGGGATTGTGCAAAAGACTTTGGAAGGGAAGACTGCACATGGAAGAATCCCAACCAAGCCTAAGAGGAGGCGTGTAGTGGTGATAGGAGATTCCTTACTGAGGGGTACAGAAGCGGTGATCTGTGGGCCTGACAAGATGTCTCGAGAGGTGTGCTGTCTCCCCGGGGCCAAGATCCAAGATGTAACAGAGCAGCTGCAAGGAATCATAAAACCCACTGACAAATACCCCTTCCTTTTGGTCCATGTGGGAACCAATGACACTGCAAGCCACAGCCTCCAGAAGATCAAAAGTGATTATGAGGCTCTGGGCAGGAAGTTGAAGCAATTAAACGCACAAATCGTCATCTCATCTGTCCTCCCAGTTGAACGGCGTGGCCCAGGGAGAGAGAGGAAAATAGGGGAAGTGAACACCTGGCTTCACAAATGGTGCCAGCAGGAACGGTTTGGATTCTTAGATCACGGTCTGAAGTTTCTTGAAGATGGACTTCTGGCAAGAGATGGGCTGCACCTCACAAAGGTTCGGAGGAATGTTTTCGCCAACAATCTCAAAAACCTCATCAGGAGGGCTTTAAACTGACTTATGTGGGGGAGGGAGATAGTGGTCCTGAAGGTAGGAGTCTATCAAGTGCTGAAGATGATCATCCAAATGTCAAGAACCAAATGGAGCAAACAGCATGCAGACCTAGTAGTGGGAAGGAAAAATCCTTAAATAAGAGACTAGGGGGAATGATCAATGGTCTTCAATGTCTGTATACTAATGCACAGAGCATGGAAAATAAACAAGATGAACTTGAGCTCTTGGTACACCAAACTAAATATGACATAATAGGCATCACTGAAACCTGGTGGGATGAGTCTCATGATTGGAATGTAGTAATAGAGGGATACAATCTATTTCAGAGAAATAGACCAAACAGGAAAGGAGGAGGGGTGGCATTATATGTCAGGGATGTGTATACCTGTGAAGAGATCCAGGATTTAAAACTTCAAAACCAAACTGAGAGTATCTGGGTCAAAATTAAGGGAGAGAAAAATACCAGTGATCTCATTGTGGGAGTTTACTACAGATCGCCAAGCCAAACTGAGGACACAGATGATGCTTTCCTGGAACAGATGACCAAGTATTCAAAAGGAAGTGAGATAGTAGTAATGGGGGATTTCAACTATCCTGATATTTGTTGGATGTCAAACTCAGCCAAGAGCACAAGGTCGAACAGATTCCTCACTGGCCTTGCAGACAATTTCATTGTCCAGAAAGTGGGAGAAGCAACAAGAGGATCAGCCATTTTAGATCTGGTCTTAACCAATAGTGATGACTTGGTAAGTGGGGTAGAAGTGGCAGGATCATTAGGTGGGAGTGATCATGCTCTTCTGGAGTTTATTATACAGCGGAAAGGAGCAACCAAGCATACTAAGACAAATTCTAGACTTTAAGAAAGCTGACTTCAGAAAATTTAGGGAAATGCTGGGAGTGATCCCATGGTCAGTAATACTAAAAGGGAAGGGAGTTCATGATGGATGGGAGTTTGTTAAAAGGGAGATATTAAAAGCACAACTTCAAGCAGTACCAATGAGACGAAAACATGGAAGGTGCCTAAAGAAGCCAGGGTGGCTATCTAAAGAACTTTTAACTGATTTTAGATTTAAAAGGGATATGTACAAAAAATGGAAAAAGGGGGAAGTCACCAGAGAGGAATTCAAACAAATAGCCAGCAAGTGTAGAGACAAAGTCAGAAAAGCTAAAGCACAGAATGAACTCAGGCTTGCTAGAGAGGTTAAAAGCAATAAAAAGGGCTTTTATGGGTATGTCCGTAGCAAAAGGAAGAACAATGAAACAGTGGGGTCACTTAGAGGAGAAGATGGTGAAATGCGAACAGGAGACAGAGAAGAAGAAGAAGAAGAAGAAGAAGAAGAAGAAGAAGAAGAAGAAGAAGAAGAGAAGAAGAAGAAGAGTTTGGATTTGATATCCCGCTTTATCACTACCCGAAGGAGTCTCAAAGCGGCTAACATTCTCCTTTCCCTTCCTCCCCCACAACAAACACTCTGTGAGGTGAGTGGGGCTGAGAGACTTCAGAGAAGTGTGACTAGCCCAAGGTCACCCAGCAGCTGCATGTGGAGGAGCGGAGACGCGAACCCGGTTCCCCAGATTATGAGTCTACCACTCTTAACCAGAACTCCTCAATGCCTTCTTTGCCTCAGTCTTCTCAAAAAAAGAAAACAATGCCCAACCTGAAGAATATGGGGCAGATGATTCAGCAGGGGAAACACAGCCCGGAATAAGTAAGGAGGTAATACAAGAATACTTGGCTAGTTTAGATGTATTCAAGTCTCCAGGGCCAGATGAACTACATCCAAGAGTATTAAAAGAACTAGCAGAGGTGATTTCAGAACCACTGGCAGTAATCTTTGAGAATTCCTGGAGAACTGGGGAAGTACCGGCAGACTGGAGGAGGGCAAATGTTGTCCCTATTTTCAAAAAGGGGGAAAGAGAAGACCCAAACAATTACTGCCCAGTCAGCCTGACATCAATACCAGGAAAGATTCTAGAGCAGATCATTAAGCAAACGGTCTGTGAGCACTAAAAGTCAGCATGGGTTTCTGAAAAATAAGTCATGTCAGACCAATCTGATCTCATTTTTTGACAGAATTACAAGCCTGGTAGATGAAGGGAATGCTGTGGATGTAGCCTATCTTGACTTCAGCAAGGCCTTTGACAAGGTGCCCCATGATATTCTCGTAAAGAAGCTGGTAAAATGCGGACTAGACAATGCTACCATTCAGTGGATTTGTAACTGGCTGACTGACCGAACCCAAAGGGTACTCATTAATGGCTCCTCTTCATCCTGGAGAGAAGTGACTAGTGGGGTGCCACAGGGTTCTGTCTTGGGCCCAGTCTTATTCAACATCTTCATCAATGACTTGGATGATGGGCTTGAGGGTATCCTGATCAAGTTTGCAGATGACACCAAATTAGGAGGGGTGGCTAATACCCCAGAGGACAGGATCACACTTCAAAATGACCTTAACAGACTAGAGAACTGGGCCAAAGCAAACAAGATGAATTTTAACAAGGAGAAATGTAAAGTACTACACTTGGGCAAAAAAAATGAAAGGCACAAATACAGGATGGGTGACCCCTGGCTTGAGAGCAGTACATGTGAAAAGGATCTAGGAGTCTTGGTAGACCATAAACGTGACATGAGTCAACAGTGTGATGCAGCAGCTAAAAAAGCCAATGCAATTCTGGGCTGCATCAATAGGAGTATAGCATCTAGATCAAGGGAAGTAATAGTACCACTATATTCTGCTCTGGTCAGACCTCACCTGGAATACTGTGTACAGTTCTGGGCACCACAGTTCAAGAAGGATACTGACAAGCTGGAACGTGTCCAGAGGAGGGCAACCAAAATGGTCAAAGGCCTGGAAACGATGCCTTATGAGGAATGGGTTAGGGAGCTGGGTATGTTTAGCCTGGAGAAGAGAAGGTTAAGGGGTGATCTGATAGCCATGTTCAAATATATAAAAGGATGTCATATAGAGGAGGGCAAAAGGTTGTTTTCTGCTGCTCCAGAGAAGCGGACACGGGGCAATGGATTCAAACTACAAGAAAGAAGATTCCACCTAAACATTAGGAAGAACTTCCTGACAGTAAGAGCTGTTCGACAGTGGAATTTGCTGCCAAGGAGTGTGGTGGAGTCTCCTTCTTTGGAGGTCTTTAAGCAGAGGCTTGACAGCCATCTGTCAGGCATGCTTTGATGGTGTTTCCTGCTTGGCAGGGGGTTGGACTGGATGGCCCTTGTGGTCTCTTCCAACTCTATGATTCTATGATTCTTCTATGATTCTTCTATGATTCTGACAGAAGCTACATCAATGTCCCTAAAAACTCTGAAGCCAACAATAAAGAAGGCCTGAGCGGTATAGACAAATCTGGTCATTGTTTAAAAAGGCATGACTAAATAAAGAACATTCACAGAGGAAACAGTTGATTTCCTTCCATTCATGGTTCATGGTGGGGATGTGAGAATCCTAGATGCTGCTGGTCTCCAGCCAAATAGTTGAAGTTAATAATAATAATAATAATAATATCGTAAAATACAATAATTCATCAAACATTAAAAGCTTCCCTAAACAGGGCTGCCTTACGATGTCTTTTAAAAGTCTGGTAGTTGTTGTTCTCTTTGACATCTGATGGGAGGGCATTCCACAGGGTGGGTGCCACTACCGAGAAGGCCCTCTGCCTAGTTCCCTGTAGCATGGCTTCTCACAATGAGAGAACCGCCAGAAGGCCCTCGGCCCAAATACCAAACTTATAAACTTACAAACCCAGCCTCTCTCGTGGCATAGAGACTCGTTTATGCGTATTCTGGAGTTCTTTATACCACTTTGTATCGCTATCTCAGGGTTCCGGTAGCGGAGTACAGCATTCTCATATAATGGCTAGCATTTCCTTTCTCTTTGATCACAGTTCCATTAGCTCCAATGAGTCAGCAAACTCAAATTACCACGCCAACCAGAGTCATTTGAAAAGAAACTTTTAGTGAAAGGAGTGATGCAAAACAGCACCCCTTCCAAAGAAAGCCTTGGATATTAGGCACAAAATACAGTTATGTTTGGGATAACACCCCTTAACTTATTATTTTCTCCTTCAGCCAAAATTAAATGCCACTTTCTGTTTCCCACCTCCAATCGCCAGGAGAGCGCTACGATACAGAGGGAACACCCTCCCCTGTCCTTTAATCCTCCAGCAGAGACTGTTTTTTAGTCTACGCTTCTCTCCCTGTACACTTCCACGGCAACAGAGGGGTTTTACCGTCTTTGGCTTGTCTTACTTCGGCTGGAATTCTCACGCTGGTTGCAGCCAACTGCGCGCTTTCTCGTCGGGTGGAGGAAGAGCTGCTCTTGGCGTCCCAGGTCCCGTCCCTCTCGACCTCCAAGTCTTGATTTCGGGGACCCTACCGACGCCGTGGCTCTTCCCTTTCAGGTCCTGGATGCCCTCCAAGACCCCTCTAGGGGTCGTGATGCCTTGCGAACCCCTTTTTTCCACCGACAACGAGTGCGCGTCTGGAGAGCCCCAGCGACGCGCGGCCGGTTGCGAGTCGCGGGAAACCGGAAGTCAGTGTAGACTTTTTAAAATTTTAAGCACCTAAGACTGTTGCGAGACTGTGGAGCTGGAACTGCATGGGACTTTTGTTTTAAAGGAACTTGCTGGGTCTGCTCTGCTCTTGTTCTCTGATTCTGCTTTGTGGCCACCTGGTGTTTACTGTTAGGACTGTTTTGAGTTCTGAGTCTGGCTCACTGTGACTCATTGTGACTGAGGTGACCTTGAGTTTCCAGCAACAGAGTGTTTGGGAAATGCAAGAGATAACTCCAACTACAAGGGCAAGAGTAAAAAAAGAGGAGCTTAAGGAAGAAGTTAAGAGAAAAGCCTCTGTTACAAAAAAGTTTTGAAGAGCAAATGCTTGCTGCTATTGAAAAAAGTCAATGTTCAATGTGCAAGCTCTTTCAGAGGAAAATACAAAGCGAATTAAAGATACACAAAGTGACATTAAAGAAAACATCAGAGGAAACTACAAAGTGAATCAAAGAGTCACAGCTAGATTGGGACAATTCGATTCGAGCGTCGGAAGACGGTGAAGGAAAAAAAAAAAGGCAGCAATTGATAGGATTGGGAAAGAGGTTAAAGTCCTTAAAAAAGAATCAGAGGAATTTAAAGAAAAAATTAAGACTGAATGGAAATAAAATTGAAAGTGTTGATCCTGAAAAAATTCAGAGGCTTGAATCTCAACAAAGAGACGTGCAAGAATCCCTTGCTTTTCTGCAATTGAAGGAGAGAGAGACGAACCTAAGGTTGAGGAATCTTCCGAGTTGGAGCAAGAAAGTCTGAAAGATTACATAATTAAGGAATTTTCCACATTCTGGGAGCTGGAAGAAAGTGAGTTAGCAGCATTTATAGTGAAGGCCATATAGATCTGGAGCCAAAGGAAAGAATTCAGACAGTCAATGACTGTATGGTAGTGTTCCAGAACAGATTCAGAGAGACCAGATTCTTGGACCTTCATTATAAGAATAACCTGGTGGTTCAACAGAAATCTGTCATCATATACAAGGACATCCCACATTACTTTTGAACAGGAGATTTGATTACAACGATTATTGACTGAACTATGAGCAAGAAAGATCCCTTCAGCTGGGAATTTCTGAAGGCCTAACTTTTAAGTACAAAGAAAGAAGAGTGAGAATAAGATCATTTGAAGACAAGAAGAATTTTTTGGATAAACACGCAGCAGATTTCATAGGTTCATCATTGGATCCTGCAAGATTATATCAGTACCAGCTGGACCAGGGGGTTCAGGCCCAGGAGAAGAGAAGAAGAAGAAGAGCTAGAAGGAGTGACGGGAGGAACTGCAAAGTAAGATGACGTTGAAAGTGTTGACATGAAATGTTCACCGTCTGAACCAGAGGCCGAAGAGACACAGAGTATACCACGCATTAGAAAAGAAGAATTTGGACCTAATTTGTCTATAGGAGACCACGTAGTCCGGCACCACAGAAGGATTCTACAGAATAAAAAGTTAGGCTAATAATTTATTTCATCGGACAAAGTCAAGAAGAGAGTTGTGATTTATGCTAAGGAGAAATATAATCAAAGACGAAGAAGGGAGATATATGCAGTTGAGATCAAGGTACAAGGCGACAAATACTTGATTCTGAGACTTTATGCACCAAATGATGGAAAGTCAATATTCTAAAAAGATCCATGACATGCTTTTGGACTATTTGGACTATAATTTGGTTTGCCTAGGAGTAAGAGCTGACAGTAAGAGCTGTTCGACAGTGGAATTGCTGCCAAGGAGTGTGGTGGAGTCTCCTTCTTTGGAGGTCTTTAAGCAGAGGCTTGACAGCCATCTGTCAGGAATGCTTTGATGGTGTTTCTGCTTGGCAGGGGGTTGGACTGGATGGCCCTTGGGGTCTCTTCCAACTCTATGATTCTATGATTCTATATTTGTATCATTTCTTAGTCCTATGATCCTTTTCTTAAAAGCAAAAAAGTTATACAAAAGGAAAAGGCAACACACAGATGCCCCATCTGCGTTCAATCTGCACAGCAGGATCAGGTTACTTTCTAAAGTCCAGTGCTGTGCGATGGATCAGTGAGTTTGTGGGAATGTTTAGGAGTGTGGATGAGTATATATGATTTATATATCTCAATCCCAGCTTGTGTGAGCAAGCTCCAAATTTAGCAGAGTCACATTCCCTTTTAAAACACAGCAGAAAACGTTTGCATAGGCTTGCTTAAGCCAGCTATGTTGTTCTTCAGTTGTTCAGTCGTGTCCGACTCTTCGTGATCCCATGGACCAGAGCACGCCAGGCACGCCTATCCTTCACTGCTTCCCTCTTATATATATTCCTGGTATATTCCCCTTCTTCCCTCTTAAAAGTAAAGATACAATACAACACTGATTATTAGATAAAATAGAGTTTACTTACATACATCCATGAGTCACAGTACAGGCAAAAAGAGGCAGACAAACTTAGATAAATGTATTTACATGCAGTGAAGCTGCTTCCATAAGGGAACAGGCTTCACCTCTGCTTCTCTCAGCTGCAAGCAGAGAGAGAGCATCCTGCTAGTTCAAACGACGAGGCAAAATGGGCAGTCTTCTTTGGGATCTTCCTCCCAGGTAAGACCACACCTACTTCTGGTTCCTGCAACTCAGTCCAGGTAAACAGGAAGTTAAGCCTGGAGGACTGAGTTACCTTCATGTCCTCTCTAGCAGTGTTGGGTTTGGCTGCTCTGTGTTTACATCCCACAGAGTTGTCTGACACTGGTAGGGCATTCAGATCACAGCACTGGTTTTAGACCTTTTGAGCTGCCAATACATCGCGGTGGCCAGGGAGTTTTCCTGTATTCCTAGCTCAAATTCCCTGCAGATGTCAAGGGGGCAGGCAGGCAGGTAGGTGGAGCCTGAAAAGGTGCTCCCCCTCTCCATCTCCATCTGCCTGCCTGCCTCCCCCCACCCCCAAACTGCGCAAGCCCCAATACATCTCCAGGTCCATCCATCATTGTCCCCATCTCCACTCCCCTGGAACTCACCAGATCTCTTGGAGGTCCCTGGGAGGGAACGCTCAGAGGTTGTGGGAAGGGATGCAGGAGACAACCTGACCAGGTGAACCATCCATCTTCCCCTTCCATCCAGTCTAGCTTGGCAGGATCCATCTCTTTCATCCTTCCTGAGGAGTCAAGGAGCCAAAACAAGCTGCAGGGTCCTGAAATAAGAAGCAAAGGGAGCCTCAGAGGCCCTGCAGGGATTCTCCTGCCCCTGGAGAAGCACAAATGGGGCAGCCCCTTCCCAACAGAAGCCCCATTTATTTTTTTAATCAGTATTTTTTAATTACTTTTCAATTACTAAAATCCAAAATAAACCACATTTTATCAATCTCAAATTACAATTACAATTAAAATAAATTATGAAGTCAATTATACATGTTGTGTGGCCTTCCGCGTTCTAGCTTTCACGGTGAGATAATTTTGTTTCATCCTGCCATCAAAGTCTTAATTTATCCAATTACATTCAGTCTTGATCTTAATCTCTTATCAGCAGCTGCAGAGTTTTTGACTTCCATTTGTACTTACACATTTAATAAATTTTATTTCTGCAAGAGGACTTCTGTACCCCATATATTTCCTGTATGTGATCTATACTTTATCCATGTTGATTCTTAATTCTTCCAACAATAGAGAGGCTCTCCTTAGCTTGAGTAGGAAGGCAATTGCGAACGAGTTGCAAGTGGTTGAAGCTGTTGCAATGTGGTCTAGTGCTGTAGAGATAAAAGTGGTTAGACCCCCACTTGGCCTTCCTCCCCCTGGAGAGGGGGTGGCTCTTAAGAGTTACAGGGTTGCTAGGGGAAGCTTTTCATCTCCAAAGAGAGTTCAGTAACCTGCTGGTGGTGGGAGGAGGGTGGCTTCTCTGCCCATAAATTCAACTCAAGGTGGAATATCTGGTGGGCTGCATCTGGAGGACAAAAGGCTAGGTTTTGCTTTCATAATCACTTATGCTCAGGGCCTTCCCAAGGAGTCATGACCCGAGAGTGGCAGACAGATAACCATCTCAATCATAATGCCTACTTGCCCCATAGTGGGATGAAGCCCAGACAAGACCAAGGGTGTGTGGTTGACGTGACTCAGGGACACAGGAACTGTCTACACACCCCTTGATATACTCCTTCCCCGACTTCCGGCGGCGACGCCATCGCGGGTGGTCGTGGGCTGCTTCGGCTCCGAGGCGCCCAGTCCACCCCGGGGGTTTGGAGCCCCGCTACCACAAAGCGGGGCTCCGGTGGGGTGCGGGAAGAGCGTCCCGCACCCTGGGCTCCCCGGCTGTGCCCGTTGTGGCTCCGAACCCTTCCCTCGCTCCCCCTGTAAAGGGGGAGTGGGGGTGAAGGGACGACGGAGCCGGGCTATAGGGGACATGCCCCAACCGGGATGTAAATGCGGCGACAAAGCCTGTGATGAGCGTCTAAGTTCTACCTGTCTTTAGCGATCTGAAAGAACCCGGTGGTTGTGAGTATTTGACTGACTTTTCTATTTTTGGAACGATCCGGGGGGAAGAAGAAAGGGAGCCTGCCTCCCTCCCTTCGGGAGAGAAGAAATTAACCAGTTTAAGTGACTGCTTGCTACAATAATGGATAAAATGTGCTTGGAATTTGAAATTGAGGACTGCTGAGTTTTCCCTTTGGGGATTAAGTGGGGAGAAAATATCTCCTTTTAAAGTTTTGGTCTTTACACTCTGACTTCAGAAAAAAATGGCGATGGAAAATTTGGACTGACGTGGGAAACAATTGAAACAAAGGAAGGAAGAGACAGGAACTGAAATTTGACACTCACTCACTCACCCTCCCTTTCAAAATGCTGGACTTTGTGTTCGAACTTGTTTTGAACTCTGGTTTAAAGGATGAAGAAATGCTTACTGTCTTGAGGCTGGAAACTGCTTAATCGGAAACTGCAAGTCTTGAGTGGGATTTTAAATAAAAAGAACCTATTCCCACAGAGGAGGCTTTTCAAAAGTTTACACAATGGAAGCAAACCTTGGCAAAGAGCTGGAAGGGGTGCTTGAAGGATGGTCTGAAATGGCTGGGCAACTCCGGGAAAAGGAACCGTTTGCTGGGGGTGGCAGCCCTGGAACGGGAAAATTTATAATATCCAGACCCCGAGGTGGGAGCTCGGGGGCAAGGGACATGGAATTAAGATATCTACAAGAAGCAGAAGTATGGTACAAAGAAGCGGAGGAGCCCAGGAAGGATGTGATGTGTACCCTGAAGCTCGATGCAAGGTCTGTTGTGAATGCTGCCTGGATCTGTGGACATTTGGGACAAGAAGACAACTGGAGGATCGGTTCTGGCGAAAGACAGAGAAAGACAATGGACAGAGGGGGTGTGGGATGAAGTATTAAATGTAAAACCCAAATGGTTTGTTATGGTATCCTGAAATCGGAGAGTGAAGTTTGTTAATTTTAAGTTTATTATGAATAAGTAAGGAGCTATTGGATCTTAAGTTAAAAGCAGCATGATAAAGGTCAGAAGAAATAAGTTTAGTTTTTATAAGAATATTCTGTTAAGAGTTAGGCTATAATAGGATGATTAAGAGAACTGTGTTATTTTTAATTGAAGTTAAAAAAATTTATAGAGAAAAGTTGTTAAGAAAGTAAAATATGGATTTAAAACCGAAGGTGAAAAGGCGGGGGAAGTCAAACGTCAAGATTCAGAAATAGAAATATTTATTTTTGTAAGGTATACAAATAAGAAGAAGAATCCTGGCATTATGTGTATTTGTATTGTTTTGTATTTGTAGGTGTGGGTCTGGGTATGTGTTGTATTATGAAAATGTTAATAAATTCTTCTTAAAAAAAAAAAAAGATATACTCCTTCCCAATCACTGTTTATAAACCTCCAGGGACAGAGTTGCTTTCCTTGGAGGTTTTCCAAACGGAGGCTGGAAGGCCAAATGTCAGGGATTCTTTAGCTGAGATCCCTGCATTGCAGGGGGTGGGACTAGATGTCCCTTGGGGTCCAACCTCACAGTTGCTTACTATTATTATTTTAAACATATTTTTCTTTTCAAAAGATAAGTGTAATTGAACATCACTAAGTAATAATAATAATAATAATAATAATACACTATATCATGATCAGAGTTAACAATTCCATCTATACTTATCTAATGTCTAGGTGTACCCAAAAACATATATGTTGATTCTTCACCTACTATATTGGGTAACTCTTTATGATAATTTTATAATGGCCCTCTAGCCGATCCCACCTCAAGCCTCCAATGTCCCCTTTCAATGCTCTGGACACTGCCCTGCGGATTCAGACTTGGGGGTTCCTGAGCGAGGGGCCCTTTTCCTCTGCTCCCCCCTCTCTCAGCCGCTCCGGAGGGATTTCCAGTCAGCCTCACAGACCCAGGGAGTCCCCTTGTTCTCACTTTGGGGGGGGTCTTCTTTCCCTCAAATCTCTTCCCCCACCCCACCCTGGACTGGAAGAAGCCCCCGCTTCCGCCTGCCTCCCCACAGCTTCTCCTGTTAAACTCCCGCCTGACTCCTCTCCCAGCAGAGAGGCTCCTTCCTCTGGCCAGAGAGATTCTCCTCCAAGGTCCCCCCTCAGACCATCCCTCTCCCAACCCCCCCTTTCTCTCTCCCTCAGAAATGGCTCCTTTCATCATTTTCCTGCCAAAAGTGCTGGCTCCGCCTCCTGCTGGCTAGGCAGCCAATCAGAGCGAGGCTCATTCGGCAGCTCTTTTATATCTATGTATCACCTACGTCTATCAATTACCTATCTATTTCAAATAACTGTGCCGGGTGCCAGGGGCCCGTGAGGAGCCCCAGCGGACTTTGACTCTGTTTTAGGAAAATCTTTGGGCTCACCTGGATTACCAAAGAAAGACACCAGCCAGGAATGGAGCAGCAAAACAGCAGCCAGTAGGTCTGCTCTTTATTATAAAGGACTGTTGCAACAAGACTTTCACCCACCACATGGGAGAAGCATCCTTCCCTTGGCCTCCACCTCACACCCATCAAGTAAAACAAAAGAATTCCTTACAAGTTCCTGCTTTCTCAGGCAAAGCTAATCAAACCTCTTTGCCCCCCTCCCAGTTCCTCATCCATTCCCGGAGGGTCTGCCATTCTCCATGGGAGGATTGCCTGTCTGACACCCATTTGCCAGGATTACGTCTAGTGCAAGAGGCTGCTGTGGACCCGATCCCAGTTTCAGGGATTATGGCTGCCACATCCCAGACTCCCCCCTTGGTAGCCACTCCTTTCCTGGACAGAACAAAGTTGGAATGGGGACAAAGGAAGTGGTCCCGTTTTGCTGCTGCAGATGCAGACGCGCTTTGCTTCTCCCTGTGCTTCCCCCCCCCCCGTGTGAAAATGACCCCCTCTGGCTGCAGCCTCTGTTCACAAATGTGACTTATCCCAAAGGAAGGCAGCATCTGGATCCAAAGGAAGAACATGCATGATCTCTGAACAGGGACCCCCATGCACCCCTGGGACCCCCTTCTCCCCATGGCACCCTCAGGGGGAAGAGAGAGGACACTCACCAGATTCCTGGCTGGAGGGGCACCAAGGAAGTTTTTGCAAAGGAGAAAGAAGAAAGCAGCCTCCTCTCCTCTCGCAGGAAGGGATGGGGGAGGGAGGGAATTTAGCCATGGAGGGCCTTGCCCCTCCCCCTTCACTTCCTCTCCTCTCTAGGAATCCAGCTCTGCTCCTTTTAACCCTTGGCAAGCTGAAGGCACGGAGCCCACCCCTTCCTCTCCCTGCCTGCAGTTTTCCTTCTTCTGCGCCTGCGCTAAGGGGCTCCATCTGCAACAAGGAGCCCATCTCTGATCCAGACTAATATATTTGAACATGGCTATCATATCACCGGATCACCTCATTTGCCTCCTGAGAAATCTCTACGTGGGACAAGAAGCTACAGTTAGAACTGGATATGGAACAACTGATTGGTTCAAAATTGGGAAAGGAGTACGACAAGGCTGTATATTGTCTCCCTGCTTATTTAACTTATATGCAGAATACATCATGCGAAAGGCTGGACTGGATGAATCCCCAACCGGAATTAAGATTGCCGGAAAAAATATCAACAACCTCAGATATGCTGATGATACTACCTTGATGGCAGAAAGTGAGGAAGAATTGAAGAACCTTTTAATGAGGGTGAAAGAAGAGAGCGCAAAATATGGTCTGAAGCTCAACATAAAAAAAACTAAGATCATGGCCACTGGTCCCATCACCTCCTGGCAAATAGAAGGGGAAGAAATGGAGGCAGTGAGAGATTTCACTTTCTTGGGTTCCATGATCACTGCAGATGGTGACAGCAGTCACGAAATCAGAAGACGCCTGCTTCTTGGGAGAAAAGCAATGACAAACCTAGACAGCATCTTAAAAAGCAAAGACATCACCTTGCCGACAAAAGTCCGTATAGTTAAAGCTATGGTTTTCCCAGTAGTAATGTACGGAAGTGAGAGCTGGACCATCAAGAAGGCTGATCGCCGTAGAATTGATGCTTTTGAATTATGGTGCTGGAGGAGACTCTTGAGAGTCCCGTGGACTGCAAGAAGATCAAACCTATCCATTCTCAAAGAAATCAGCCCTGAGTACTCACTAGAAGGACAGATCCTGAAGTTGAGGCTCCAGTACTTTGGCCACCTCATGAGAAGAGAAGAATCCCTAGAAAAGACCCTGATGTTGGGAAAGATGGAGGGCACAAGGAGAAGGGGACGACAGAGGATGAGATGGTTGGACAGTGTTCTTGAAGCTACTAACATGAGTTTGGCCAAACTGCGAGAGGCAGTGAAGGATAGGTGTGCCTGGCGTACTCTGGTCCATGGGGTCACGAAGAGTCGGACACGACTGAACGACTGAACAACAACAAATCATATCACCCCTTAACCTTTTCTTATCCAGGCTAAACATACTGATAGGGAAAAGTTCCAGCCGTCACCTTCCCCCACCGCGAGGCCTTCAAGTGCGGGACCATGAAATCTACAAACCCCCCCGACGATGAGCGGGGCACCCCTTGCACCTTGTCCCTGTCATTTCCCCTCACACAAGTTGCATAAGCACCCACATAAACCCTCGTGATAAAGGGTTCCCCCAAAAGTCCCAATTTGCGCCCCTGAAAAGCATCCGAGAACGCTCCTGTCAAAGCGTTCTTTGCACGGACCATTTTCTTCAATGAACGGCAACCCTCCAATCAGAAGCATGCTTTCCAGTCTGCAAGATGGAACGTTCAGCTCAGCTACTCAACACCTGAGGAACCAGAGACCAAATTGCAAACATGCGCTGGATTATGGGGAAAGCCAGAGAGTTCCAGAAAAACATCTACTTCTGCTTCATTGACTATGCAAAAGCATTTGACTGTGTCGACCACAGCAAACTATGGCAAGTTCTTAAAGAAATGGGAGTGCCGGATCACCTCATTTGTCTCCTGAGAAATCTCTACGTGGGACAAGAAGCTATAGTTAGAACTGGGTATGGAACAACTGATTGGTTCAAAATTGGAAAAGGAGTACGACAAGGCTGTATATTGTCTCCCTGCTTATTTAACTTATATGCAGAATTCATCATGCGAAAGGCTGGACTGGATGAATCCCCAACCGGAATTAAGATTGCCGGAAAAAATATCAACAACCTCAGATATGCTGATGATACTACCTTGATGGCAGAGAGTGAGGAAGAATTAAAGAACCTTTTAATGAGGGTGAAAGAAGAGAGCGCAAAATATGGTCTGAAGCTCAACATCAAAAAAACTAAGATCATGGCCACTGGCCCCATCACCTCCTGGCAAATAGAAGGGGAAGAAATGGAGGCAGTGAGAGATTTCACTTTCTTGGGTTCCATGATCACTGCAGATGGTGACAGCAGTCACGAAATTAGAAGACGCCTGCTTCTTGGGAGAAAAGCAATGACAAACCTAGACAGCATCTTAAAAAGCAAAGACATCACCCTGCCGACAAAGGTCCGTATAGTTAAAGCTATGGTTTTCCCAGTAGTAATGTACGGAAGTGAGAGCTGGACCATAAAGAAGGCTGATCGCCGTAGAATTGATGCTTTTGAATTATGGTGCTGGAGGAGACTCTTGAGAGTCCCATGGACTGCAAGAAGATCAAACCTATCCATTCTCAAAGAAATCAGCCCTGAGTACTCACTAGAAGGACAGATCCTGAAGTTGAGGCTCCAGTACTTTGGCCACCTCATGAGAAGAGAAGAATCCCTAGAAAAGACCCTGATGTTGGGAAAGATGGAGGGCACAAGGAGAAGGGGACGACAGAGGATGAGATGGTTGGACAGTGTTCTCGAAGCTACTAACATGAGTTTGGCCAAACTGCGAGAGGCAGTGAAGGATAGGCGTGCCTGGCGTGCTCTGGTCCATGGGGTCACGAAGAGTCCATTCTGGTGTCTATCTTCTCCTTAGGAGATGGCCTCTCATTCCCTCGGTCCCCGCCATCCTCCGACCATCGGAAGATTATTATTTTGATACTGTATGATTTTCTGACATCCATCTCAGTGGCTTTCATAATCCCCTAGGCGAGAGAGCACGTACGAATCCAGGTGCATGAGGAAATGCCCCCACCCAAGTAATTCACCCAAGCACCCACCGATCAGTTGCCATGGTTGCAGACATCCTCTCAGGAGTTTCCCTATTGTTCTTCCCCAGTGGAAGATCTGAATGTATATTGTTGTTGTTGTTCAGTCGTTCAGTCGTGTCCGACTCTTCGTGACCCCATGGACCAGAGCACGCCAGGCACGCCCATCCTTCACTGCCTCTCGCAGTTTGTATATTGTATACTCTCGAGAATGTATATTGTACCCACCCTAAATCCATTCACCGGTTCCTGCCACCCTTCCTGATATGTATAACTTGTTTACCTGTATGTAAATCTTGCTAGAACCTCCTCTCTCCCCCCTCCCTTCCTTGACGTAGCTATGATGTATTTTGCAATGTATTCTGGGCAATTGCGGGAAGTTTTAAAAGTCCGTGATACGCTTTGTTTGGGGTTCGGATCCTCCTGAACCTTTTTGCGCAATAAACTCCTTTGCTTTTGCTCCAACCCCCGGCTGGTCTCCATTGACTTCACAGCGAACCACGGGCTTCCTCCGTAGGACCGGGAGCTGAGCAGCCTCTGCCCGGTAATTTCCGTAACAATACCCAGCTCCCTGAGCCGTTCCTCATAAGGCATAGTTTCCAGGCCTTTGACCATTTTGGTTGCCCTCCTCTGGACACGTTCCAGCTTGTCAGTATCCTTGAACTGTGATGCCCACACATCTTGTCCTCTTCTGACAAGATTCCAGTACTGGGCACCGCAGGTCAAGAAGGATACTGACAAGCTGGAATGTGTCTAGAGGGCAACCAAAATGGAACAGCTCAGGGAGCTGGGTATGTTTAGCCTGGAGAAGAGAATGTTAAGGGGTGATATGATAGCCATGTTCAAATATATAAAAGGATGTCATATAGAGGAGGGAGAAAGGTTGTTTTCTGCTGCTCCAGAGAAGCGGACACAGAGCAATGGATTCAAACTACAAGAAAGAAGATTCCACCGAAACATTAGGAAGAACTTCCTGACAGTAAGAGCTGTTTGACAGTTGGATTTGCTGCCAAGGAGTGTGGTGGAGTCTCCTTCTTTGGAGGTCTTTAAGCGGAGGCTTGACAGCCATCTGTCAGGAATGCTTTGATGGTGTTTCCTGCTTGGCAGGGGGTTGGACTGGATGGCCCTGGTGGTCTCTTCCAACTCTATGATTAATGATTCCCAAAGGCTTAGGGTAGCTTTAGAGATAGGACCAATTTCCATTTCTTGTTGATCAAAACCCACAGTCTCTCTGCTATCTTTTTTTCCAGAAGGTGTTACAAGTACCTGTCAGTATGGTAAGGATTTTATTACAGTCAGCCAAAAAGGATTTGTCCTCTGTTAGCTGTACAATGCACCCAATGACTGATAATCCCTCCTCATTTGTCCCCAAATGTTGATAGGAGTCTTTTATCCTTGCTTTAGCATTTCCTGAGGATAGATCTGAAATTTGCTTTCACATTAGTTTGCCTATTTGTATGGCCTGAATAGGGGAGAGACATGTTTTGTTGCATCTTCGACAGGGCAAGTGGTCCGGTTTTGCTCCTGCAGATTCAGAAGGGCTTTGCTTCTCCCTGTGCTCCCCCTTGTGCAAATGTTCTCGTCTGTCTCCATTCTCTGTTAACAAATGTGACTTTTCCCTCAGTCTGAAGGGGGTTTGTTTCCTTGACCCAAAGCCCCCTCCCCCAAAAGGAAGGCAGCATCTGGATCCGAAGGGAGAACAGAGCTGCAGACCTCCTCCGAATTGGCCCCCTTCCTGGCTTGGCAGACAGGAGAAGGGAGGACCCTCTGCTCCTGGACTTGGGGGTTTCCCCCCACCAGGCATGATCTGAACAGGGACCCCCCCATGCATTTCCCTAGTGGCATAACAAGGTCAGGTTGGACCTGGTGCGGAAAAGTTCTTGTCACTTCTCTAATATTGAACTCTTTTTTTTGTCTATGACTTTATTTCATATTTTCTTACAAAGGAATGTGGATTCTAGGCCTCTGATAACAAGTAGGTCACTGTTTCAGGGTGAATTGTGTTTTGGCTTGTGTTATTTTATTTATATTTATTGTTTGTTTGTTTGTTTAATAAAATTTATTTTTAAAAACCTGCAAAGTTGTTTACCAATAGAAAAAAGCACCACAGCAGTAAAATCAAGAAAAATTAACAACCCTACTTTAAAACATACAAAAGATAAAATGTTAAAACAGATTAAAATTACTTCAACTTCCTAAGCATCTGGGTATGCTTGCCTAAACAAGAATGCTTTTAGCAGGTGTCTGGAAAGAGTCTAGCAAAGGCATGTACTTTATTGCAAGAGGCGGGGAGTTCCAAAGTGCAGGTGCTGACTTAAACAATGCAGTGCTGGAAAGGGGGTGACAGGCAAGCGGCCAACCTTGCAGGGTTGCTGAATGAGGAGCTCCTAGGAGGAAAGGAGGTGCCATGGAAATGCAATTCTAGAAGAGCCTCTCTCTCTCCCCCTCTGTCAGAGGTGTGTGTGTGTGTGTGTATAAACATATACAGTGAGGGGGGAAAGTATTTGATCCCCTGCTAAATTTGCCCGTTTGCCCTCTGACAAAGAAATGACTAGCCCATAATTTTAATGGTAGGTTTATTGCAGCTGTGAGACAGAACAACAACAGAGAAGCCCAGAAGACAAAAGTCAGAGATTGATGTGCATTATAATGAGTGAAATAAGTATTAAATCCCTTTGCAACCAGCCAGATTTGATCCCCTTTCAACCAGCCAGATGTCAGGCTACGTGGTACAGAAGCACCTGCTGTAATGGAGAGGTCTTACCTGTAATCCCAGCTCATTACAGTACCTGTATAAAAGACACCTGTCGACAGAAGCAATCAATCCAGCAGATTCCAAACTAGCCACCATGACCAAGAAGTCTTCTCCAAAGTCTTTTTTTAATATTTTCTTTTTGATAGTAAGAGCTGACAGTGAAAAGGAACTCTCGCAGAAGGGGGTGGACCTTCATTGGGGGGTTTTAAGAACAAGTTGGATGGCAATCTGTCATGGATGCTTGAAATGAGATTTCTGGAGGGGGTTGGAATTCTATAATTCATCCTGCTGTGAGATCTTACATTGACTTTTTTTACAAGTGAAATTTTATACACATTCCATGTGCTGATATGCTTTCAACCCTGTATGAATTATTTGGTAGGCCATGACTGAATCTTATCCCACATTCCAAGCACTAAGATGTTTTCTCTCTTGTATGAATTCTTTGATGGGAAGTGAGACTATCCTTCCGACTGAAGCTCTTTCCACATTCCAAGCACTGATAGGGTTTCTCCCCTGTATGAATTCTTTGATGAAAAGTGAGATGGCTGCTTTGACGGAAGCTTTTCCCACATTCGAAGCACTGATAGGGTTTCTCCCCTGTATGAATTTTTTGATGGGAAGAGAGATGGTTGCCGTGACTGAAGCTTTTTCCACATTCGAAGCACTGATAGGGTTTCTCACCTGTATGAATTCTTTGATGGGAAGTGAGCTTGGAGACCTCCCGGAACCTTTTCCCACATTCGAAGCACTGATAGGGTTTCTCCCCTGTATGAATTATTTGATGGGAAGAGAGATGCTTGGCGTGACTAAAGCTTTTTCCACATTCCAAGCACTGATAGGGTTTCTTCCCTGCATGAATTCTGTGATGGAAAGTGAGACTCTGCCTGTGACTGAAACTCTTTCCACATTCCAAGCAGTGATAGGGTTTCTCCCCTGTATGAATTCTTTGATGAGAAGTGAGATTGATGCTTTTACTGAAGCTTTTTCCACATTCGAAGCACTGGTAGGGTTTCTCCCCTGTATGAATTCTTTGATGGGAAGTGAGATCACCACTCAGACGAAAGCTCTTTCCACATTCCAAGCAGTGAAAGGGTTTCTCCCCTGTATGAATTCTTTGATGAGAAGTGAGATTCACATACTGACTGAAGCTCTTCCCACATTCTGAGCACTGATAGGGTTTGTCCCCTGTATGAACTCTTTGATGGGAAGTGAGGTGACCCTTCCGATTGAAGCTCTTTCCACATTCCAAGCACTGATAGGGTTTAACCCCTGTATGAATTCTTTGATGGGAAGTGAGATTCGCCCTCACACTGAAGCTCTTTTCACATTCTGAGCACTGATAGGGTTTCTCCCCTGTATGAACTCTTTGATGGGAAGTGAGATTCCCACTGTAACTGAAGCTCTTTCCACATTCCAAGCACTGATAGGGTTTCACCCCTGTATGAATTCTTTGATGCAAAGTGAGACTCAGCTTGTGACTGAAGCTCTTTCCGCATTCCAAGCACTGAAAGGGTTTCTCCCTGGTATGAATAATTTGATGGGAAGTGAGATTCGCCCTCTGACTGAAGCTCTTTCCACATTCCAAGCACTGATAGGGTTTCTCCCCTGTATGAATTCTGTGATGGGAAGCAAAAGTCGTACTTTGACTGAAACTCTTTCCACATTCAAAGCAGTGATATGGTTTCCCTCCTGTATGAATTCTTTGATGGGAAGCCAAAGTCGTCCTTTGACTGAAGCTCTTTCCACATTCAAAGCAGTGATACGGTTTCTCCCCTGTATGAATTCTTTGATGCGAAGTGAGACTGTGCCTGAGACTAAAGCTCTTTCCACATTCCAGGCATCGATATGGTTTCTCCCCTGTATGAATTCTTTGATGGGAAGTGAGATCACCACCCAGACGAAAGCTCTTTCCACATTCCAAGCAGTGATACGGTTTTTCCCCTGTATGAATTCTTTGATGGGAAGTGAGATCACCACTCAGACGAAAGCTCTTTCCACATTCAAAGCACTGATAGGGTTTGTCACCTGTATGAGTTCTTTGATGGGAAGTGAGGTGATCCTTCCGATTGAAGCTCTTTCCACATTCCAAACAATGATAGGGTTTCTCCCCTGTATGAATTCTTTGATGCAAAGTGTGACTCAGCCTGTGACTGAAGCTCTTCCCACATTCTCTGCATTGAAAGGGTTTCTCCCCAGAATGAATTTTATGATGGGAAGTGAGATTGCTCCTCTGACTGAAGCTCTTTCCACACTCCAAGCACTTATAGGGTTTATCTCCTGTATGAATTCTTTGATGGGTCGTGAGATTGTTCCCTTGACTGAAACTCTTTCCACAGTCCAAGCACCGATAGGGTTGTTCCCCTGTATGCATTCTTCGATGGGCAGTGAGACTCTTATTGTGACTGAAGCTCTTTCCACATTCCAAGCATTGATAGGGTTTCTCCTGTGTATGAACTCTTTGATGGGAAGTGAGATTATTCTTCCCTTCCAATTCATCACCATCTGCAATGAAGAGAGAAGCTAATTAGGGCCTCAGGAAGAAGTGCAGTTCCAGATCATTGAACAATGTTAATGAAGGCTAGTGATAGAGGAAGAACTGAAGATAATTAGATGTGACCACTAATGATGAACCATGTTATAGATTACCTAGCAAATTTATTCTATTTTTGAGATATATAAATTTCATGAAAAGACTCAATCTACATATTTGTATCATTTATTATTCCTATGTTCCTTGTTTTAAAAAGCAAATAAAAGTTATACCAAAGGAAAAGGAAAAGGCAACACACAGAGGCCCCATCTGCGTTCAATCTGCACAGCAGGATCAGGTTATTTTAGAGAGTCATAGAATCCTAGAATCCTAGAGTTGGAAGAGACCCCAAGGGCCATCCAGTCCAACCCCCTGCCAAGCAGGAAACACCATCAAAGCATTCCTGACAGATGGCTGTCAAGCCTCTGCTTAAAGACCTCCAAAGAAGGAGACTCCACCACACTCCTTGGCAGCAAATCCCACTGCCGAACAGCTCTCACTGTCAGGAAGTTCTTCCTAATGTTTAGGTAGAATCTTCTTTCTTGTAGTTTGAATCCATTGCTCCGTGTCCGCTTCTCCGGAGCAGCAGAAAACAACCTTTCACCCTCCTCTATATGACATCCTTTTATATATTTGAACATGGCTATCATATCACCCCTTAACCTTCTCTTCTCCAGGCTAAACATACCCAGCTCCCTAAGCCGTTCCTCATAAGGCATCGTTTCCAGGCCTTTGACCATTTTGGTTGCCCTCTTCTGGACACATTCCAGCTGTCAGTATCCTTCTTGAACTGTGGTGCCCAGAACCTGGACACAGTATTCCAGGTGAGGTCTGACCAGAGCAGCATATAGTGGTACTATTACCTCCCTTGATCGAGACGCTATACTCCTATTGATGCAGGCCAGAATTGCATTGGCTTTTTTAGCTGCTGCATCACACTGTTGACTTATGTCAAGTTTGTGGTCTACCAAGACTCCTAGATCCTTTTCACATCTACTGCTCTCAAGCCAGGTGTCACCCAGCCTTTCATTTTTTTTTGCCCAAGTGTAGTACTCTGCATTTCTCCCTGTTAAAATTCATCTTGTTTGCTCTGGCCCAGTTCTCTAATCTGTTAAGGTCATTTTGAAGTGTGATCCTGTCCTCTGGGGTATTAGCCACCCCTCCTAATTTGGGTCATCTGCAAACTTGATCAGGATGCCCTCAAGGCCCATCATCCAAGTCATTGATGAAGATGTTGCATAAGACTGGGCCCAAGACAGAACCCTGTGGCACCCCACTGGTCACATCTCTCCAGGATGAAGAGGAGCCATTGATGAGCACCCTTTGGGTTCGGTCAGTCAGCCAGTTACAATCCACTGAATGGTAGCATTGTCTAGACCACATTTTCTTTAGAAGAATATCATGGGGCACCTTGTCAAAGGCCTTGCTGAAATCTAGGTAGGCTATATCCACAGCATTCCCTTCATCTACCCATGCTTGTAATTCTGTTCAAAAATGAGATCAGGTTAGCCTGACATGACTTATTCTTCAGAAACCCATGCTGAGTTTTAGTGATCACAGCGTTCCTTTCTAGGTGCTCACAGACCGTTTGCCTTAATGATCTGCTCTAGAATCTTTCCTGGTATTGATGTCTGGCTGAGCTGGGCGGGGTAAGTGTTTGGGTCCTCTCTTTCCCCCTTTTTGAAAATAGGGACAACATTTGCCCTCCTCCAGTCTGCTGGCACTTCGCCTGTTCTCCAGGAATTCTCAAAGATTACTGCCAGTGGTTCTGAAATCACCTCTGCAGTTCTTTTAATACTCTTGGATGTAGTTCATCTGGCCCTGGAGACTTGAATACATCTAAATTAGCTACGTATTCCTGTACTACCTCCTACTTATTCTGGGCTATGTTTCCCCTGCTGAATCATCTGCTCCATATTCTTCAGGTTGGGCATTGTTTTCTTTCTTGGAGAAGACGGATGCAAAGAAGGCATTGAGGAGTTCTGCCCTTTCTCTGTCCCCTGTTCGCATTTTACCATCTTCTCCTCTAAGTGACCCCACTGTTCCTTGTTCTTCCTTTTGCTACGGACGTACCCATAAAAGCCCTTTTTGTTGCTTTTAACCTCTCTAGCAAGCCTGAGTTCATTCTGTGCTTTAGCTTTTCTGACTTTGTCTCTACACGTACTGGCTAATTTGTTTGAATTCCTCTCTGGTGGTTCCCCCTTTTTCCATTTTTTGTACATATCCCTTTTAAATCTTAAGTCAATTAAAAGTTCTTAGATAGCCACCCTGGCTTCTTTAGGCACCTTCCATGTTTCTGTCTCACTGGTATTTCCTGAAGTTGTGCTTTTAATATCTCCCTTTTAACAAGCTCCCAACCATCATGAACTTCCCTTCCCTTTTAGTATTTCTGTCCATGGGATTTCACCCAGCATTTCCCTAAGTTTTCTGAAATCGGCTTTCTTAAAGTCTAGAATTTGAGTCTTAGTATGCTTGGTTGCTCCTTTCCGCTGTATAATAAACTCCAGTAGAGCATGGTCACTCCCACCTAATGAACCTGCCACTTCTACCCCACTAACCAGGTCATCACTATTGGTTAGGACCAGATCTAAAATGGCTGATCCTCTTGTTGCTTCTCCCACTTTCTGGACAATGAAATTGTCTGCAAGGCCAGTGAGGAAATCTGTTCAACCTTATGCTCTTGGCTGAGTTTGACATCCAACAAATATCAGGGTAGTTGAAATCCCCCATTACTACTATCTCACTTCCTTTTGAATGCTTGGCCATCAGTTCCAGGAAGGCATCATCTGTGTCCTCAGTTTGGCTTGGGGGTCTATAGTAAACTCCCACAATGAGATCACTGTTATTTTTCTCTCCCTTAATTTTGACCCAGATACTCTCAACTTGGCTTTGGAGTTTCAAATCCTGGATCTCTTCACAGGTATACACATCCGACATATAATGCTACTCCTCCTCCTTTCCTGTTTGGTCTATTTCTCTGAAATAGATTGTATCCCTCTATTACTACATTCCAATCATGAGACTCATCCCCCAGGTTTCAGTGATGCCTATTATGTCATATTTAGTTTCTGTACCAAGAGCTCAAGTTCATCTTGTTTATTTCCCATGCTCTGTGCATTAGTATACAGACATTGAAGACCATTGATCCCCCATGGCTCTTATTTAAGGATATTTTCCTCCCACCACTAGGTCTGCGTGCTGTTTGCTCCATTTGGTCCTTTACATTTGGATGATCATCTTCAGTACTTGATAGACTCCTACCTTCAGGACCACTGTCTCCCTCTCCCACATAAGTCAGTTTAAAGCCCTCCTGATTAGGTTTTTGAGTTTCATGGCAAAAACATTCCTTCCAACCCTTGTGAGGTGCAGCCCATCACTTGCCAGAAGTCCATCTTCAAGAAACTGCAGACCGTGATCTAAGAATCCAAACCGTTCCTGTTTGCACCATTTGCGAAGCCAGTTGTTCACTTCCCCTATTTTCCGCCCTCTCCCTGGGTCATGTCATTCAACTGGGAGGACAGTGCTGTGCGATGGATCAGTGAGTTGTCTGACACTGGTAGGGCATTCAGATCATAGTACTGGTTTTAGACCTTTTGAACTGCCAATACATCGTGGTGGCCAGGGAGCTGTGCTGTATTCCTAGCTCTATTTGCCTGCAGGTAGGCAGGTGGAGGAGCCTGAAAAGGTTCTCTCCTCCAACTCCTTTTGCCTACCAGACTCCCCCACCCCCAAGATGAGCAAGCTCCAGTACCTCTCTGATTCCATCCCTCCATCAGAGGAACTAAGAACAGAAAAAGGAACCAGGTAAGGGTGCCCACTCTCCCCTCTATTATTTATTTCAGTCCTGGAGGTGTTGCTGAATATGCTAAGGAAAAATGAGGAAGTAAAAGGTATTGTGGTAGGGTCGAAGCAATTTAAATTAAAAGTCTTTGCTGATGATATAGTGCTGACATTGCAGAATCCGGAAGCCAGTGCAAGTAGAGCACTGGAATTAATACAAGAATTTGGACAACTTGCAGGTTTTAGATTTAATAAGAGTAAAACCAAAGTGTTAGGCAAAAAATCTCTCTATTGAGGAGATTGCCAGGTTAGAGGAGATCACTGGTTTGAATATTGTTAAAAAGGTAAAATATCTTTGTGTGAATTTGACTGCAAAAAAATTGAATCTTTATAAAGATAATTATAGTTACAGGTAGGTAGCCGTGTTGCTCTGCTGTAGTTGAAACAAAATAGAAAATTCCTTCCAGTAACACCTTAGAGACCAACTAGATTTGTTCTTGGTACGTCTCTAAGGTGCTCCTGGAAGGAATTTTTTATAAAGAGTAAGTTGTGGAATGAAATCAAGAGACTTGGATATATGGTCTAATCTGAATTTTCTTTTCGGGTCGAATATCTGCTGTAAAGATGAATGTCTCGCCTAAAATGCTGTTTTTGTTTCAAGTGTTACCTGTTATAGATAACATGAAATGCTTCAAAGAATGGCAAAAAGTTTTATCTAAATTTATCTGGCAGAGGAAGAATCAAGTATAAGCTATTAACAGATGTGAAAGAAGGAGGTTTCTCCCTGCCAGATTTAAAAATTTACTTTGAAGCTGCAGTGTTTTGTTGGCTTAAAGAATGGTTTATATTGGAAAACACTGATCTTTTATATTTGGAAGTATTCGATAATGTATTTGGATGGCATGCTTATTTATGGGATAATAAGATAAAGGCCCATAGTGGTTTTAGAAAACATATAATCAGAAAACCACTGTTTAATGTATGGAATAGATATAAAGATTTATTAGAAAGAAAAACACCCAGGTGGATTTCACCATTAGAGGCCAAGGCCCATAAAAGACTAAATATGGAAACCAAGTGATTGAAATATAGTGATCTCTTGATGGAAGTTGATAAGTGTAAATTAAAGTCTTATGAACAACTTAAAGATAAAATAATTGATTGGTTGCAATATCACCAGATTAATGAAATGTTCAAGGCTGATAATAAAAATACTGGTTTTCAATCAGAAAAATCCATATTGGAATCGGAATTGTTGGACATGAAGAGTAAAAATCTTTCCAAAATGTATAACCTATTGTTGGAATAGCATACGAAAGATGAACAAGTGAAATCTGTAATGATAGGATGGGCTAAGGATGTGGGGCACAATATTATGCTTAGACTGGGAGAAACTGGAAAAAAGGAATCAAGTTTACTGCATGTACTGCTTTGAGAGAAAATATAATGAAAATGATGTACAGATGGTATTTAACACCTGTCAAACTTGCTAAAATGCATCGTACATCTGATAACAAATGCTGGAATGTAGAGAAAGAAAAGGAACCTTTTTCCACATGTGGTGGACATGCCCCAGGATAAAGGACTTCTGGGAAAAGATTTATAATGAAATGAAAAAGTGTTGAAAGACACTTTTATTTTAAGAAACCAGAAGCCTTTTTACTTGGAATTGAAAGAGAGGAAATTCCTAAAAAGGACTTAACATTCTTTTTGTATGCCACAACTGCTGCAAGATTACTACTTGCAATTATGGAACTTGCTGAGATGACTGGAAGACTCCGCGATCAGGGAGAAGAGACGGTGGAGGAAGACTGGAAGAAATTCAAATTGTATCTGAAAAAATATTGTAAGTATTGCCTAAGGAGGTGTTTCGCAATATTTTTAGGAAATAGGTTAAATATAGAGGTTTAAGAAAAAATTGTGGATAAGAGGTCTCTGTTTGGAAACTGTGTAAGAAGATTAGATAGATGAAATTCAGATGGGGGATTGGGGGAAGTCACTTAATAATGTTAAGAATAAGTTAGGTAATTGTAAGACAAATGTATATATATATTCTTTTTAAATTATTTTTTCTCTTCTCTCTTTTTTAACTTTCTTTTTTTTAAGTATTTTTTATTAAATATTTTCATGATTTACAAAGGTAGTGCAATGTCTCTCTCGTATTTTTTTCCCTATGTAACATTTTTACAAATCAATTTCGTTTGTTGAGACATTAGAAAGAAAAGGGGGAAAGAGGTGGGCGGGGTGGAGAGATGGGTGGGGTGGGGTGACAATGTTTCTATTTTACTTAATATATATAGGGTTTGGTGTCAGCGTTGTTTGTGCAGGTTCTCTGTTGTTCGCTTGTGCTCCTTTGGTGGTGAGAGAGGTCAGGGTTGGCATAGGGTGTGATTATTCATTTGTGGTTGGCTGTGGTGATCTTTGGTTTCCTGTGTGAGTGGGGTTGGTGGGTGTTTTGGGTCAGGTTAGCCATATTGATTTGTATGCTGTCAGTGGATTTTTGTCATTGTCTTGTTGGGCTGTGTGTGTGATGAAGGGGAGCCATACTGGGGTGAAGGCATCTTCTTCTGTTTGTCCCTGTGTCAGTTTCAGCCTACTGGTTAATTTTTCCAGTAAGGCTATTTCCCATACTACTTGGTACTATTGGTCCATGCTTACTCCTGACAGGTCTCTCCAGTATCTGGTTATGATGTTTCTGGCTTCCAAGAGTAGGTGGGTTATTAGTTCTTTGTGGTGTAAGTGGGCATTGTTGTATTGGAAGATGTTTAGTAAGACCAATTCTGGGGTGATTTCTAGCACTTGCTTGGTTATCTTACATATTTCTCGTATGGTTGTTGTCCAGAATAGTTGGATTTTGGGGCACTCCCACCACATGTGGAGGTATGTGCCTGTGGAGGTGCACCCTCTCCAGCATTTTAGTGAGGTTCCTGGGCGTATTAGCGCTAATTTTCTTGGTGGTAGGTACCACCTGTAGGTTAGTTTCAGGGCGAGTTCTTTTCTTTTCAGTGATATGGATTTAAAGGGGGGTTTAGACTACATTCTGGTCCTTGGGTGGGGTTGATTTCATAATCGTATCCTATGTCATCCTCCCATTGTTTTTTGATTGTGTCTAGGGAGTTCGTGGGATTTTTGAGTAGTATTTTGTATATTGTGGATACCATCCCTCTGCCGTGTCCCTTTGTCGTTAGGATGAGGTTTTCGAAGGTTGTCAGGGGTCTAGTTGCTGCTGATTTTACTGCTGGATTGTTTAAGAGTGCATGTAATTGGTGTTGTGGTAACCAGGACATTTGGGTGTCTTCTAGTTTGTCCTGTATTTCTTGTGTTGACAAAGGTTTGTTATTTTTATAAAAGTCTATTGGGCGATATAGGCCTTTGGTTTCCCAGGTTTTTATTTGGAGGTTTTGTGCTGCATGGTGGAATAATGGGTGGTAGACCAGGGAGATTAGTGGGGTTGGGGTTGGGGATAGTTTGCCTGGTTCTGTTTACATGCTTTGAGCATGGTTTGTGTGTACCTGTTAAGTGTTGTGGGGATTTTTCTTTGTTTGGGAGGAGTGGGTATGCTGTGGTGCAGATATTTTCAATTGTGTCCCTCTCTAGGTATATCCATTGTTTTCTCTCATCTTCTAGTATATATGGGATTATATTGCATATTTGGTTGGCACTGTAATATGCTTCTAGGTTGGGGATTCCCCATCCTCCTTCTGAGGTGGGGAGGTGCAGGTATTTGGTGCTTATTCTTGGGTTTTTTTGTGTGAGAAGATAAAAGAGTGTAGTTTTCTCTGCCATCTGCAGAGCTGGGTTGGGGGAAATAAAGATTGGGAGGGTTTGGAACAGGTAGGTTAGTTTTGGGAGGGTGATCATTTTTTTAACTTTCTGATTGTGTATGTGTTATTATGTGATTCAGTGGGATTTTCTGCCAAGGAGTGTGGTGGAGTCTCCTTCTTTGGAGGTCTTGAAGCAGAGGCTTGACAGCCATCTGTCAGGAATGCTTTGACGGTGTTTCCTGCTTGGCAGGGGGTTGGACTGGATGGCCCTTGTGATCTCTTCCAACTCTATGATTCTATGTGATATTCTGTTATCTTACAGAATGAATAAAAATTATTATAAAAAGAAAAACAAATTGCCTGCAGATGACAAAGGCGCAGGCAGGAAGGCAGGCAGGTGGAGGAGCCCGAAAAGGTGCTCCCTTCTCCATCTCCAGCACCTGCCTGCCTCCTCCCAGCCCCAAGCTGAGCAAGCCCCAATACCTTTCCGGCTCCATCCCTCCATGTCCCCATCTCCACTCCCCTGGAACTCACCAGATCTCTTGGAGGTCCCTGGGAGGGAACGCTCAGAGGTTGAGAGGAGGGATGCAGGAGACAGCCGGACCAGATCCACCGTCCATCTTCCCCCTTCCATCCTCGCTAGCTTTGCAAGGTCCATCTCTTTCATTCTTCGTGAGGAGTTGAGAAGCCAAAATAATCTGCTGGGTCCTGGGAGAGAGGAAGAAGCAAAGGCAGCCTCAGAGGCCATGCAGGGATTCTCCTGCCCAGATATTCTCCTGCCCCTGGAGAAGCACAAATGGGGAAACTCTTTCCCAACAGAAACCCCATTACTTTCTTTCATTTAGTCAGTATTTTTTATTACTTTTCCATTACTAGAATCCAATATAAACCACATTTTATCAAACTCAAATTACAATTCAGATTCAAATACATTATGAAGTCAATTGTCAATTATACATTTTGTGTGGCCTCCCGCATTCTAGATTTCAAGGTGAGATAATTTTGTTTCATCCTGTTTTCCGAGTCTTAATCCAATTCCATTCATAGAATCATAGAGTTGGAAGAGACCACAAGGGCCATCCAGTCCAACACCCTGCCAAGCAGGAAACACCATCAAAGCATTCCTGACAGATGGCTGTCAAGCCTCCGCTTAAAGACCTCCAAGGAAGGAGACTCCACCACACTCCTTGGCAGCAAATTCCACTGTCCAACAGCTCTTACTGTCAGGAAGTTCTTCCTAATGTTTAGGTAGAATCTTCTTGCTTGTAGTTTGAATACATTGCTCCGTGTCCGCTTCTCCGGAGCAGCAGAAAACAACCTTTCTCCCTCCTCTACATGACATCCTTTTCTATATTTGAACATGGCTATCATATCACCCCTTAACCTTCTCTTTTCCAGCTCCCTAAGACGTTCCTCATAAGGCATCGTTTTCAGGCCTTTGACCATTTTGGTTGCCCTCCTCTGGACACGTTCCAGTTGTCAGTATCCTATGTTGTGGCCGTATTTGCCTCTTGCATGAGGACCAAATATCAGGGAAGCTTTTCATCTCCAATTGGTAGGAAAGAGGGTTCATTCTGGTGGGCTGGATCTGGAGCACAAAGGGTCAAGTTTTGCTTGCATGAGCCCTTGTGTTCCTTCTTCAAACTTAATAGGCAGAAATGTCAGAGGTCAAATCTGGAGAATATTTCATTCTGGGATTTCATTCATAAGGTAGCAGAGTGCATTGATGGCTGCTTGCTCTCCACCTTAGTGCAGATTTATGCCACGAGGTGCCACAGAAAAGATCCATTGCATCCTGGTCACTGTCTCTTCGAGCTCTTGCTGTCGGAACGGAGATACAGGACGATGAGGGCAAGAAAAGAACAAGCCGTCTTAGGAGCCGGTTCTTCTCCAGAGCGATCTTGGCCTTGAATGGGAAGCCTGGACTTTGAAAGTCATCTAATCTTACTTGTTATGCTGTGTTATACTGTATTGTTTTAATTAGTGTTTCTGTAGTTGTTTTGATTTTGTGTGGAGTGTCCTATCTGGGTGGATGGAGCAGCTGAGTACTTTCGTTCTCCCCGAAAGGGAACAATGACAATAAATAATTTCTTTCTTCTTCTTCTTCTTCTTCTTCTGGCAGAACACAAATGGCGTGTAATCAATTCTTTTCACTTCTGTCAAGTAGGTCATTCCCCAGATTCCACAAGTGCAAGGACCCAGGGTTGTGTGAGTTATGGGGTTCCTTGGGGTCCAGGTCAGCTGGCTAGTCAGGATTGTCACCTGCAGAATCTTTGTCAACTATAGAATGATAGTATGCCTTGTATTGAGGACTTTTTGGAGGTGTTGCTGTATGTGGAAGCAGAGGAGCTGGTGATGCCACATTTTGGAATAATCCTGAGACTGATCCTCCTTAGATATTCTCTGTGCTTATACACTATATTCACAAACTTTACACTCCTCTTGTGACAAGATTCCCAAAGGTTCAGGGTAGCTTGAGAGAAGTAGCTTCTTTTGAGACCGCACCAATTTCCAATTCTTGTTTATCAAAACCCTCTCCCTAGTTGGTTTGGTCCTGGCTTCTGACAGGACACCAGACCATTTGATAATCTTGCATATCATTTCATATTGATATAGGGATCTGGTGTGCAGATTCCAGTACAGTACAAGCTTCTTAAGTGTTCTGTCTGGACCCAGAGCATGAGCTACTCTCAAGTAGGTTAAAAAGTATTTTTAAGTCACGTCAGGAGTGGCCCAGCTACTCGAGGAGAGGGAGAGAGGAAGCCCTGCTCAGGAGCAGGGCAGGGAGAGCTGCTCTTCAAGGGGAGACAGCTCGCGAAGCTATAGGGAACCCGAGCCCTTTTTGCAAACGGACTCCTCCTCCTCCTCCTCCAGCTTATCACAGGAATTGTCTCCAAGCGAGGGAGCGGAGCAAGGGCTCCGTGACACTGCTGAAAGACCCAGCATCACCAGCCAGACAAGATCGGACAGAAGCCCACAGCTTCCAACACAGGCACAGCGCAGGGGGGCTAGAGGACCCAGGAGACATCGTTTCAGGGTGCCGAAAATCTGGTGTTGGGTAGGTAGCCGAAGGAATGTACTTCCGGATTCTGATAGTGATTGAACGGTCATGTTTTTGACTAGCTCCGCTTGTAAATAGCTATGCTTAATACATAGCTTCAGTTTTTCAAAAGAGGCTTTGTTGTTACTCATGAGCAGCACTGGGGAAGATCCTGACAAGTCAACTTTTTAATATTGCACTATTTTGAAATTTTTAACATTTTTGCTATTCTTTGTACTTACTAGACCTCCTTTTGCCATTGTTTGCCCTGTGGATGAATCATAGAATCATAGAGTTGGAAGAGACCACAAGGGCCATCCAGCCCAACCCCCTGCCAGGGGGAATTTAACCTCCCTTGTTGATCTATTTTTAATGGTAGGAAAGAGATATTGTTGTTATTATCTGGTTCTACACTCTCTGCCAGATTTATTCCAGAAGGTTTTACAAGTACCTATCAGGATGGTAAGAATTTTATTAGTGTCAGCCATAAAGGAATTTAAGTGTTGCATGTCCTTTGTTAGTAGTACTGATAAACCCTCCTCATTTGTCCCAGAACGTTGGGAGAAGGAGTCTTTTATCCATGTTTTAGTATTTCCTGAGGATAGTTTTGAAATTTGCTTTCACAATAGTTCCTCTACTTGTTTAGCCTGAATTCGGCCTTGAGTCGCAATGCCAGAGATGACTTAGCAGTTGAGCTGGCTGGGCCCAAAACCTCTTTCTGCTCATCGGTAGAGCTGCAGAGATACCCTAAAAGGTCAGTAATAGGATCTGGCTCCTGCTGTTTCTTAGCCACCTCCTCATTTTCCTTATTCACATAAAATTGAGTAATTTTTGTTTGTGCTTTCTCTAGAGAAACTCTCTTTGGATGAGGGTCAATGGCAGTCAGGGAGAGAACATAAATTTTGTAACCACTCCGGGTCCACACTCCCTTTCCCCTTAATTCCTTATCAAGTTTCCTTATACCCGTTTTCCAGGTGAAGCGTTTTCCAAACACTCCCCTGTGTGAAGAATGGAGCTTTTTCTACATTTCAAGCACTCATTTCTTCCCACCTGTAGTTCTTTCCCACTGTGAAGTGAGGCTATCCTTCTGAATGAAGAGCTTTCTTTGATGGGAAGTGGACTGGGAGCTCTGACTGAAATTCTCTCCACTCTGAAAATTTATATGGTTTCTCCACTGTGAGGATTTTCTTGTTGTCTCCTTTCTTGTTTCTTCCTTTCCAGTTTACCACCTCAACCTGCGGGTATATGGCAGTATTATTATTATTATTATTAATAGTAATAGTAATAATAATAATAATACTAGCCTGAGGAAGAAATTGAGCCTGAAATGATTGAACAATGCAAATGAATACTTGTGAAAGAGGAAGAAGGAAAGGCAGTTACTGCCTTTTTTGGCTGGTATTACTAATCTATTTCATAGAATCATAGAATCATAGAATTTATTTATGGGAACCGGAGATTCATAAAGCCTGGCTCTTTCCAGGGATGGATTTAATTTGGCTCAATCATGGAATCCACTCCATCTCCAAGGTCAGGCATTTCTTTGCTCAACCAAAAACAGACAGATGCAGAAAGGAAAAGAGAAAATTTGACAGGATATACCTCCATGTCCCTAAGATCTCTTAAGCCTAGACTGAAGAAGGACTGGGCAGCTCAGACCAGCCTCATCATAGTTTGAAAAGGCAGAACTGGTGGAAGAATATTCCCAGACGAAACAGGAGATACCCCTCCTATTCATAGTTTTCCATGTAGGGAAAGTTGTGGGTGTGTTCAGATCTCAGATGCTATATGTGGCACAATTGGGCTCCCTCAAAATAGTTTGTTCTACAGAGATCTGTATGGAATTTCGAAATTGATTTCATGATCCAACAGGGAGCCTTACCAGAGAGTCCACGATCCCACGATTCTCTTCCTTGACTTCCTTCTGCAGAGCTCTTGGGTCAGGATCCAGCAAAGCCCAGTCTGTGAAAGGAACAGCTACGTCTTCAAAACACACACTGGACCCTAAGAGAGAAAGGGAGAATAAAGATGATCTTCTACACATTGCTCTGTTCTTTTCTGAAACAATTTTGTTGTGTATTTAAATGATGGTTGCTAATCTTTGTGTAAATGGGGGAATTCCACAAAATAATATTTTATTTTCTAAAATAATCTCATCTTCAGATAATTCTTTGCAAGCATTCCCATTTTCCAGATGGAAGGACCTCCTCTCTCTTCATCTGGGGGGGGTGGACCGTCCCAATGGCCTCAAGGGGCACCAGGAGGGGGAGGGAAAGCCCCCTTGTGCATTGTGAGGGGAGGGAATGGTTGGTTGGTTGGCCTCCATCTGTCTTGGGGGACCATGGAAGAGTGCAGAAGGGCTTTCCTTCTCTCTGTGCTCCTCCAATGTGCAAATGTTCCCCTCTGGCTGCAGCCTGTTAACAAATGTGACTTATCCCCAAAACGGATAGGGGTTTATTTGCCTGCCACATTTCCCCGACCCAAAGCCCCCTCCCCCAAAAGGAGGGCAGCATCTGGATCCAAAGGAACAACAGAGCTGCAGGCCTCCTGCAAACTGGCCCCCTCCCTGGCTTGACAGAGAGGACAAAGGAGAACCCTCTGCCTCCTGAGTTGGGGGTTTCCCTCCACCAGGCATGATCTGAACAGGGACCCCCCATGCAACCTCCCTGCGCCCCTGGGACCCCCCTTCTTCCCAAGAAAGATGAGACTCACCGGAGCCCAGGAGGGGCTTTTGCAAAGGCGAGAGAATAAACCAGCCTCCTTTCGGCTTGCAGGCAGAGATGGGGGAGGGAGGGAGGGAATTTAGCCATGGAGAACATTCACTCCCCCTTCACTTCCCGTCCTCTCTAGGAATCCAGCTCTGCTCCTTTTAACCCTTGCAAAGTCGACTGCACCAAACCCGGCCCCCCCTCTCCCTCCCTCCCTCCAGTTTTCCTGCTTCTGCGCCTGTGCTCAAGGGGCTGCTGCTCCCCTTCCTTCCTTCCCTCCCTCTTTCTCCCTCTGTGCTGAGGACTCTGCCCCAAGGAGCCCAAATCTTATCCAGACTAACCGCAAGGGAGAGGGGGGTGTCCATGGGGGGGGGGTTACCTTGGCTCTCCCCCTCCCCCAACATAGCAGCTCCTGGACCCCAAGGAAAGGCTGGGATGGAGAAGAGGCGAAAGTCTGCCTAGTGGCGGGAGGTGTCTTGGGCTCAGAAATGGCTCCATCAAGACACCCCCTCAAGAAAAACACCCTCCAGCTCTGCGACTGGGGGGGGAGAAGGATGGAGGGGCGAGCTCCTCCCCTAAAAGACCCACAGCCAGGAAAGGGGAAGCCCCAGGATAGTGGAGAGAGGGTGGGGGGGCGCATGTTGCTCAGGGCGGGCCCTCCCCACTCCCTCTGGGACTCTTCCCAGTTCAAAGCAAGAGGGACACCTGCCATCCTTTTCCTGTGTTTCCTGCCAGAAAACCAGTTTCTACTGGGCTCCCAGAACCGTCTGGCCCCATTTCCCATCCCAGAGCAGGACCAATCAGAAGCCTCTCCATTGGACAGTTGGCCAATCCCCTTTCAGATTCCCCTTAGCCTCCTCCTCTCCGTCACCCACTTTCCTGAGGGAGTCCCCCTCCCCCCCCCAGTTTCCCTCTTGGCTGCTTCCCCTCCCAGCTTCTCCTTCATTTCTCCTTCACCCTCTTCCTCTCTCTCCCCCCCCCCAGTTTGGGGGCAGCTGGATTCCCCCAGGCAGGCCCAGGAGCCCATGGAGGTGGCTCCTCTTTTCCTGCCCTTTTCCGAAGGCCCCAGCTGCTCCCATAGATGCCATGTGGGTGTCGTGGGTCCCACACTATCGGGGGTCTCTCCTCTAGGCTGAAGTAGGGTTGCCAGGTGTCCACTATTTGAGTGGACAGTCCACTTTTTCACATTATGTTCACAATTTCCCCCCCCCACACACACAAAATTGTGGACATTTTTTAATTCAAAAGCTTTATGATGAGATGGTATTTTAATACGTGTTAGAATGTTTGTAAGAAAATATATAATTTAATTTAATTTAACACCCTCCCCCCGCTTGTCCACTATTTTTTGGAAGAAGACCTGGCAACCCTAGGCTGGAGGAGGGCGGCAGCGCTCACGTCCTCAGCCGCCTTCCTGCCATAATGGCTTGGCCTCCGCAGGGCAAAAGCCCCCTCCCCCAAAAGAAGAACACGCATGATCTATGAACAGGGACCCCCTTCTCTACATTGCACCCCCAGGTGGAAGAGATAGGACACTCACCGGCAGTGCTGTCAAGTATCCCGTTTCCCCCGGGATTCTCCCTTATTTCAAGCAGTTTCCCACTGCTCTTCCTTATTTTTTATTTCCCTTAAATTTCCCGTTTTTAATGGAAGCAGCTCCTCCCCTGCTGGCCAGGGACTGGGTGGGAAGACCTCACCTACTTTGAGAGAAAAGCCTCAGCCCTCAAAGCAAGTGGGAGCCGTTTCCCGTGCTTACAGGGGGGTGTATTCCTCCCCCTGCATCAGCCCCTATCCGTTGCCGCCGAGCCCCTCAGCCGGCCAACAGGGTTAGCTGGTGGGTGGAGCCTGGCTGCTTTTGAGCAGCTACTGCTTCCTGTCCTGTTTTGATGGGATCAGACAAGAAGACGATGGGGCTCCATCGCGTGGAGCACATGGCTGCCCTCCTCTTTGCTCCGCTCCGAGCCCGAGCCCGCTTGGAGTTTACATTGCTGCTCCGCCCACTTTTGCTTCTGGCTCCGCCCACCACTGACATGTGACTGTCCCCGGGATAGGTGAGACTGCTGATCCCTTATTTTCAAATCCGAAACTTGACAGCTATGCTCACCGGATTCCAGGAGGGGCACCAAAGAAGCTTTTGCAAAGGAGAGAGAAGAAAATAACCTCCTCTCTGCTTGCAGGAACGGATGTGGGAGGGAGGGAATCTAGCCATGGAGGACCTTGCCCCCTCCCCCTTCACTTCCTGTCCCCTCTAGGAATCCAGCTCTGCTCCTTTTAACCCTGGCAAGCTGAAGGCACGGAGCCCACTCCTCCCTCTCCCTGCCTGCAGTTTTCCCCCTTCTGCGCCTGTGCTTAGGGGCTCCATCTACAACAAGGAGCCCACCTCTGATCCAGACTAACCGCAAGGGAGACGGGGGTTCCCCATTGGTATTCTGCAATGTACGTTTGGATCTCTGCTTTGAAAAAGCTACATATGGTTAAAGCAGCCTTCTCAAGAGCACACACGTTCCCTGGGAAGGGAAGGCGCCAGGGATGAACAGGAATCAGATCCGAAGAGAGATCCAGGCTGCAAAATTCCAGAGCGCACAAGGAGAATCCCAGCAGCAAACCAAGAAGAGAGCAGTTTGGGATACAGTTCCAAGTTAGGCGTCCAAGTCAGGAGATGCGTTCTTTCAGGCAGAAGTCAACATATCACTGGAACTTTGAGGATGTCAGAGCATTAAACACAGAAGTCCATGCACAGCTTTTCTTCAGCTCCGCTTGCCAAAAAGCAGCTGCTCCACTTCAGGCAGATGTTCCGCTTTCTAGAAATGGGGGCCAAATGCTTCCCTCACTTCCTGCTCCTTCTTCCCTCTCGTCCTTCCCCGAGTAGTTTCACCATTCAATTCTTCGGATGCAGCCCCGCTTCCCTGGCGGAACACCAGGCATGTTTACCCTTTATAAACTGCAGAGGTGAGCTTTTCGCTCCTCTTGTGACAAGATTCCCAAAGGCTTAGGGTAGGGTAGCTTGATAGGACTAGCTGGATTTTTTCCATAAGGTTTTATAAGTACCTCTCAGGATGGTAAGAATTTTATTAGTGAGCCAAAAAAAAATTTCTGTGTTCAATGTCCTCTGTTAGTACTACAAGCTACCCAATGCCTGATAATCCCTCCTGGTTTGTCTGGAAAGGTTGGGAGAAGGAGTATTTTATCCTTGCTTTAGCATTTCCTGAGGGTAGTTCTCAAATTTGCTTTCACATTAGTTCATCTACTTGTTTAGCCTGAATAGGGGAGAGACATGTGTTGTTGCATCTGGGACAGATGAAGTGGTCCAGTTTTGCTGCTGCAGATGCAGAAGGGCACCATGTGCAAATGTTCTCGTCTGTCTACATCCTCTGTTAACAGATGTGACTTCTCCCTCAATCTGAAGGTTTATTTTCTTGATCCAAAGCCCCCTCCCCCAAAACGATGGCAGCATCTGGATCCAAAGGGAGAACAGAGCTGCAGACCTCCTGCGAAATGGCCCCTTCCCTGGGCCTCTGATAACAAGTAGGCCACTGTGGATAGATACTTAAATCTACAGGATGGATTGTGTTTTTGCTTATGTTATGTTATTTATTCTTTATTTAATAAAATTTATTTTAAAAAACCTGCAAAGTTGTTTACCAATACAAAAAAACACAGCAGTAAAATCAAGAAAGATTAACAACCCTACTTTAAAACATACAAAAGCTAAAATATTAAAAAAAGATTAAAATTACTTGTTTCCTAAGCATCTGGGTGTGCTTGCCTAAACAAGAATGCTTTTAGCAGGTGCCTGGAAAGAGTCTAGCAAAGGCACGTGCTTTATTGCAAGAGGCGTGGAGTTCCAAGGTGCAGGTGCTGCCACACTAAACAATGCAGTTGTCAGCAGCAACCAGACACATACGCATTCAATCGGTGAAAGGTGAAGTTTATTAAAAGAAGAAAACAATCCAGCCTCAGGTCTGGAGCCCCCTGCTCTGAAGACTGCCGGCTACATGGATGATGACTCATCTGGCTCTACCACATTGTCCCTCCTTCCTTTAACACCAGGTGAGAACCTGACCCTCTGACGTCGCTTTGTTGTTGTTCAGTCGTTCAGTCGTGTCCGACTCTTCGAGACCCCATGGACCAGAGCACGCCAGGCATGCCTATCCTTCACTGCCTCTCGCAGTTTGGCCAAACTCATGTTAATAGCTTCGAGAACACTGTCCAACCATCTCATCGCTTAAGCCACGTCAACTCCCCCCTCTCTTGTAACCCACCCCTTCAACGTTCCTGCATGCTGAGGGGTGGGGTATCATTCTCTGAAAGACTATCTTCTGGTGTGTCTTGTGTCTCTCTGAGCTGCTCGCCCCCTCCTTCGCTTTCTTCTGCAGCTCTCTTATCTGTCCTCCCTTTCCTGTCTGAGCTAGCGTCCCAGTCAGACTGCTGCGAGAGCTCACTGTTTTGCTCTAGCCTGACAGCAATGCTAGAAAGGGGGTGAAATGCAAGCAGCCAACCTCGCAGGGTTGTTGAATGAGGAGCTCCTGGAAGGAAAGGAGGTGCCATGGAAATGCAATTCTAGAAGTAAAGAGCCTCTGTCTCTCACTCCTCCTCCAAATGAGAGCCAGGTGTGTGTGTATGTGTGTGTGAGCACCTAGAAAGGAACGCTGTGATCACTAAAAGTCAGCATGGGTTTCTGAAAAATAAGTCATGTCAGACCAATCTGATCTCATTTTTTGACAGAATTACAAGCCTGGTAGATGAAGGGAATGCTGTGGATGTAGCCTGTCTTGATTTCAGCAAGCCCTTTGACAATGTGCCCCATAATATTCTTGTAAAGAAGCTGGTAAAATGTGGGCTAGACAATGCTACCATTCAGTGGATTTGTAATTGGCTGGCTAACCGAACGCAAAGGGAGCTCATCAATGACTCCTCTTCATCAATGACTCCTCTTCATCCTGGAGAGAAGTGACTAGTGGGGTGCCACAGGGTTCTGTCTTGGGCCCAGTCTTATTCAACATCTTTATCAATGACTTGGATGATGGGCTTGAGGGCATCCTGATCAAGTTTGCAGATGACACCAAATTGGGAGGGGTGGCTTATACCCCAGAGGACAGGCTCACACTTCAAAATGACCGTAACAGATTAGAGAACTGGGCCAAAGCAAATGGGTTTGAGAAAAGGATATAGGAGTCTTGGTAGACCGTAAACTTGACATGAGTCAACAGTGTGATGCAGCAGCTAAAAAAGCCAATGCAATTCTGGGCTGCATCAATAGGAGTATAGCATCTAGATCAAGGGAAGTAATAGTACCACTGTATTCCGCTCTGGTCAGACCTCACCTGGAATACTGTGTCCAGTTCTGGGCACCACAGTTCAAGAAGGATACTGACAAGCTGGAACGTGTCCAGAGGAGGGCAACCAAAATGGTCAAAGGCCTGGAAACAATGCCTTATGAAGAACAGCTTAGGGAGCTGGAGATGTTTAGCCTGGAGAAGAGAACGTTAAGGGGTGATATGATAGCCATGTTCAATAAATAAAAGGATGCCATGTAGAGGAGGGAGAAAGGTTGTTTTCTGCTGCTCCAGAGAAGCGGACACGGAGCAATGGATTCAAACTAAACATTCCACCTAAACATTAGGAAGAACTTCCTGACAGTAAGAGCTGTTTGACAGTGGAATTTGCTGCCAAGGAGTGTGGTGGAATCTCCTTCTTTGGAGGTCTTCAAGCAGAGACTTGACAGCCACCTGTCAGGAATGCTTTGATGGTGTTTCCTCCTTGGCAGGGGGTTGGACTGGATGGCCCTTGTGGTCTCTTCCAAATCTATGATTCTTTTTTTTTCATAATAATTTTTATTTTTCAATTATATCAAATTACAGCCAATTAAACATCTACACACAAATTACATAAATCAATGCTCTGCTGAGCTACGACTCCCCTCCCTCTCGTCAGCAGGTTTTCTAGTCCATTCTCATCGCGCAGTTTTTACCACTTCAATCTACTGAACTATGTCAAAGGTTTATTCCAATCCTACTAGTGTTTTCAAACTTCCTCGATTCAATCTTAAATAATCCACAAATTTACTCCAATCTCTTTGAAACCTTGAGTCGTCCTGGTTTCTGACCCTGCCGGTCAGTTTTGCAAGTTCAGCATATTCGACCATCTTTGTCTGCCACTCATCAATCGTTGGTAATTCCTGTAATTTCCACTTTTGGGCGAGAAGTATTCTTGCAGCAGTTGTTGCATACACGAACAGTCTTTGATCCTTCTTAGCTATCTCTTCTCCCATCAAACCCAACAAAAAGGCCTCAGGCTTTTTGGGAAAAGTATATTTAAACATCTTCTTTAGTTCGTTATATATTGACTCCCAAAATGCCTTAACCTTATCGCATGTCCACCACATGTGATAAAAGTCACCTTCCTCTTGTCTGCACTTCCAGCACAATTTATCATGCATTCTATACATTTTTGACAATTTAACTGGAGTCAAATACCATCTATACATAATCTTATATAAGAAGAAGAAGAAGAGTTTGGATTTGATATCCCGCTTTTCACTACCCGAAGGAGTCTCAAAGCGGCTAACATTCTCCTTTCCCTTCCTCCCCCACAACAAACACTCTGTGAGGTGAGTGGGGCTGAGAGACTTCAGAGAAGTGTGACTAGCCCAAGGTCACCCAGCAGCTGCATGTGGAGGAGTGTAGACGCGAACCCGGTTCCCCAGATTACGAGTCTACCGCTCCTAACCACTACACCACACTGGCTCTCTTTCTATACATTTTCTTTCAAAGTTACACATGCAGTAAATTTCAAAGTCTCCTTCTACAATTTTGTCCATGCATCATACTCAATATTATGCCCAAAATCCTTTGCCCATTTTATCATCACTTATTTCGTTAACTCATCTTTTGTATACCACTCTAATAAAAAATCATACATTTTTGTCAACAATTTGCTTCTACCTTCTAATAACTCAGTTTGTAGTCTAGATTTTTTATCTTCAAAACCAATTTTTCTATCCTCTAAGAATAGATCATTCACCTGGTGATATTGTAACCATCCTGTAAAAGCATCTTCAATCTGGTGATATGGTTTTATCTTCCAACCTCTTTCTGTTCTCATCAGCAAATCCCCATATGTGGATCTTTTACCTTCCATGTTAACTTTCTTTAGTGTAAGTACATCAATCGGTGAGATCCACCACGGGGTTTTGTTCTCTAGAAGTCTCTTGTTTATTTCCCATACTTCAAAGGTGGCCCTCCTTATCACATGGTTCAAGAAACCTCTATGTGCCTTTACTTTATCATACCAAAGATAAGAGTGCCATCCAAATCTATTGTCATATCCTTCTGAATCCAGCAAATCGGTATTTTGCAATGTTATCCATGACTCTATGATTCTATGATTTTATAAAGAAGGCTGATCACCGAAGAATTGATGCTTTTGAATTATGGTGCTGGAGGAGACTCTTGAGAGTCCCATGGACTGCAAGATCAAACCTATCCATTCTGAAGGAAATCAGGCTTGAGTGCTCACTGGAAGGAGAGATCCTGAAGATGAGGCTCCAATACTTTGGCCACCTCATGAGAAGAGAAGACTCCCTGGAAAAGCCCCTGATGTTGGGAAAGATGGAGGGCACAAGGAGAAGGGGACGACAGAGGATGAAATGGCTGGACACTGTTCTCGAAGCTACCAACATGAGTCTGACCAAACTGCGGGAGGCAGTGGAAGACATAAGTGCCTGGCGTGCTCTGGTCCATGGGGTCACGGAGAGTCGGACACGACTGAAAGACTAAATAACAAAGGTGCTACTGGAAGGATTTTTATTTATTTATTTGTTTTGTTTAATTACCTAATATATTGTTGTGTGAGAACAGGAACTATTCATATATCTCCTCCCTCTCCCCTCTGGTGCTTGCATCTGGCTTTTGCTGAAGGATACGGGTGCATGAGTCAGATCCTCGCCCTATTGACTTACCGGTATTATTTTCTTTTGTAAATAAATCTTGATGCGCGTTCCAACGACAGTCTACTTCTGCTGTACTCTGCTATTACGGGCTAAGTTCATCACCATTCAGACAAGTGAGGGAGGGCATTGGCCCAACAGTAGCAAGTATAAAAAAGATGAGACACTCACCTCACATATTCTGTAGCAGAGCGAGGAAAGTCCTTTCAAAGTCCGAATTCAAATCTTTGTTGAAAAACAGGAATGCTCCCACTCATGGCGTTGGCATTGGAGAGTTTCCAATTCGTGCAATGCTAAACACCCAGCACCCCTGCATTCCACTGTAGCAAGCAGCAGATATTGGACAACCCGTGGATGAAGGCACGTCCGCCCCATCCCCGCGGGGTTCAACAGGGATAATTATCCCCAGATTCACCTTGTTCAATTGCACGACTAGGGTCCGGTGTCCTGGGAAAGCAGCCAAACGCCATAGGCCATCACACCGGAAATCTTCTCCAAAGTCTTTTTAAATATTTTCTGTCTGATAGTAAGAGCTGACAGTGAAAAGGAACTCTCGCAGAAGGGGGTGGACCTTCATTGGGGTTTTTTAAGAAGACATTGGATGTCCATCTGTCATGGATGCTTGAAATGAGATTTGTAGAGGGGGTTGGACTAGATTCTGAATCTATAATTCTAAAATTCACTCTGCTGTGAGATCTTAAATTGACTTTTTAACAAGTGAAATTTTGGTGGGCAATGACTGAATCTTTTCCCACATTCCAAACACTAAGACGTTTTCTCTCTTGTATGAATTCTTTGATGGGAAGTGAGACTATCCTTCCGACTGAAGCCCTTTCCACATTCCAAGCAGTGATATGGTTTCTCCCCGCTATGAATTCTTTGATGAAAAGTGAGATGGCTGCTTTGACTGAAGCTTTTTCCACATTCCAAGCACTGATAGGGTTTCTCCCCTGTATGAATTCTATGATGGTAAGCAAAAGTCGTACTTTGAGTGAAGCTCTTTCCACATTCAAAGCAGTGATACGGTTTCCCCCCTGTATGAATTCTTTGATGGCAAGTGAGAATATTCTTCCGACTGAAGCTTTTTCCACATTCCAAGCACCGATAGGGTTTCTCCCCTGTATGAATTCTTCGATGGGAATTGAGACTGTGCCTGAAACTAAAGCTCTTTCCACATTCCAGGCATCGATATGGTTTCTCCCCTGTATGAATTCTTTGATGGGAAGTGAGATCAGCACTCAGACGAAAGCTCTTTCCACATTTTAAGCAGTGATACGGTTTCTCCCCTGTATGAATTCTTTGATGAGAAGTGAGATAGGCGCTATGACTGAAGCTTTTTCCACATTCTGAGCACCGATAGGGTTTCTCCCCTGTATGTATTCTTTGATGGGAAGTAAGACTTTCCTTCCGACCGAAGACCTTTCCACATTCCAAGCAGTGATGTGGTTTCTCCCCTGTATGAATTATTTGATGAGAATTGAGATTGGCGCTTATACTGAAGCTTTTTCCACATTCAAAGCACTGATAGGGTTTCACCCCTGTATGAATTCTTTGATGGGAAGTGAGATCACCACTCAGACGAAAGCTCTTTCCACATTCCAAGCAGTGAAAGGGTTTATCCCCTGTATGAATTCTTTGATGGGTCGTGAGATTGGCCCTTTGACTGAAGCTCTTCCCACATTCTGTGCACTGATAGGGTTTCTCCCCTGTATGAATTCTGTGATGGGAAGTGAGATGACCCTTCCGACTGAAGCTCTTCCCACATTCTGAGCACTGATATGGTTTATTCCCTGCATGAATTCTTTGATGGGAAGTGAGATTCTGGCGGTGACTGAAGCTCTTTCCACATTCCAGGCATGGATATGGTTTCTCCCCTGTATGAACTCTTTTATGGGAAGTGAGATATTCCTTCCGACTGAAGCTCTTTCCACATTCTCTGCACTGATACAGTTTCTCCCTACTCTGTGTTCTTTCGTGTGAAGTGAGGCTATTCCATCGCATGCTCTTTCTTTGATGGGAGGTGGACTGGGAGCTCTGACGTGTGTTCTCTCCACACTCTGAATATTTATATGACTTCCCCGCTATGTGGATTCTGTTGTGGTGCCCTTTGTTCTTCCCTACCAAATTATCACCATCTGCAATGAAGAGAGAAGCTAATTAGAGCCTCAGGAAGAAGTGCAGCTCCAGATCATTGAACAAAGTTAATGAATGCTTGTGATAGAGGAAGAACTGAAGAGAATTAGATGTGAGGCCTTACTATAGTTTTCACTGTTTTTGTTTGCTGGTATTAACTGACATATTGCTTGGCTTTTATCTGGGATAGATTTTTTTCCAGCTCAGCCCTGGAATCCACTCCATCTCCAATCAAAACTTATATTATGATCCTAAAGGGAGCCTTACCGAGAGAGTCCACGATCCCACAATTCTCCTCCTCTTTATGCTGAGGTCTCAGGTCAGGATCCAGCAACGTCCACGTCTCATCTGTGAAACAAACAGCAACATCTTCACCTGCACACTCCCTATCAGCTGTTGCCTCAATTTGGTTGGTCTAAATTTTGATTTATACATAAATCTCTTTCCTCACTTTGAACCCCCCTGCCATTTTCATGATGAGTTTCATTCCTAACAGAAGAGGGGAAATGAGTATTACTCACACTTCTAACACATTGCTAACAGAAGTGGAAAAATGACTATTACTAACAATAGGTTCTGACTAGGCATTTGGCTATGCGATGTTGAATATTTTGTTCTCTGCTGTTTCCCCTTTTTTTGTTTCTGTTGAAAGCAATTCATGAACCCAGAACTCATACACTGACCACTAATGATGAACTATATGTTATTGATATTCTGGCAAATTTATTCTGCTATGTTTGAGATATACAGTCGTCATGAAAAGACTCAGTTCCTTGTTTTTAAAAGCAAATAAAAAGTTATTCCAAAAAGAAAAGAAAATAAAAAGGCAACACAGGGAGGCCTCATCTAAATTCAAACTGCAAAGCAGGATCAGGTTACTTTAAAGAGTCGTAGCTTCTAGTGCTGCACGATGGATCAGTAAGAGGTCATACATCGGAAGGGCATTCAGATCATGGTCCTCGTTTTACAGCTTTTGAGCTGTCAATACATCGCGGTTGCTGGGGAACTGTGCTGTATTCCTACCTCAAATTGCTTGCACATGACAAAGGCGCAAGCAGGAAGGTGGGTGGAGGAGCCCGGAAAGGTGCTCCCCTTCTCCATCTCCATCCACCTGCCTGCCTCCCCCCACCCCCAAACTGAGCAAGCCCCAATACCTCTTTGGCTCCATCCATCCATGTCCCCATCTCCACTCCCCTGGAACTCACCAGATCTCTCCGAGGTCCCTGGGAGGGAACGCTCAGAAGTTGTGGGGAAGGATGCAGGAGACAACCTGACCAGGTCCACCGTCCATCTTCCCCCTTCAATCTTCACTAGCTTTGCAGGATCTGTCTCTTTCATCCTTCCGGAGGAGTTGAGAAGCCAAAACAAGCTGCAGGATTCTAGGAGAGAAGAAAAAGCAAAGGCTCAGGGACCCTAAACATCTCCAGTGGTTTCAATTTCATCTGTTTGTGCCTCACCCTACTTCGTGAGGCTGGCATGGTATGCACACAAGTGACCTGAGAGTAGACCCCATTGAACTCAGTGGGGCATGGACAGAACTTGGTACAAAAACCAGTTACCATCCTGTCCATAAGCCTCAAAACTGCAACCCCAGAGCATGGGCAGAAAATAGCAGGTAGCTATTACAGATTTCCCCATGCTCCGTGCTCTGTATTGAGAGCCCTGTTGACACTCTTTGAGCTCTCTCATTGCAAGCCATATGTTGTGGCCATATTTGCCTCTTGCAGGGGACCATATCTTCAAGGAAGCTTTTCATCTCCAATTGGTAGGAAAGAGGGTTCATTCTGGTGGGCTGGATCTGGAGCACAAAGGGTCAGGTTTTGCTTGCATGAGCCCTTGCGTACCTTCTTCAAACTTATTAGGCAAGAACGTCAGAGGTCAAATCTAGAGAATATTTCATTCTGGGCTTCTTGTGGCAGAGCACAGGTGTGTAATCAATTCTTTTCACTTCTGTCAAGTAGGTCATCCCCAAGATTCCTCAAGTGCAAGGACCCAGGGGTGTCTGAGTTATGGGGTTCCTTGGGGTCCAGGTCAGCTTGCTAGTCAGGATTGTCACCTGCTAAATCTTTGTCAACTACAGAATGATAGTCTGCCTTGTATTGAGGACTTTTTGCCATTGTTTGTACCTCCATGTTCCTAAGATCTGTGAAGCCTGCATTTAAGAAGGCCTGGGCAGCTCAGACCAGCCTCATCATGGTTTGAAAAGGCAAGACTGGTGGAAGAATATTCCCAGATACCCCTCCTATTCATAGTTTTCCATGCAAGTAGAGTTGTGGGTGTGTTCAGATGCTATAGGTGCCACAATTTTGTTGTTGTTCAGTCGTTCAGTCGTGTCCCACTCTTCGTGACCCCATGGACCAGAGCACGCCAGGCACGCCTATCCTTCACTGCCTCTCGCAGTTTGGCGAAACTCATGTTAGTAGCTTCGAGAACACTGTCCAACCACCTCATCCTCTGTCATCCCCTTCTCCTTGTGCCCTCCATCTTTCCCAACATCAGGGTCTTTTCTAGGGAGTCTTCTCTTCTCATGAGGTGGCCAAAGTACTGGAGCCTCAACTTCAGGATCTGTCCTTCTAGTGAGCACTCAGGGCTGATTTCTTTGAGAATGGATAGGTTTGATCTTCTTGCAGTCCATGGGACTCTCAAGAGTCTCCTCCAGCACCATAATTCAAAAGCATCAATTCTTCGGTGATCAGCCTTCTTTATGGTCCAGCTCTCACTTCCGTACATTACTACTGGGAAAACCATAGCTTTAACTATACGGACCTTTGTCGGCAAGGTGATGTCTTTGCTTTTTAAGATGCTGTCTAGGTTTGTCATTGCTTTTCCCCCAAGAAGCAGGCGTCTTCTAATTTCGTGACTGCTGTCACCATCTGCAGTGATCATGGAACCCAAGAAAGTGAAATCTCTCACTGCCTCCATTTCTTCCCCTTCTATTTGCCAGGAGGTGATGGGACCAGTGGCCATGATCTTAGTTTTTTTGATGTTGAGCTTCACTCTATATTTTGCGCTCTCCTCTTTCACCCTCATTAAAAGGTTCTTTAATTCCTCCTCACTTTCTGCCATCAAGGTAGTATCATCAGCATATCTGAGGTTGGTGATATTTTTTCCGGCAATCTTAATTCCGGTTTGGGATTCATCCAGTCCAGCCTTTCGCATGATGAATTCTGCATATAAGTTAAATAAGCAGGGAGACAATATACAGCCTTGTCATACTCCTTTCCCAATTTTGAACCAATCAGTTGTTCCATATCCAGTTCTAACTGTAGCTTCTTGTCCCACATAGAGATTTCTCAGGAGACAAATGAGGTGATCCGGCACTCCCATTTCTTTAAGAACTTGCCATAGTTTGCTGTGGTTGACACAGTCAAATGCTTTTGTGTAGTCAATGAAGCAGAAGTAGATGTTTTTCTGGAACTCTCTAGCGTTCTCCATAATCCAGCGCATGTTTGCAATATGGTCTCTGGTTCCTCTGCCCCTTCGAAATCCAGCTTGCACTTCTGGGAGTTCTCGGTCCACATACTGCTTAAGCCTGCCTTGTAGAATTTTAAGCATAACCTTGCTAGCGTGTGAAATGAGTGCAATTGTGCGGTAGTTGGAGCATTCTTTGGCACTGCCCTTCTTTGGGATTGGGATGTAGACTGATCTTCTCCAATACTCTAGCCACTGCTGAGTTTTCCAAACTTGCTGGCATATTGAGTGTAGCACCTTAACAGCATCATCTTTTAAAATTTTAAATAGTTCAGCTGGAATATCACCACTTCCACTGGCCTTGTTGTTAGCAAGGCTTTCTAAGGCCCATTTGACTTCACTCTCTAGGATGTCTGGCTCAAGGTCAGCAACCACATTACCTGGGGTGTATGAGACCTCCATATCTTTCTGGTATAATTCCTCTGTGTATTCTTGCCACTTCTTCTTGATGCCTTCTGCTTCTGTTAGGTCCTTTCCACTTTTGTCCTTAATTGTGGTGATCTTTGTATGAAATGTTCCTTTCATATCTCCAATTTTCTTGAACAAATCTCTGGTTTTTCCCATTCTGTTATTTTCCTCTATTTCTTTGCATTGCTCGTTTAGAAAGGCCCTCTTGTCTCTCCTTGCTATTCTTTGGAAATCTGCATTCAATTTCCTGTATCTTTCACGATCTCCCTCGCATTTTGCTTGTCTTCTCTCCCCCGCTATTTGTAAGGCCTCATTGGACAGCCACTTTGCTTTCTTGCATTTCTTTTTCATTGGGATGGTTTTCGTTGCTGTCTGCTGTATAATGTTACGAGCCTCCATCCACAGCTCTTCAGGCACTCTATCCACCAAATCTAAATCCTTAAACCTGTTCTTCACTTCAACTGTGTATTCATAAGGATTTTGATTTAGATTGTATCTTACTGGCCCAGTGGTTTTTCCTACTTTCTTCAGTTTAAGCTGGAATTTTGCTATAAGAAGCTGATGATCTGAGCCACAGTCAGCTCCAGGTCTTGTTTTTGCTGAGTGTATAGAGCTTCTCCATCTTTGGCTGCAGAGAATATAATCAATCTGATTTCGATGTTGCCCATCTGGTGATGTCCATGTGTAGAGTCGTCTCTTGTGTTGTTGGAAAAGAGTGTTTGTGATGACCAGCTTGTTCTCTTGACAGAACTCTATTAGCCTTTGCCCTGCTTCATTTTGAACTCCAAGGCCAAACTTGCCAGTTGTTCCTTTTATCTCTTGACTCCCTACTTTAGCATTCCAATCCCCTATAATGAGAAGAACATCCTTCTTTGGTGTCATTTCTATAAGGTGTTGTAAGTCTTCATAGAATTGGTCAATTTCAGTTTCTTCAGCACTGGTAGTTGGTGCATATACTTGGATTACTGTGATGTTAAAAGGTCTGCCTTGGATTCGTATCAAGATCATTCTTTCATTTTTGAAATTGCATCCCAGTATAGCTTTCGCCACTCTTTTGTTGACTATGAGGGCCACTCCATTTCCTTTACGGGATTCCTGCCCACAGTAGTAGATATGATAGTCATCCGAACTGAATTCGCCCATTCCTGTCCATTTTAGTTCACTGATGCCTAGGATGCCATTGTTTATTCTTGCCATCTCATTTTTTACCACATCCAGCTTACCAAGGTTCATGGTTCTTACATTCCAAGTTCCTATGCAATACTTTTCTTTACAGCATTGGACTTTCCTTTCGCTTCCAGGCATATCCGCAACTGAACGTCCTTTCGGCTTTGGCCCAGCCGCTTCACCAGCTCTGAATCTACTTGTACTTGTCCTCCGCTCTTCCCCAGTAGCATGTTGGACGCCTTCCAACCTGAGGGGCTCATCTTCCAGCGTCATATCTTTTATATGCCTGTTGTCTTTGTCCATGGAGTTTTCTTGGCAGGGATACTGGAGTGGCTTGCCAGTTCCTCGTCCAGGTGGATCAAGTTTGGTCCAAACTCTCCACTACGACCTGTCCATCTTGACCTGTCCATAGCTTCCCTGAGTAATACTCACACTTCTAACACATTGCTAACAGAAGTGGAAAAATGACTATTACTAACAATAGGTTCTGACTAGGCATTTGGCTATGCGATGTTGAATATTTTGTTCTCTGCTGTTTCCCCTTTTTTTGTTTCTGTTGAAAGCAATTCATGAACCCAGAACTCATACACTGACCACTAATGATGAACTATATGTTATTGATATTCTGGCAAATTTATTCTGCTATGTTTGAGATATACAGTCATCATGAAAAGACTCAGTTCCTTGTTTTTAAAAGCAAATAAAAAGTTATTCCAAAAAGAAAAGAAAAGAAAAAGGCAACACAGGGAGGCCTCATCTAAATTCAAACTGCAAAGCAGGATCAGGTTACTTTAAAGAGTCGTAGCTTCTAGTGCTGCACGATGGATCAGTAAGAGGTCATACATCGGAAGGGCATTCAGATCATGGTCCTCGTTTTACAGCTTTTGAGCTGTCAATACATCGCGGTTGCTGGGGAACTGTGCTGTATTCCTACCTCAAATTGCTTGCACATGACAAAGGCGCAAGCAGGAAGGTGGGTGGAGGAGCCCGGAAAGGTGCTCCCCTTCTCCATCTCCATCCACCTGCCTGCCTCCCCCCACCCCCAAACTGAGCAAGCCCAAATACCTCTTTGGCTCCATCCATCCATGTCCCCATCTCCACTCCCCTGGAACTCACCAGATCTCTCCGAGGTCTCTGGGAGGGAACGCTCAGAAGTTGTAGGGAAGGATGCAGGAGACAACCTGACCAGGTCCACCGTCCATCTTCCCCCTTCAATCTTCACTAGCTTTGCAGGATCTGTCTCTTTCATCCTTCCTGAGGAGGTGAGAAGCCAAAATAAGCTGCAGGGTTCTAGAAGAGAAGAAGCAAAGGCTCAGGGACCCTGTATGGATTCTAAACATCTCCAGTGGTTGGTATGCACACAGAAGTGACCTGAGAGTAGACCCCATTGAACTCAGTGGGGCATGGACAGAACTTGGTACAAAAACCAGTTACCATCCTGTCCATAAGCCTCAAAACTGCAACCCCAGAGCATGGGCAGAAAATAGCAGGTAGCTATTACAGATTTCCCCATGCTCCGTGCTCTGTATTGAGAGCCCTGTTGACACTCTTTGAGCTCTCTCATTGCAAGCCATATGTTGTGGCCATATTTGCCTCTTGCATGGGGACCATATCTTCAAGGAAGCTTTTCATCTCCAATTGGTAGGAAAGAGGGTTCATTCTGGTGGGCTGGATCTGGAGCACAAAGGGTCAGGTTTTGCTTGCATGAGCCCTTGCGTACCTTCTTCAAACTTATTAGGCAAGAACGTCAGAGGTCAAATCTAGAGAATATTTCATTCTGGGCTTCTTGTGGCAGAGCACAGGTGTGTAATCAATTCTTTTCACTTCTGTCAAGTAGGTCATCCCCAAGATTCCTCAAGTGCAAGGACCCAGGGGTGTCTGAGTTATGGGGTTCCTTGGGGTCCAGGTGAGCTTGCTAGTCAGGATTGTCACCTGCAGAATCTTTGTCAACTGCAGAATGATAGTCTGCCTTGTATTGAGGACTTTTTGCCATTGTTTGTACCTCCATGTTCCTAAGATCTCTGAAGCCTGCATTTAAGAAGGCCTGGGCAGCTCAGACCAGCCTCATCAGGGTTTGAAAAGGCAGGACTGGTGGAAGAATATTCCCAGATACCCCTCCTATTCATAGTTTTCCATGCAAGGAGAGTTGTGGGTGTGTTCAGATGCTATAGGTGCCACAATTGGGTCCCCTAAAAATAGTTTGTTCTACAGAGATCTGTATGGAATTTCAAAATTGATTTCATGATCCAACAGGGAGCCTTACCAGGGAGTCCACGATCCCACGATTCTCCTCCTTGATTTCCTTATGCAGAGCTCTCTGGTCAGGATGCCCAGTCCTTGTCTGTGAAATGAACAGCTACGTCTTCAAAACACACTGGACCCTAAGAGAAAAAGGGAGGATAAAGATGATCTTCTACACATTGCTCTGTTCTTTTCTTAAACAAGTTTGTTGTGTTTAAATGATGGGTACAGTTGTTATTGTTACGGAAATTATGGGGGGGGGGGGGTCACCTAAGCAAAGTCTCTTCCCGAGTAAACTCATTTGGGGTCTGGAGTGATGCCCTTAAGGGGACCCATCTCTCTGCCATGATCCAGTAGGCGAGAGACCACATGCACAGGGAAATGCCTCAGCAGGTAATCTCTGGGTGCTTCAGGAAGCCACTGGGCTAATATCCCTCAGCTGGAATCCCATTGTTCTCTCCCAGATAAGTGCTCAAGGTATCCTTGCCAGTACTTAACACCCATTTACACTTCTCAGGGCTATCTCCCTGACATTGCTCTGTTTTCCCCATATGTTAATCTTGTTTTTCCTATATGTCAATCATGTATAACCCTTCCCTTTCGTGATGTAGTGATGATGTAGTAATGATGTTTCCAAACTGTATTCTGGGATATGATAGGAGTTTTAAAAGTTCTTGTAACACTGTTCTGTGTGTGCAGTTTGACTGTAACCTATTGTGCAATAAACCCCGTCTTGTCCTTGCTCCAGTGGCTGGACTTCTTTTATTTAACTCCGCAGAAACCAGTGGGCTTATCCCTAAGGGCCAGGTGGCTGGGCAGTTCCACACCTGGGATTTTCCGTTACATTATTGACCCAAAGCCCCCTTCCCCAAAAGGAAGGAAGCAACTGGATCCAAAGGAAGAACATGCATGATCTGAACAGGGACCCCCATGCACCCCTGGGACCCCCTTCTCCCCATTGCACCCTCTAGGGGAAGGGAGAGGACACTCACCGGATTCCTGGAGGGGCACCAAGGAAGCTTTTGCAAAGGAGAGCGAAGCAAGCAGCCTCCTCTCTGCTTGCAGGAAGGGATGTGGGAGGGAGGGAATTTAGCCATGGAGGACCTTGCCCCCTCCCCCTTCACTTCCTGTCCTCAGGAATCCAGCTCTGCTCCTTTTAACCCTTGGCAAGCCGAAGGCACCGAGCCCACCCTTCCCTCTCCCTGACTGCAGTTTTTCCGCTTGGAGCCCACATCTGATCCAGACTAACCGCAAGGGAGCTGCAAAATCCCAGAGCGCATTCTCATGAACACAAGGAGAATCCTAGCCGCAAAGGGGAAGAGAGCAGTTTGGGATACAGATCCAAGCTCAAGAGTCTTCCCCTCCAGAGAAAACAAGCTCCCCCCCCCCCCCCGTCTTCTATGTGACAGCCCTTCTTAAAATGTATACACCACTGAATTTTTTTAAAGCCTCCAAGTGATTTATAACGACAATATAGAACAATAAAATGATTGCTGAAAACCTAACAAAAGTTGCAGTTACAGGTGGGTAGCCGTGTTGGTCTGCCATAGTCGAAACAAAATAGGAAATTCTTTCCAGTAGCACCTTAGAGACCAACTGAGTTTGTTCTTGCAAAGCTCATACCAAGAACAAACTCAGTTGGTCTCTAAGGTGCTACTGGAAAGAATTCCCTATTTTGTTTTAACAAAAGTTGGTGAGACAAAGCTGGTGTCAGGAGCTGCGTTCTGCTAGGCAGAAGTCAACTTATCCCTTGAACTTTGAGAATGTCAGGCCACTAAACGCAGCAGGACGGGCACAGCTTTTCTTCAGCTCCGCTTGCCCAAAAGCAGCTGCTCCACTTCAGGCAGATGTTCCGCTTTCTAGAAATGGGGGCCAAGTGCTTCCCTCACTTTTCCGCTCCTCCTTTCTTCCCTCTCGTTCCTTGACTGAGTTGTGACAGGTGTCGCTCGCCATTGAATGCTGTGGGCCCAGCCCCGTCTTCCCTGGCGGATTCCTGGGCGAGGGTCCCTTTCCCTCCGCTCCCCCCTCTCTGCCCCTCCGGAGGGATTCCCAGTCAGCCTCACAGACCCTTCTTCTGGCCTTGGGGGGGGGGGTGTCTTCTTTTCTCTCCCCTCCCTCCTGCCTCCCCACAGCTTCTCCCGTGGAACTCCCGCCTGACTCCTCTCCCCAGACCCTCCTCTTCCTCCTCTGGCCAGAGAGAGATTCTCCTGCCCACCTTCCCCTCCAAGGTCCCCCCTCAGACCATCCCTCTCCCAATCGCCCCTTTTTTCCCTCCCTCAGAAAGGGCCCCTTTCATCATTTTCCCTCCAAAAGCGCTGGCCCCGCCCCCCTCTGGCTTGGCAGCCAATCAGCCCCCTGGGGGAATTTCTGAGCGAGTAAATCCGCTGATTGGCCTGGCTCTGCTGTCCATCACAGGGGCCCAAGTTCAATAAGCAGTAGTAATAAGTGGTTGGAGGGAAAGTCTGGGAAGGGGTGAGAGGCCCCACTCTGCCCCCCTCAAGGCTCCTCTCAGGTTCACCAAGGGTCAAAAGCCTCGTCCGTTTTTGGGCAGCCGGGAACTGAGCGGCCCCTGCAGCTTCGCCTGCTGGAAAGGGGGAGAAATGCAAGCAAGCGGCCGACCTGGCAGGGTTGTTGTGGAAGGAGGAGGAGCTCCTTGGAGGAAAGGAGGTGCGAGGGAAATGCAGTTCTGTGAGTCTCTTCCTCCAAACGTATAAACATATAGATAGATGGTAGATGCATACTGAATATACCGGTATGTGTGTACTGTGTGTATATATAACAGACAGGCACAATATTGCCCTCATTCAAGATGGCCGCGGACCCTTCCTCCCGCTCCTGACATGGGAGGACTGGCTGCCCTGACCCAACATGGCCTCTCCCCTTTCCCAGAGCGCCTCCCGGGCCTCCGCAGCGGCTTCACTTCCGGGAAAGCCCCCCTAACGAGGCGATTGGAGGAGAGCGGGGCGCTCTGTGAGCAGCGATTGGGCGGCAGGAAGAGAGCACCCGGAAGTGGGAGAATTGAGCCGGCTGGCTGGCCGTCCACGTGGGTTTGGGAGAGAGAGAGAGAGAGCAGCAGCCATGGAGGGAGGGAGGGGAGTTGGGCGGGGGGCGCGGGAGGAGGCAGGAGACCTGAAGAAGGTGAGGGGCCCCCCCTGGGGAGGGAGGGAGGGAGGGAGGGGAGAGCGGGATTCCCCCAAGGGGGGTGGGACAGATGCCCCTTGGGGGGCCCTCACCATTCTGTGAGTGTGGAGCTTGGATTCCTGACTTGCAAGGGGGGGGGGTCGCCTCGATGGCCTTTGGGGGATCCCTTCCAGCTCTGGGATCGTGTGGTTCTTTAGCAGGTCATTCCTGCCTTTCAAGAGGTGGGGCTGGGTGGCCTCTGGGTGCCCCTTCTGGCTCTACCCTTCTGTGTCTCCCGGACTGGAACCTGGGTGCTTTTCTCTGCTCCAGGCCCTCTTCAAATCGCCCCCCCCCCGCCATCCCTTGATTCTGGCTACCTAACCCTACCCCCCCCCCCTCAACAAGCATCCATTTAGAGCCCACCCTCTCCTTCGCCTCACGAAAAGGATTCTGGGAAGTGTAGTTTCCCCTCTCCAGCCAGTTTGTCCTATGTGCTTTTACATGTGCTTTTTGGAAAGGGGGGGGGGAATGTTTATTGGTTTGGTTTCTTCTTGTCCTTTTTATGCATTTTCCATCTTCTGTCTCATATATTCTATGCTGTGAACCGCCCTGCCATCTTCGGATGAAGGGCAGTGTGCAGATTAAAAAACAACAGTCCTGCAGTTCCCAGCACCTTTGAACTGCATTTCCCAGGGTGGGGGTGGGTATGTGCTTCAAATGCATTTAAGATTCATTTGCAATGTTGTAATTTCCATCAGCTCTGGGGTTTGGCTAGTTTCTTTGATTGTCTGACCTCACACATACAGACCTCCCTCTTTCTCTCCCCCGCCCCAAAGAAGAAGAAGGTCGTCAGGAGATACTGGGAAGGCGAAGCCCCCCAAGCCGACACAGAACAGAGTGGCGCTCAGGATCCCAAGAAGCCGCGGCAGGATGAGGCCTCCCCAAGGAAGCCGATGGGTCCTGGCAGGAAGAAGTGGATATCAGGGGTATGAAGGGAGGTGTGTGTGGGGGGGAGTAGGTCTGCAATGCAGGGTGGGGCTAGTGGCCCTCGGGGGTCCCTTACAATTCAGGAAGTGTGGGGAAGGGGCTGAATCTTTTTTGGGGGGGTGGGAGATACAACTTGCCCCCAATCTCCCCAATTCCTGGTTGTATCTGAGATGCTGGAACTTTGTATGTGGAAACTTTAAAATATGCAAATAATATATATATATATATATATATAATCTCCCCAATTCCACGTCTGCCTGGTTTGTTCTTGGGCGTTTGCTGCAATCCCTGCCTTGCAGGGGGTTGGGCTAGATGGCCCCTGGGGGCCCCTTCTGACGCTGCGATTCTGTGATTTCTTTCAGAAGGTGGACCCGTTTCCTGGCCCGGCCTCCGTCAGCCGTGAGCAAGTGCGCAAGTTCCAGCGAGGAGCCGGGGGCAAACTGGTGAGGCGCTTTGGCCTTCCTGGGGGGGGGGGAGACATTCTCCCTAGGTGTGTGGGGAGACCACCATCTTTGACCCCCCCTCTTTTCCCATGTCCCACAGGGGAAGGTGTCCAACAAGCGCCTTAAGCGCCAGCTGGCCAGGCAGGAGGAGAAGGCCCAGGCAGCAGCCAAGCAGGCGGCCCGCATGGAGATGCTCCTCCTGGAGGATGCTGGGTAATGTAGTTTCTGCACCTGCATTCAAGAGACAGTTGGGTGGTTCGGCGCAGGCAAATGGTGTCCAGAAATCTTCATTTCCTTTGTCATTTTCAGTTTTGCAACATTTACAGAATTTAAAACATATTTAAAACACGTTTCCTTTATTGCTGCTTATTCTAATTAATCCTTTTTTTTCTTCTTTCCTAATTTTCCCTTCCGGGTATACATTAACTGCTCAATTAATTCCATTCCTGCTAACGTTTTAAGTTGTTTACAGTAATTTTTCAAATATTCCACAAAATTTTCCCATTCTTTTTTTTAAAAGTTTTTTATTCCTGATCTCTTATCTTTCCAGTTAAACTAGTCATTTCTACACATTCCATCAGTTTCATCTGCCAGCTCTCCTTTGTTGGTGCCGCATCCTCCTTCTGTTTCACAAATCGTCTGAGCTGCAGTTGTAGCATACAGGAATAAGTTCTTCTGATCTTCGAGTACCTCTGGACCAGTTACTCCTAAAGGGAAAGCTTATGGGTTGTTGTTGTTTTAAGTAGAATATTTATTCAACATCTTTTTTCAGTTAATTATAAATCAATTCCCTGAAGCTTTTTACTGCCTTGCACGCCCACCACATATGAGGAAAGGCACCTATTTCAAACATATATCTGATTTTGACATGTACGTCTTTGCTGGTTTGTTAGGCGTTAAACACCACCTATACATAATTTAATAATAATAATAATAATAATAATAATAATATTTGTACCCTGCCCATCTGGCTGCGTTTCCCCACCCACTCTGGGTGGCTTCCAACAGAATATTAAAGACACAATAAAACACCAAACATTAAAAACTTCCCTAAACAGGGCTGCTTTCAGGTGTCTTTTGAAAGTCAGATAGTTGTTTATTTCCTTGACATCTGATGGGAGGATGTTCCACACAGCGGGCGCCACTACCGAGAAGGCCCTCTGCCTGGTTCCCTGCAACCTCACTTCTCGCAGGGAGGGAACGGCCAGAAGGCCCTCGGAGGAGAACCTCAGTGTCTGGGCTGAACGATGGGGGTGGAGGCCATTTAGGGCTTTAAAGGTCGGCACCAACACTTTGAATATAGTTCTCTTTTAGTTTATAACATGCCACAAGTTTTAAATGCTCCTTCCCATGCGCGCCTTTCAGTGTTGTGACCTATAGCCCTTGGTTTCCTGAGGGGTCCGGCATCGCCGCTGCCTCTGACCATAGTAGGCTCTTGCCTCCGGGGTGCAACTCTGCCTCACTTCCTCCCTCTGCCCCGCCAGGTTCCTGGAAGGAGATGAGGGGGAAGACACCTGCACCATCGCCCAGGCGGATATTGCGGAGGCCGTTGACCTGGCTGCCGGCGCAAAGGTAGGTGGGGAGGGGGCAATGTGGGGGTCTTGAGGAAGGGGGGCAATGTGGGGGCCCCCTCCCAGAGCCTGACCCCGGCCTGCTTTCCTCTCACCAGCATTTTGAGCTGCGGCTGAACCAGTTTGGCCCGTACCGGGTGGATTACACGCGCAACGGCAGGTGAGTGCGCAAGAGCTGTTTGGCGGTGGAACGGTGTCCCTCGGGAGGCGGTGGGCTCTCCTTCCTTGCATGATTTAGCTGGGAATCCTCCTCTTCCCCCTACGCAGGCATCTCCTCCTGGGGGGCCGAAGGGGCCACGTGGCGGCCCTCGACTGGCACACAAAGGCCTTGATGTGCGAGATCAACGTCATGGAGTCCGTTGCAGACGTGGCGTGAGTTGCAAAAGCGGGGTGTGTGTGTGTGTGCCGTGTTGAGTTTTTTTGGGGGGGGCAGGAATTGCACATCTGTTATCAGTTAATTAATTTTGTATACCACCCTTTATCTGTAGATCTCAGAGCAGTTCCTTTTCTGTCCTCCCGCCCCATTTCCCTCCTCTCTCTTCCCAAGCCGCTTTCCTTCACGGTTCAAACATTTTGCCGTCGGCAAATACCTGCGACAGCCTTGCGAGGTATTCCTGGCATTCCTGCCTCCCCCCAGCTCAGAGATGAAATCTCAAAACGTGCGTTTGAAACGAGTACAGTCATACCTTGGGTCTCGGGGCATCCAACGCGGCTTCCAATTGGCTGCAGGAGCTTCCTGCAGCCAATCAGAAGCCGCGCCTTGGTTTCCGAACGTTCTGGAAGTTGAACGGACTTCCGGAATGGATTCCGTTCGACTTCCAAGGTGCGACTGTAAATGCGTAGTCTGCTTAGGGAAGCTGCGCAGCCCATGAAATTTCTTTTATTATCATTATTATTAATTTGATCATTTGTTACATTTGCATACTGCCCTCCATCCAAAGATTGCTGGGTGGTTCACAACTTAATTTGAAACAAAATTAAAAAATCCTTCCATATACCTGAAGAGGTGTGCATGCACACGAAAGCTCATACCAATTACAAACTTAGTTGTCTCTAAGGTGCTACTGGAAGGAATTTTTTTTTATTTTGTTTCGACTATGGCAGACCAACACGGCTACCTACCTGTAACTAGAACTTAATTTTAGGCAGCCATACCGCTTCTCTGGCTCGTAGCTCCTTCCCGTAACCAACCTGGCCCCAGTTCTTTCTGCTTCTGAGCTGTGACGCCTCCGTTGCTTGGGGTTGGGCTAGATGACCCCGGGGTGCCCCTCCCGTCCTTCCCCCTGAAGCCACCTTTCTCCCCAGGTGGCTCCACACGGAGACCATGTTTGCCGTGGCGCAGCGGAAGTGGCTCTACGTCTACGACAACCAGGGGGTGGAGCTCAACTGCCTCAAGCGCTTCCACGGGGTCCAGCGGATGCAGTTCCTGCCCTACCACTTTCTCCTGGCCACAGCGGTGAGGAAGGCGCACTGGGGCTGCCCGATTGGGGGGGGGGAGTTATCTTTCTCTCCTGACCCCCAACAATCCCCTCTCTCTGGACCTGCAGGCAAGGACTGATCTGGGAAGCTTTGGTTTTGCAGGGGGTTGGACTGGATGACCCAAGGGGTTCCCTTCTGACCCTCCAGGTATACGATTCTGAGAGCAAGAACCGTGCAGCGGTCGAGGGGGCGGCTCTCCTTCCTTGGAAGCTGTTCAGCGGAGGTTGGGGGGGACCATCTGCCAGGGACGCTTCACCTGCAGTTCCTGCCTTGCAGGGTTGGGCTAGATGACCCTTGGGTCTCCCTTCTCACTCTACAAATCTGTTATTCTATGCATCTTTTCAGGGTCTTACAGCCTGTGCACCCCCCCCCTTTAATAGTACAGTCGTACCTTGGAAGTCGAACGGAATCGGTTCTGGAAGTCTGTTCAACTAGCAAAGTGCGCCTTTGATTGGCTGCAGGAGCGTCCTGCAGCCAATCGGAAGCTGCGGAAGCCACACCGGACATTTGGCTTCTGAAAATCGTTCAAAAACTGGAACAATCACTTCTGGGATAATAAATAATAATAATAATAATAAATATTATTTATACCCTGCCCATCTGGCTGGGTTTCCCCAGCCACTTTTGGGCAGCTTCCAATGAAAGATTAAAAATACATTTAAACATCAGTCATTAAAAACGTCCCTAAACAGGGCTGCCTTCAGATGTCTTCTAAAAGTCATATCGTTGTTTATTTCTTTGACATCTGACGGGAGGGCGTTCCACAGGGTGGTTTCAATCATTCAGGAGCCGAAACGTTCATGTTCAAAGGCGTTCGGCCTCCGAGGTTCCACTGTAGTTTAATTGACCAACAGGAAACTCAAATAAAAAGTGAAAAAGAAAAAATACTATTAGTAGTAGTAGTAGTAGTAGTAGTAGTAGTATTCTAATTGTTATTATATTTGTACCCTGCTCCTCTGACTGGGTTGCTCTGCTTCCCACAAATATCATTGCAGTTGCTGACAAGGACAGCCATGTATCAACTCATCTAATACCGGTACATAGGTGGTGCTATTATCATTGACATTCCTGCGTGCTCAACCTCCTGTGTTTTGTATTAATAATGATTATTATTATTATTATTATTGTTATTATTTATACCCTGCCCATCTGGCTGGGCTTCCCCAGCCACTCTGAGCGGCTTCCAACAGAATATTAAAATTATTAAACATTAAAAGCTTCCCTAAACGGGGCTGCCTTCAGATGTCTCCTAAAAGTCTGGTAGTTGTTTTTCTCTTTGACATCTGGTGGGAGGGCGTTCCACAAGGCGGGCGCCTCTACCAAGAAGGCCCTCTGCCTGGTTCCCTGTAGCTTGGCTTCTTGCAGTGAGGGAACCGCCAGAAGGCCCTCGGAGCTGGACCTCAGTGTTCAGGCAGAACGATGGGGGTGGAGACGCTCCTTCAGGTATACTGGACCGAGGCCATTTCATAGAATCCTAGAGTTGGAAGAGACCACAAGGGCCATCCAGTCCAACCCCCTGCCAAGCAGGAAACACCATCAAAGCATTCCTGACAGATGGCTGTCAAGCCTCCACTTAAAGACCTCCAAAGAAGGAGACTCCACCACACTCCTTGGCAGCAAATTCCACTGTCCAACAGCTCTTACTGTCAGGAAGTTCTTCCTAATGTTTAGGTGGAATCTTGTTTCTTGTAGTTTGAATCCATTGCTCTGTGTCCGCTTCTCTGGAGCAGCAGAAAACAACCTTTCTCCCTCCTCTATATGACATCCATTTAGGGCTTTAAAGGTCAGCACCAACACTTTGAATTGTGCTTGGAAACGTCCTGGGGAGCCAATGTAGGTCTTTCAAGACCGGTGTTATGTGGTCTCGGTGGCTGCCCCCAGTCACCAGTCTAGCTGCCACATTCTGGATTAATTGCAGTTTCCGGGTCACCTTCAAAGGTAGCCCCACATAGAGCGCATTGCAGTAATCCAAGCGAGAGATAACTAGAGCATGCACCACTCTGGTGAGACAGTCTGCATTCCAGATATACATGTCTGGGCAAAACCCATGCCCGTAAGTAATCCATTCTCAGCTTGCGGGTGTCACCATCCAGAGATTAAATATGGGGTGGGAACACCTTGAGGGGTGGGAACACCTTGAGAGAAAAACGCAGGAGCCATGAGCAGAGCAGGAAGCCCAGCAGGTCATGTGGGGACACCGTTTGTTAAAGCTCTTGCAATAGGACAGCCTGGGGGGCAAGTGTGGGTGTGCGAAGAGGGATGTGGCCCTGGGACACTCACGCCGGGGCGGGACTCCTGCCAGCCAGAGCCGGGACATTCCCTCCTGGTGGCCGTCCTTGGGCAAGGTGCGCGTCGGAGTGCTTGGGTGTGGTCAGGGAACGGCTTCCCCGCGCGAGAGGTTTGAGCAACTTCACTTTGAAAAAACAGGCGGCAAACTTCCGTCAGTGGCCCAAGTCCAGCTCCAAGGGCCTTCTGGCGGTTCCCTCCCTGCCAGAAGTGAGGTTACAGGGCCTACTCGGTGGTGGCGCCCTCCCATCAGAGGTCAAGGAAATAAACAACTACCTGACTTTTAGAAGGCATCTGAAGGCAGCCCTGTTTAGGGAAGTTTTTTAATGTTTGATGTTTTATCATGCTTTTAATATTCTGTTGGGAGCTGCCAAGAGTGGCTGGGGAGACCCAGACAGATGGGCGGGGCATAAATAAAGTATTATTATTATTATTATTATTATTATTATTATTATTATTATTAATTATTATTATTTTACTCACAGGTTTGAGCATACACAGTTACAGGAATTATAGAGCCCTGGCAGGGGTATTTAGATAGAGACTTACCACCTGGCCCACACGGCAAAACGGACAGCACCATCCGGATCCTGGCTGCAGGTTCAAACTTGGCTCCAAGCGCAGCCCAGAGCCCAGCAGCAACCAGCAGAGATTCCTTTTCTTTTGGCCAGGACAATCCCATCCTGGCCGTATGCCAGTGGCTGATTCAGCAGTTAGCATGGAGATTTGGCCAGGTGGAAGCACCCTGCAGTCTTGCACTCGCAACATATCCAGGTGCAAGCAATCTAGATGCCCCGGCACCATGATTTCCCCTGGGGCAAGAATAAACCTCCTCCTGCAGTGCGGAGAGGCATGGATGGGACCCCGGCTGAGAGGGCCTCCGGGGCGGCAGGACGGGCAGTTTTGTGGAGTTAGCAAATCTGTCTCCATGGCACAGTGCCCCGGGCAGGGCAAGGATTGTTCCGCCTAACCCTCCTTTTTTAAAAAAACCAGCTAATTGGTTTTATAGAGTTAAACTTTAACCATTTCAAACAAAAAAATGAAAGGCACAAATACAGGATGGGTGACACCTGGCTTGAGAGCAGTACATGTGAAAAGGATCTAGGAATCTTGGTAGACCACAAACTTGACATGAGTCAACAGTGTGATGCAGCAGCTAAAAAAGCCAATGCAATTCTGGGCTGCATCAATAGGAGTATAGCATCTAGATCAAGGGAAGTAATAGTACCACTATATTCTGTTCTGGTCAGACCTCACCTGGAATACTGTGTCCAGTTCTGGGCACCACAGTTCAAGAAGGATACTGACAAGCTGGAACGTGTCCAGAGGAGGGCAACCAAAATGGTCAAAGGCCTGGAAACGATGCCTTATGAGGAACGGCTTAGGGAGCTGGGTATGTTTAGCCTGGAGAAGAAGAGAAGGTTAAGGGGGGATATGATAGCCATGTTCAAATATATAAAAGGATGTCATATAGAGGAGGGTGGAAGGTTGTTTTCTGCTGCTCCAGAGAAGCGGACACGGAGCAATGGATTCAAACTACAAGAAAGAAGATTCCACCTAAACATTAGGAAGAACTTCCTGACAGTAAGAGCTGTTCGGCAGTGGGATTTGCTGCCAAGGAGTGTGGTGGAGTCTCCTTCTTTGGAGGTCTTTAAGCAGAGGCTTGACAGCCATCTGTCAGGAATGCTTTGATGGTGTTTCCTGCTTGGCAGGGGGTTGGACTGGATGGCCCTTGGGGTCTCTTCCAACTCTAGGATTCTATGATTAAAATGAAAGGTTCTTTTGAACCTTCGGACCTCCTTCCCTCCCTCCATAGGTTCCATATTTGAGATTAAGTTCTTTGCATCTGTTAAATAACCACGTGTCATTGCATCCCTGCCATAGATTTTAACTGCTTACAGTGATCTTTTATATAATTTACAAATTTGCTCCAGTCTTACTTGGTCTTCCTGGATTCAGATCTTCCCGTCGGTTTCGCCATCTCCGCATAATCCATCAGTTTCACCTGCCATTCTTCTTTTGTTGATCCTTCCTTCCATCTCTGGGCTAGTAGCATTCTTGACGCCATTGTTGCGTAAAAAGTTTTTTTACCTTCTCTTGGTATCTCTTCACCTATTATTCCTAACAAAAAAGCATCTGGTTTTTTTTTAATAAGAGTATTTTAAACATTTTCTTTCGTTCCCTTATATACATCCTCCTAACCCTCCTAACTTGGAGGTCGCCTGTCGGACTCTTGGTCGACGGCAAGGATAAGGAGGGGCCCCTGCTGTGCCCTTCTTAAATCTCCGCTTGCCTGGGAGCTCAATGCAATCTCTCCGAAGCTTTAACGCAATTAACCCTGGGGCTCTCAGAACAAAACCAAAGTCCTAATCTCTAATATTCAATCCGATGTTGCAATTTCTACATCCAATACAAATAGAGCAATCGTTGCATTTGTGACCGGGTGGGGGGAGCAGCTGTGGGTCTGCCTGGCCAGTCTTGGTGGGGGGGGGAGGTCAAGATCCTCTCCTAAATAAGAACTGCCCCCCCGACTTGATCTAGCACCTGGTCTCTCCTGGGTGGGTGGGTGCCTTTGCCCACGGAACCCCCTTGGATCCATGGGCCTGTTTATGACAAATCCCCCTCCTCTGTTTTTTTTTGTGGCCCCCCTCCCAGAGCGAGACAGGCTTCCTGCAGTACCTGGATATCTCTGTGGGGACGGAGGTGGCCACCATCTGCACCAAGGGGGGCCGGCTGGGGGTCATGGCACAGAACCCCTCCAACGCCATCGTCCACCTGGGACACAGCAATGGTGAGACTCCCATTGCGGCAGGTTCCGAGCCGACCGTTCTGGGATCCTGCAAGCAGGACTTGAAGCTGGACTTGTGTGGCAGGGGGAAGTGGGGGGACCCCAGGTGTAGTTGGTGTTTAGCCAGTGGCGGAAAGGGAGGGAGCCGATGGCCGGAAGGACTATCCCTCCCTCCCTGATTTGATCTTTTCTCCCCCTCCCACCAAAAACAGGCACAGTGACCCTCTGGAGCCCCAACGTGAAGGAACCCCTCGTTCGGATGCTCTGTCACCAGGGGGCCGTGAGAGCGTTGGCGGTCGACGGCTCTGGCACGTGAGTGAAACAACCATTTATTTTAATTTGCAAAATGCGAGTCCTGCACCTTTCGTCTCGCCAGCCCCACTCGGCCCTTGGCTGCCAGAAACCGTCAGCGTGGCACAGCAGCCACAATCCTGGGAACGGCTTCGACTGGCCGGCGAAAGCAGGTGAAGGGAACTGGTGGATCTCAGACCCTCGGTGGGTTGGGGGCTTCCCCTGCGTCCGACGAGGCCAAGAGGGGGTCCAGAGTTGGTTGGTCTCCTTCTGGCAAATCCTGCTGCCGACGTGTTGATCTCCTCTGGACCATATCAGCCAGGCCAAGGGGGGCGGGTCTTGTCATAATGGTGTCCTCTTAAATGTCTCTGCGGGATCGGGGGGAGGGTTATGGGTTTGCCACGTAACCAGTGTGGTGTAGTGGTTAAGAGTGGTAGACTCGTTATCTGGGGAACCGGGTTCGGGTCTCCGCTCCTCCACAAGCAGCTGCTGGGTGACCTTGGGCTAGTCACACTTCTCTGAAGTCTCTCAGCCCCACTCACCTCACAGAGTGTTTGTTGTGGGGGAGGAAGGGAAAGGAGAATGTTGGCCGCTTTGAGACTCCTTTGGGTAGTGATAAAGCAGGATATCAAATCCAAACTCTTCTTCTGCTTCGTTTCACATTGCTGTGTTTTGCGGGGGGAAAAACCCCGCGATCTCCAGAGTGCAAATTCAATCAACGATGACAGCAAATAGTAAACGATGGGAGGTCTGTGCAAATGCAATAAATCGCGATAGCAAAAAAGTGGAATTGCTGGCAGCCAAAGGAGAAATCCGGCAGTAAACCGAAGACGGGCCAAAATGTACAGCAAATTTTAGCAGGCTGGACTGTGCGAGAACGCTGCTGGTGGGTGCCAGAAAGCCATGAGGCAGGGAGTTCCCAAGTGTGGATGGCGCCACACTGAAAGAATTCATTTCTATTCCCTCCCTATATAATCATAACTAAATAAGAATAAAAATGTGCACCCCACCCACCCCTGAGACCATTCCATTGTAACTATCCAACCTCCCAAAATTTCAGCACCTCTTGCAATGGTTTAACCCCTTTCCGTTTTAACAGTACAAATTCTGCAAACACCTTCCATATCTCCTCTTCAGAATCCTTCCTCCTGCATATTCCCTGTCTTACCTTAATGGCACACGTTAATTTATCATTAATAGCTATATCCCACACCTCTTTATACCATTCCTCCACTTCATATTCTGCTTGCCCCTTCCACTTCCTAGCTATCTTTAATTCGTGCTGCACTCAATAATTTTATGAGCAAGTCTTTCACAGCTTGTGAACCTTCGACCCCATCATAAATGGATAATAATCCTACCTCTGGACTTTCAGTCAGCTTGAACCCAGTGATTTCTGTTATCTCCCTTTCCTAATTTTTTTTAATTCTTATAGACGTTTTCAACGTATGTTTCTCCCACATTTCCCCCCCAGCCTTGACTATTTGTCTTGTTGTCTCCTTTTCCCACACCCCTTTTAATTGATCTTCTTTCCAGTCCAGAAAGGGGGCTGGACTAGAGGAGCTCTGGGGGTCCCTTCCTGCCCCACAACTCTCTGCTTCCTCTCCCCGCAGATACATGGCCACCTCTGGGCTGGACCGGAAGCTGCACATCTACGACCTGCGCGCCTACCGCCGCCTCCACTCCCTCCTACTGCCCACCGGCGCCGGACAGCTAGATTTCAGCCAGCGGGGGCTCCTGGGGGCCGCATGCCAGGAGATCATCCAGGTAACTGGGGGCAAGGGGGGACTCCCCAAATTTCCTCCTAGCTTGGTGGGCTTTGTGGCTCCATCTCCCTCAAATCCTAAAGCCTGAGGGGTTTATTGGATTTTTTAAAAGCAACACTTTCCCTGTTCAATGTCTGCCCCCTGCCCCACATCCAGCACCAGGTTCTAGTTCAGGCAAGGCGGAGACAGCCTGTTGCTTTGGAGCATAACCCGGCAGGCTCTTCCTACGTCCTTATGGAGCCTCCAGGTCTAGAGGCAGTCTACCTTGATTCCTCTGTTCCTGGGAGTATTTGACTCATATGCAGACAAGACGGGCCTGATTTATTTTTGTGTTCCTTAGCACACCCTGTATCCTCTTGACGAGGCAGTAGTGTGCAGAAGTAATTATGTTTTTTTAAGGCGGGGTATTGTGGGTTTTTATGGTGTATTTTGTGTTTGTGTTTTGTGATTTTATGTTGCAACCGCCCTGAGACTCACAGGTATAGGGCGGCATACAAGTTTAATAAATCATCATCATCAAGGTATCCTAAGCGATCATCAAGGTTGCGGCAAGTTGCAGGATCCTGCCCCGAGTGGGGTGAGCTGGATGACCCTCCGGTGTCCCCTTCCGTAATGTGATTCAGCTGAGTTTTGCGCTTTTGCAAATGCTTTGAAAAAGGGCCTTTCTGGATCGGCTGGAGGTGAAGTCAGAACCTCCAAAGTCACAGGGTAGACTAGCCTGCTGGATCAGGCCCACCTGGTCCCACACCCTGTTCTCACAGTGGCCAGCCAGGTGCCCCCAAATCAGGATTCCAACTCAAGGTCAGGACTACCCCGGCCAGCTTCTGCACGGATCTGTCCAATCCTCTTTCAAAACCATCCGAGTTGGTGTTTCTCTCACTTCCTCTAGTGGGAGGGAGTTCCACAGAGGACTTTCTCTTAACCTGTCCCGAATCTCCCGACATTCAGCTTCCTGGGATGGGCACGGGTTCGAGTGCTGCGCCAGAATGGGGGGAATTTATCCCTCCGCTTTCTCCTTGCCTGGTGTAATTGTACATGTTTCTGTCACGTCACCTCTTGCCCCGACTGGAAAGCTGCCGCCGTTCTTTGCAGGGGCGTCGCTCCACCCCCATAGAGCCCAGGAGTCCACCGTCACACAAAACCTGTTTTTCTCTCCCTTTCCAGGTGTACAAGGACATTGTCTCCTGCCCGCCCACAAAGCCTTACCTGTGCCACTCCCTTCCGCGCCCGGCTCATGCCCTGCGTTTCTGCCCCTTTGAGGACGTGCTGGGCGTTGGCCACGGAGAAGGCTTTGCCAGCCTCCTGGTGCCAGGTAAGGGGGTGGGGGTGGAAGGGGGACCCCCCCCCCGAGGGCCACCCAGCCCAACCCTCTGCAAGGGAAGAATCTCAGCCGGAGGGTCCCTGGCAGATGACCGCCAATGAATGGTGGAATGCTACAATTGCAGAGTTGGGCGGGGGGACGACCCCCTGCAGTGCATCTGTGATTGGCCCAAGGGGAAGGGGGGAGCAGGTGGGCTTAGAGGGGGTATTGAGTCGCCCCCCCCCTTGGCTTTCCTCCTGACTCTCCCCCCTCTTTTCTCGCGCCGCAGGAGCCGGGGAGCCCAACTTTGATGCCTTGGAGAGCAATCCTTTCCGGAGCCGGAAGCAGCGCCAGGAGTGGGAGGTCAAAGCCCTCTTGGAGAAGGTACCCGAGGAGGATCGGGGCCCTGTTCTCGCAGATGCCAGCCGTGACTCAGATAGGCTGCCTCCGAACTCCGAGGCTCCATTTCCCCCGACTGTTTTGCAGCCGCTAGCTCTGGCGCCTGTGGCAGGCAGTTCCGCAGGTTAAGCAAAGAAGGGCCCTCGCCTCTTCTCACTCTCTTGTTCCCTCCCTCCAACAGATCCCGCACGAGCTGATCTCGCTGGATCCCGGCCAGCTGGGCACCGTGGACAGGGTCTCTCTGGAGCAGCAGCAGAAGGAGCGTGCCGAGAGGCTGGTGAGTCTTCCAGGGCGAGGGGGGATTTCGGGGGGGGGTCTGTCCTGGGGAGCCTGATAGTGGGGGGGGGAGGCTGGCAAAAAACGTGGCGCCTTTGAGACCCCTTTTCGAAACATTATACACGTGTGTGTGTGTGTGTGTGTGTGTGTTACACGTAAATCATGAAATACAATGTGACTAACCGCAAAACGGGTTACTAGTGGGGTAAAATACTAAACATATTTTTATCTTTAAATGGGCGCATTTTACAGTACAGCGGTTACCTCGGTTCCTGAACATCTCTGTTGACAAATGTTTCGGAAACCGAACGTCGAAAACTGCTTCCGTTTTTGAACGCGCCCCGGAAGCCACTGCCTGTTTTTCTATTTTCTCAATCGAATTTGCACACAGCCCCTTTGCGTGCCTCAGTTTTCGAACGTTTTGGGGCTCAAACAGTCTTCCGGAACGGATTCCGTTCGAGAACCGAGAACCACTGTACATGATAGTGAGAGGGTTGCAGTTGTTTTTATATTCCGTATTTTTATGCCCTGAGATTTTTGGATGAAGGGCCGTATACAGATTTAATAGATAAAAATAATAAGAGTTTCCAGTAAATACAGACGCAGAGCCAGTGAGCAGTGCCTGCTTTTCTGTGCCCTTTGTCAATATCCGTTGCACGTTCTCGTTCTTGTCTCTGGATACGTTGAGGTCTGTCTGCTTTTGCCATTTAAACATTGTTTATTGCTTTCATTTTATGAATCAGTGGCCTCGTTGATAGTACAATTCATGTGAAATTTGCTGGTTTGGGGGTTGTTTGTAAAAGTCTGGGACGGATCAATCTGTTTTGCATTCCTTTCTATGGGAAAGCACACCTTGGTTTTGGAACGCTTTGGTTTTGGAACGGAATTAAGTTTGAGAACCAAGGTAGCACTGTATTTCCGACTTTCTCCAGGGCTACGACCCCCAAGCAAAGGTCAAGTTCTGCCCCCGGAGGCGGACGAAAGGCCGCGACTCGGCCGTGGGGAGACTCAGGCGCCGGAAGAAGGTGGCCGCAGAGGAGCAGCGCGTGAGTTCATTTCTCCTCTTCCTCCCGGAATCCCCACTGGTTCCCTTTCCCAGAATCCCCTCTGCCTCCTTCGCCCATGACCCCCGTCTCCCCCCTTTTCTTCTCCCTTCTGCACAGGCTGCCATTAAGAAGAGCATCTCACAGCGCCAAGAGGGGCGGCCACCGCCGTGTCCGCAGGTCCCCAAAGCCCCCCAAGGTCAGAGGTCGGCCTTGGACCGCTTCCAGAAGTAGAAACGAGGCAAGGGGCCACCTGGCCGGAAGAGAAGAAGCAGCGCCCCCCCCCCCCCCGTGGGGTGGAAGGGACCCTCTTGGTCCCCGCCCAGCGGCAGGACCTGCTGGCGTTCCCTCTGCAAGGAAGAGATGGGGGCTGTGTGGGGTTGAAACCCTCCCCAATGCCCCCCGCCCCTCTGCTTCTTCCTTTGGGCGTCTCTTGCGAAGGACCTGTGCTCTTTTTTGTAAAATAAAATGTAAAACCCTTCCTGGAAATGTCTCTTTGGGTCTGTTCTGCGCGCAGAAGGGTCTCCTTGCGAGTAGAGCGTCCTCAAAGCCCAGAAAGGAACCCAATTCGTGGAAGAGGAGCGACCCAGGGAACCAATAAGCGGGGTACAAATAATAAAATTATTTATTATTATTACTATTACTGGCCGTGATGGCTGCGCTGTGCCTCTGCAGTTGGAGGCGCTGAATGCCGCTGGATGAGTCCAGTTTGCTGGGAAGGACGTTGGGGCTCAGGCCCTGCCGGCGGGCTCTCCACCCCAACTGCACATCCATCGGAGCAGGGGGCTGGGCGAGACGACCCTCGGGGGTTGGCATCAACCCTGCCATTCTGAGCGGCTGCCGGCTATCAGAACATAAGGAGAGTATCTGCTGGATCAGGCCAGTGACCCACCTAGTCCAGTGTCCTGTCTTCACACAGGCACCTAATATCCTCAGGGTCAAGATAGACTGCCCCTGCACCTGGAGGTTCCACTGGACATAAGAAGAGCCTGCTGGACCAGGCTAAGGGGTGTGTGTGTCCAGCCCGGGATCCTGTTCTCACAGCCTGATGTCCCTGTTGGGAAACCTGCAAGCAGGATTCGAACCCAAGAGCCCTCTCCCCTCCTGCGGTTTCCACCAATGGGGGTTGTGGCTAGTAGCCCTCGGTCGCCTTTTCCTCCTCCATGAATTTGTGTAAAGCTGCTCGTAAAACCACCCCAGTTTGCCGTGTGTATTGAAGCCATCCCTCGCAGCCTCCTGTGGCAGGGAGTTCCACACTTTCTGCTGCGGGAAGAAGGGCTTTTATCTGCCCCGAATCTTCCCAAACGGTCTAGGGGGCGGAGTGACTCCCCTACGAGGGAAGGTTGTGGCGCTCAGGGCTTTTCAGTTTGGAGAAGGGGTGATGTGATCGCAGTTGATATGAAGTTCTGCCTGGCCTGGAGAAAGTGGAGAGAGAAATGTGTTGTTTCCCTTTCGCCGGACGCTAGAAGGTGGTGGGCATCCAAGGAAGACCCAGGACTTTCACACAACACAAGAGTTAAACTGTGGAACTCCCTGCCACAGGACGGCTTTAAAAGAGGGTTGGACAAGTTCATGGATGAGGAGAGGGAGGCAGCACAGGAGGGGAGAGAGCTCTTGGGTTCGAATCCTGTTTATAGGGAGCACCGGATAAAGACCTTGAGAAGCCCTAAACCAGGCATCCCCAACCTGTGGCCCTCCAGATGTTGAGGCCTACAGCTCCCATGATCCCAACTAACAGGACCAGTGGTCAAGGATGATGGGAATTGTAGTCCAAAACATCTGGAAGGCCGAAGTTGGGGATGCCTGCCCTAAGCGCTTAGAAGATTTTGGTGACCCTGCATATATACATTGTTGGGGAAAGAACATGCACCATCTTTAAATTCTATGGTTTGACATATGAGGAAATAGGAACGGTCACCTGTTCCTTAGCAGGTCTGAAAATTAGGTAGTACAAAAATTAGTACAACCTCAGGTGAGCAACAGCTCATGAGATACTACACCTTGTTTCAGGATACAGAAGCAGGGGGGGGGGGGGCCTGAGCGTAGTTGGAGTTTTCTTGTACACTTGGGCAAAAAAAATGAAAGGCACAAATACAGGATGGGTGACACCTGGCTTGAGAGCAGTACATGTGAAAAGGATCTAGGAGTCTTGGTAGACCATAAACTTGACATGACACAGAAGCAGACACAGGGCAATGGATTCAAACTACAAGAAATAATATTCCACCTAAACATTAGGAAGAACTTCCTGACAGTAAGAGCTGTCCGACAGTGGAATTTGCTGCCAAGGAGTGTGGTGGAGTCTCCTTCTTTGGAGGTCTTTAAGCAGAGGCTTGACAGACATCTGTCAGGAATGCTTTGATGGCGTTTCCTGCTTGGCAGGGGGTTGGACTGGATGGCCCTTGGGGTCTCTTCCAACTCTATGATTCTATGATATTCTATGGAGTTGCAATCTGGACTTTACAAAGGCCATTTCTGAAAAGCTGAAGGAGCTACTGGGTGTGATTCCGTAGTCAGAAATACTCCAAAGGGAGTTCGTTTAAGGTGAAACACTGAAAGCGCAGATGCAGACAATACCAGCAAGAAAGAAAAGTGAGAGGCGTCTAAGAAAACAGGCGTGGCTGCATAAGGAGCTTACAGATGAGCTGAGAGTTAAGAAGGGAATGTGTGAGAAATGGAAGAAAGGGGAAATCACAAATACTCGAGTAGCCAACAGTTGCAAGGGGAAAGTCAGGTTGGCTAAAGCTCAGAATGCAAGGGGTTAAAAATAATTTTCTTGGGCTATCTCGGAAGAAAGAGGAAGTGGGAGGTCCGTCCTCTGCGTGGGAGAGAAAAGGCGGAACTACTCAAACACACTTTGCCTGTTTTCTTCACACAAAAGGAAAGTGATACCCAACCCGGAGATAACCGAATAAATGATGTAGGGAGGCGGCTATCACTGAATGGAGCGTGTTTGAACATCAAGATCTGCACAGATACACAGGCGCTGTACTTTCTTACGTCAAAGTGTGCACCGATAATGTAACAACGGAGAGGTGCGTTAGAGTCTATGGGAACTGCAAACCCTGGATGACTGAAGTAAGGTCACTCCTGAAAGCTCGGGATACTGCCTTCAAGGCAGGGAACATGGATATAGACAGAGGGGCAAGAACAAAGCTCAGGAAAGGCATTAAGGTGGCACAACAACAATATAAGCTTAAAGTGGAGAATTGCCTAGTGTGGCAGGGACTGCAGGCAGGGGTCCCCAAACTAAGGCCCGGGGGCTGGATGCGGCCCAATCGCCTTCTCAATCCGGCCCCCAGACAGTCTGGGAATCAGCGTGTTTTTACATGAGTAGAATGTGTCCTTTTATTTAAAATGCATCTCTGGGTTATTTGTGGGGCATAGGAATTCATTCATATTTTCCCCCCAAAATATAGTCTGGCCCCCCACAAGGTCTGAGGGGCAGTGGACCGGCCCCCTGCTGAAAAAGTTTGCTGACCCCTGATCTAACCAACTACAAGGGTAATACATGGTTAAGGCCAATGATTTGTTGGCAGAGGAGCTGAACATCATCTTTGCCCGCTCTGAGGGGGGAAAGATCAGGTATCGTAGCTCCTGCCTACAAACTCTCGGCCACTTACTCTATATGACCATCAAGTGAAAGCTGCATTGCGGGCGGTGAATCCCAGTAAAGCTGCTGGTCCAGATGGGGAGCTGGGGATTGTGTTAAAAAACTGTGCTGCTCAACTAGCAGGGGTCCTGACAAGGATTTTTTAACATCTCCCTGCAAACGGCTTGTGTTCCATCATGTTTGAAAACAGCCGCCATTGTCCCAGTCCCCCAAGAAAACAGCTACTAACTGCCTAAATGACTTCGAGAGATTGGTCCTTCTACACCTTAGGACATGTTTTCTGCCGGATTTTGATAAACATCAGTTCGCCTATAGGAGAAATAGGTCAACAGATGATGCCATAGTTACAGCCTTTCACCTTGCAGGGAGTCATCTGGAGAGACTGGGGAATTGTGTCAGGATGCTGTTCATTGATTCTAGCTCGGCTTTTAATACCATCCTTCCAGACATAAAAAGCTGATGGAACCAGGCCTTTCTTCTACCATCTGTGATTGGATTGAAGACTTTCTGAGGGATCGGACACAAACAGTGAGGACTGGGCCTGTTACATCTACCTCCCTGAATCTCAGCACTGGCACCCCACAGTACTCGTTGTACACATATGACTGTATTTCGTCTGATCCATCCACTGTAATTATTAAGTTTGTAGATGATGCTACCATAATGGGCCTAATTACAAGTGGAGATGAATCAGCGTACAGGGGGGAGGTTCAAAATGTATCTACATGGTGGCTAGAGACCCCATTTCCTCAGGGTCTTGCGAAAGAACAATGTGAAACAGCAATTGTTGACCTCCTTCTACCAGTCCACAATAGAAAGCGTCCTCTCATATTGTTTCAAGAGATTTCACCTTCTTGGGTTCCATGATCACTGCAGATGGTGACAGCAGTCACGAAATTAGAAGACGCCTGCTTCTTGGGAGGAAAGCAACGACAAACCTAGACAGCATCTTAAAAAGCAAAGACATCACCTTGCCGACAAAGGTCCGTATAGTAGTTAAAGCTATGGTTTTCCCAGTAGTAATGTACGGAAGTGAGAGCTGGACCATCAAGAAGGCTGATCGCTGTAGAATTGATGCTTTTGAATTCTGGTGCTGGAGGAGACTCTTGAGAGTCCCATGGACTGCAAGAAGATCAAACCTATCCATTCTGAAGGAAATCGGCCCTGAGTGCTCACTAGAAGGACAGATCCTGAAGTTGAGGCTCCAGTACTTTGGCCACCTCATGAGAAGAGAAGACTCCCTGGAAAAGACCCTGGATGTTGGGGAAGATGGAGGGCACAAGGAGAAGGGGACGACAGAGGATGAGATGGTTGGACAGTGTTCTCGAAGCGACTGGCATGAGTTTGGCCAAACTGCAGGAGGCAGTGAAGGATAGGCGTGCCTGGCGTGCTCTGGTCCATGGGGTCACGAAGAGTCAGACACAACTGAACGACTGAACAACAACAACAACAACATATTGTTTCACAGTGTGGTACATTGACTTGACAGCCATGGACAGAAAGTCTCTACAGAGGGTGGTGAACATAGCACATATTATGGGCTGTCCCCTGAGCCCACTAGATGGCATCACAAGGGATCATTGCCTTAGGAGAGCCCCGGCCACACCTCTTTAATCTTCTACCCTCGGGCAGGAAATATAGAAGTAGAATCAGCCATAACAACAGGCTAAAAAACCAGTTTCTATCTGTGGGCTGTTAGGCTGCTGAATGGAAGATAATATGGTGCAACTGACTTTGGGGTTGGTGTGTTGTGCAACAAGCACACAGAGTGCAATGAGATTGAGTGTTTGTGGGGGTGGAGAGGGAGGCTCGGTTAATTTCATTGTGCACAAGGTTGTACATTGACAGCAAAGGTATTATTATGACAGCCCAAGATAGGAAGAGAGGTAGTAAGGGAACACGGAGCTACTTTAAATGAGTTCAAATGAGTCCAGGGCCTGATGAGCTGCACCCAAGGGCACTAAAGGAGCTTGCAGGTGTAATCTCAGAGCCTTTGTCTATGATCTTGGGAGAAATCTTTGAGAACAGGTGAGGTCCCTACGGAAATAAAGCCAAACGGGAAGCTGTGTGCGGAAAAACAAAGTTCAGCCCGACTGCTTCCATGAGAATTAACAAGCTGAGTAGCAGACAGGTGCTGCTATCCATGGAATTGTAGGGTTGGAAGGCAATGCAGGAATCTCGGCCAAATCACCCATGACAGATGTCCACCATCCACCCTCTGCTTAGAAACCTCCAAAGAAGACGAGTCCACAACCTCCTGAGGGAGACCTTTCCACTGTGAGAACAGCTCTTACTGTCAGTATGTTTTTCTGTATGTTCATGCAACTTGAAGCCATGGGTTCAAGTCCTACCCTCCAGAGCAGGAGAGAAAAAGCTTGCTCCATGTGTCGGACCTCTTAGAAGAACAATTGTTGGTGGCCGTGAAACTGGGAAGAGTGATGAGGCCATCGCCATCCTTTCATATGGGCTTCCCATAATGTGTATCTCTCTCTGATGTTGGCCTGGATGGGTCCCCCGCTGGCCTGACCCAGCACACACTTTTCTTACGGAACTCCCTCCCACTGCAGGCAGCGATGGCCGGCTTTCAAAGACGAGCGGGTGAATTGATGGAGGATAATAAGGTTGTCCATGGCTCTGCTCAGCCTCTACCATCTCTGCTGAGAAGGAACGGCCCTCCTCTGAGGGGAGCCCAGAAAAAGCGGCTGCCCATCAGTGAAGACAACATCTGGGGCAGGTGGGCAAAGGATTGTGACCTGGCGGTGCAAGAGGTTCCTTATTTCCACATCCGATGCCCCCTCCCCCCGACATGAGGGCAATGCCCACAGCCCAGACTGCCCCCCCAACCCCATGCTTTTCGGATATTGCTTCCAAATCCATGAGGACTAGTAACATGCCTGTTTTTTGAAAGTGTTTTTTGAAACTGAAAAGCATCCAGGGAAGGTGGCGGAATGTCCCAGGTCCCAAAATCCAACTCTGGGAGTTCCACCTCTGATGCTGCAAAACCAGTTGCCGCTTCAGCTCACAAATAATATGAGCCTGGCTGGCGCTGCTCCCGGTGCCCAGATTTCTGAGGATTGACTTGTGCTTCTCTGGCGGAGAAGGTGCAGATTTCCTCCTGTGGCGTCTTCCTGCAGGGCTGACGTTCCTCACGCTGCCAGCCACGCCAGGGCCTTGCAGCGGACGAGCCCCAGGGCCCTCTGCCAGGCGCTGCACGCCCCCTCGTGGGTGCCAACCTCCTCCCAAACAGCCACCATCGCAGCGGGCGTCACCTCATGGACGCTGAACAATACCTCCCTGTAGCAGCAGGCGTCCAGTGGGAAGTGGTCCGAGCCAGCCATGTGGGGCAGGTGCTGGGGGGCCAAGCCAGCCTGGCGGGCACACAGCCCCACAAAGACGTCTTCCAGGGGCACCAGGGGGACATGGCGTGCCGCCCCCAGCAGGGCTGGCACGGCTTCCCCTGAGAGAACGTAGGCAGTGCCGCTGCAGTAAGGGGGGAAGGTGTCGCCCGGGTAGAGTGGGGCCGGGACGTGGTGGCGGCTCCGAGGGTCACGGTTGGGGCCCACCCACCAGTGGATGCGGCCCAGGTAGGGCGGCGGGGGGCTGGGCAGGGCACCCAGGTGGCGCGCCAGGGCGGGCAGGTTGAGGAAGACGTCGTCATCAGCCTTGACCACGAAGGAGGCACCCGGGCAGCACGTGGCTGCCCATCCGAGGAGTGCCAGGGTCTTGAGCGTCAGGTTGGCGTAGGTGTCCAGGAAGCGCCCCTGGAGGAGGTCTCCGTGCTGTGCCGCCTCCCGCTCCAGGGCGGCCTGCAGGGAGGGCTCGGAGGGCACCCCCAGGGCGAAGAGGGTCCTTGTGGGGCGCCCGTCGGCCCACAGCACCCCTCCCCATGTGTCCCGCACGGCCTGGCGCCGGGCAGCATGGTCTGGCGCACTGGCCACCAGGACCAGCAGGAAGAGCGTGCGGAGGGCACAGGGGTCGCCCGCCGGCGCCAGCAGGAAGGCCTCGGCCGAGGGCAGGAGGGGGGCGCAGCTGGAGGAGGAGGAGGAGGAAGGGCGTCCTCTGCTGGAAGGAAGCAGGTAGGGCAGCGAGCGTGACAGCAGCGCCTCGTGTGCCCCGCTGGCCAGGAAGAGGACCCCCAGCGAAAGGGCCGACGCCCCCCCCAGCAGCAGCGAGGCCCACCCGCGGAGGAGGCGGCGGAGGAGGGTCCAGGGGGGCAGCGCCATCCTGTTGGGGGGCGCAGCGCAGGAGGCTCAGGAGGAGGAGACGCTGCAAGAGACAAAAAGAAAAGAGGTGGAAGAAGCTCTCTCGGCTTGCAGTCTCACAGCCCCGCATGTAATAGCACCCCCCCTACACACAATTCTATGCTTGCCCCCCCCCGCAGGGACACCAATTGCAGAATGTTCCCCCACCCCCACCCCGCGCGCTGCAAGCCTGTCTCAGCACATTGTCCCACCCTCCAACCCAGGAAAGGGTTGGAGGAAATGGGTAAAGGGGGCGGGAGGGGGCGCGGAGGAGAAGACCTTGCAAGGCGCAGAAAAAGGAGATCGGAGCGGCTTCGTCCTGCCGCCGCCCCCGCTCCCCTCCGCCGCCCCCAAGCACGTTTCCTTCCTCGCTTGCAAGCTCAAGACCCGCTGATATTTTGGCCCCTGCCATTTTGCAATCTCATCATGTTCCCCCCCCCCCCCGTGCAAAAAGATCCCCCTGCCCTCCAGATGCCCGCTTTGCGGGGTGGGGGGCCGTTATGGAGCGACGCCATTGCCGGTGGTGGGGAGGAGGTCGGCGGAGAAGCCTCTCCGGCAAGACGCGCAGAGAGAGAGAGAGAAACTGATTGTGGCGGCTTCCTCATCCGAACCGCGACCGTTGTCCCTTTGACTCATTCCACCTTGGGATCTCAATCCCCGCCCTCCCCCTCTTCCGCCCCCTCCCGTCTCGCAACCTGAGCCCCCTTCTCTCCCCGAAAGCCCATCTATCTCTGCAAGACCAGGGAGGGGCGCGCCAGGCCGAGCGAGAGGATGGAGAGATGGAGACATGCGAAGATGGAGGAGGGCGAGGCCGCTTCGGCAAGAAGGATGAAAAGGGAGGGGGGAGGGAAGAGGAAGAAATACAGGGGGGGGGGTCCTCCGCCTGCCCCCCCCCCACTCCCGCCTTGCAGCTGTGCGCCACCAGCCACCTCCCCCCAAATGCGGCTGCAAGGGATGCCGGAATGGGATGCTGGAGACAGGGTGGTGGTTATTTTTTTTTGCCAACCCGGCCCGCAGCCCCCCCCAACTAAAAATCCCCCACAGCCGCAGCCTCCTGCTGCTTAGAGCGCCCCCTCCCTCTGTGGGCGGTCTCACCTTTCGCTATTCTGCAAGGAGACGTTCCTTCGGCGCCCGGGAGGGCAGTCGCGTCCGGGTGCAGCCGCAGCAGCCGCCCTCCGCCAAGGCAAATCTGGGAATGGCTGGGCTGCCGGCGCTCCGATTGGAGAAGAGCCTTTGCCAAAGGCGTCGTGGACTTTGAATGCGCTCGAACTCCGGACGAGAGGGAGAAGCGCGCCAAGAGGAAGGCGCACTTGGCAAGCCCTCGGCGCGCTCGCTCAACCCCCGCCCGGAAACCTCTGTGCCCAATGTGGAAGGACGCGTGGAACCAGAATTGACCATTGACCTTCACGGAGTCACCTAAGGACACACTGCCAAGTTCGGGGGAGACAATCTTACTCATCTGTGTGAGTCAGTTACAGGTAGGGAGCCGGGTTGGTCAGGGGGGCGCCGCTGGCGAGGGAGGAGCGAAGCGGGGAGGGAGCCCGGCAAGGGCGGGTCTTGCTTCTGCCGCTGCAGCCGCTTCTTGATTCCTGCATTTGCTGGTTGCGCCCTCCCCTCCCTCGTCCACGTCCCCCGCCCTCCTCCGAGGAGACCCTGCGGGGTAGGCTTTGCCGAGCACGGCAGCCGCAGTCGTGCCCTGGGGCCTTGGGGGCGCGGGAGCCCCCCCGATTATGATTCATAGTGTTACGTAGAACCGTAGAGGTGGAAGGTACCCCAAGGGTCATCCATCTCAACCCCCCTTCCCCCGCAATACAGGAATCTCCACTGCAGCATCAAAGACAGACGGTCATCTGACCCCTGCCGGAAAAACCTATAAAAACTTCTAGAAGGAAGGAAAGTCCACACCCTCCAACGGCTCTCGCCACCAGAAACTTCTTCCTGGTGTGACACGTTTTCTTCTTATCGATTCTTTTTCTATGCCAAAGAGGAGCTCGAGGGGCGCAGTACTGTAGTTTTCCTCCCCACAACAATAGCCCTGCGAGGCGGGTGAGGCTGAGAGGCAGCACCCGGCAATAGACTGATCGCCTTATGAGGAACGGCTTAGGGAGCTGGGTGTGTTTAGCCTGGAGAAGAGAAGGTTAAGGGGTGATAGGATAGCCATGTTCAAATATATCAAAGGATGTCATATAGAGGAGGGTGAAAGGTTGTTTTCTGCTGCTCCAGAGAAGCGGACACGGGGCAATGGATTCAAACTACAAGAAAGAAGATTCCACCTAAACATTAGGAAGAACCTCCTCACAGTGAGAGCTGTTTGACAGTGGAATCTGCTGCCAAGGAGTGTGGTGGAGTCTCCTTCTTTGGAGGTCTTGAAGCGGAGGCTTGACAGCCGTCTGTCAGGAATGCTTTGGTGGTGTTTCCTGCTTGGCAGGGGGTTGGACTGGATGGCCCTGGTGGTCTCTTCCAACTCTATGATTCTATGACTCATGATGGCCAAGCCTCAGGATTTGAACCCTGGTCTCTGATGATGCTCTAACCACTAGCCACACAGCCAGGCCAGGCCCCTTGTTTGAAAGCTGCAGTGGTGGTGGTCTCCACCCAGCCAGCCACCCGCCCCTCCAGATGTCGGGGGGAGGGGTCTCCCAGAGAGAAATGGGTCTCTTCTGTTGCCACTCCGAAACCCCCAAATTCTCCCTCTGGACAACCTTTCCTTGGAGTCTGCTCTCTTTAGTTGCCAAGGCTGTCTCTATAGGTATACCCTTTTAAATGCTCCTGCTACTGGTAATTTAATTATTTGCACCCGGTCCCTCTGACTGGCTTGCCTCAGCCACTCTGGGTGGCTTCCAATACAATACAAAAGCAACATATGTTTGAGGGAGGGGTGGGACCCAGTGGCGTCGCTAGCCTCTGCGCTGCTGGGGGCGGCGGCAGCGCAGAGGCACCCCCTGGGGGAGGGGCACGACGCGCGTGCCGTGACGTCATCATGACGTCACGACGCACGTGTATACAGAAAGGGGGGATTTCCCCCTTTCTGAGGCTTTTTTTCGGCGGGGGGGGGTGGTGACCAGCGAGGAGGGAGTGACGGGTGACCCCCACCTCGCTGGTCGCCCCCCCCCGCCGAAAAAAGCGGCGGAAAGCAGAAAAAGAAGCAGAGCGGCGCTTAAACGCGCCTGCTCTGCTTCCTTTCCAGGCTTTCCCCGCCCCCCCGCGGTTTTTTTCGGCGGGGGGGGGTGGTGACCAGCGAGGAGGGAGTGACGGGTGACCCCCACCTCGCTGGTCGCCCCCCCCCCCGCCGAAAAAAAGCGGCGGAAAGCGGAAAAAGAAGCAGAGCGGCGCTTAAACGCGCCTGCTCTGCTTCCTTTCCAGGCTTTCCCCGCCCCCCCCCCCCGCGGTTTTTTTCGGCGCGGGGGGGTGACCGGCGAGGAGGGGGTGACAACCCCCCTCGCGGGTCGCCCCCCCCGCCGAAAAAAAGCGGCAGAAGCACCCCATCATGTGCTGCTGCTCCGGGGGTGACGGAGGGAGCGGCGGCGCGTGGGAGTGGCGGGAGGGGCCGCCGCTTGACACCCCCACCCGCCGCTGCTCACCCTGTCACTGGGGCGTCCCGCCCCCACCGCCCCTCCCCAGCGACCGCCCCTGGTGGGACCCATTGGTTTGGTTTGTTCTCGTTTGTATTATGCACGTTGTATTTCCGTTTGTGCTCTTTTTTCTGCGATCAACAGACGAGGGGTGGTCTGCAAATTTAATAAATAAAAATGGAGGCGAAAGAGCAGAGCGAGGGCTGGGAATACATATTATATTTTTTAAAATTTGCAGACAACCTGTCTGGCAAAGAGGACTAGAAGCTTGCTTTATTTTTTTACGGAAAGGGCCCTCGTGGCTCCATGGTTAGAGCACTTGCTTGGCAGTAAAGTGGCCCAAGAAGGGCTGGGAACAGCTCCCCACCCCTGTGCCTGAAACGCTGCCAGCCTGGGTAAACAATCTTGAGCTAGGTGGAGTCAAGGTGTGTGAATTTTTTTAAAAAAATAAATAAATGCAAAGGTGAGTCAGCGCAGGTCCACCAGACTTACTGAAGAATCCCGGTAAGCAGGCAAGGCAGGCCGGTAAGCCCACAGGTGAAGACAGGGGTGGAGCAAGGGGGTGCGTTGGGGGTGGTCCGCCTCGAGTACAACCCTGGAAGGGGTGACACTCTGCCCCCCCCCCCCGAGGACGCCCAAGCCGAACCCCACGGCTGCGCGGTAAAAAGCCACGCTCAGCAGTGGGGCTGGCAAACCTGCTTGGAACGCGCTTTGCTATTTCTGGCTTGGGCGGAGGCGAGGAGCAGGCCAGGGAGGGACCCCTCGCCTCCACCCAAGCCGGAAATAGCAAAGCGAGCGGCGAGCAGGTTTGCGAGTGAGCCGGCGAGTGTGGCTTTTAGCCTCGCTCCGCAGCTTGCTCACGGTTTGCCCCTGCCGGCGCTCTGTAGCGCGCATGCGCAGCGTTGCTACATAGCGACACATGCATCATACATAGTGATGCATGCGCGCTACAGAACAACACACCCCGCCCCCAGGTTTGCCGCTCCAGGTGGCCAAGCGGCTTCCTCCACCAGTGGGTGAAGAGAGGATGCGCAGTGGCGGAGCTTCATGCTCCCGCCCTGGGGGCGGGGAGCAGGCGGGGTGGGGCTGGCGTTCTGGGGGCGGGGCATGCCACCCTTCTCCCTCCGCCCCTGAGGCTACGTAGGGCTGTTTGGGGCAAACAGCCTCTGCTTCCCTGGGGAACTTCCTTTCTTTGGGATTCCAGGAATCTGATTCACTCCCAGGTGATCCAAAGACTATCAGGAGAGGCCCTGGCCCTAATCTAATACCCTTTTAATTAAGGAGAGAAGTTCAAGATATTCCATGATCTGAAGCCAAGCTTATGAGAAACAGCTGCGTGTATTTCACTTGGAGGAGAGGAGATCGATAATGGCCTATATATGTTGCTGAGTCATTCCTATCTTAAATCCTCCTGACTTGGCACAACTGGAAGGCATTGAGGAACAAGTTGCGCATGACTCACAGCGGGGCACGCGCACATCTTTAAAGTTGTTGTTGTTGTTGTTCAGTCGTGTCCGACTCTTCGTAACCCCATGGACCAGAGTACGCCAGGCACGCCTGTCCTTCACTGCCTCACGCAGTTTGGCCAAACTCATGCCAGTCGCTTCGAGAACACTGTCCAGCCATCTCATCCTCTGTCGTCTCCTTCTCCTTGTGCCCTCCATCTTTCCCAACATCAGGGTCTTTTCCAGGGAGTCTTCTCTTCTCATGAGGTGGCCAAAGTACTGGAGCCTCAACTTCAGGACCTGTCCTTCCAGTGAGCACTCAGGGCTGATTTCTTTAAGTTTGATCTTTTTGCCATCCATGGGACTCTCAAGAGTCTCCTCCAGCACCAGAATTCAAAAGCATTAATTCTTCAGCAATCAGTCTTCTTTAAAGTTAAAACAAAATCAAAAATTATTTCCAGTAGCACCTTAGAGACCAACTGAGTTTGTTCCTGGTATGAGCTTTCGTGTGCATGCACACTTCTTCAGATACACTGAAACAGAAGTCACCAGATCCTTAAATATAGTGAGGGAGTGGGGAGGGGTATTACTCAGAAGGGTGGTGGGAATGGGTGATCAGCTGATAGGTGTGGAAAACCTGTTGACGACTCTTAACGGCTGCAATTAGCCTTGCAGGGAAAGGCAAGGGGTGAGATGGCTAAAGATAGCTTTGTTATGTATAATGAGATAAGAATCCAATGTCTTTGTTCAGACCAGGTTTCTCCGTGGTTTTAAGTTTGGTGATTAGTTGCAATTCAGCCACTTCTCTTTCCAGTCTATTTCTGAAATTTCTTTGTATTAAGACAGCTACTTTGAGATCTTTTATAGAATGTCCTGGGAGATTGAAGTGTTCTCCTACTGGTTTCTCTGTCTTGTGATTCCTGATATCAGATTTATGTACAATGTTACAAATATTATGCCTTGACATGACAGCTCAGGGAAGATACCTAAGTTTATAAATTCATATGAAATCAGTGGTTTGACCGATTCTCTTCATTCCAACGCTATTTTGGCCTTAGGGGAAAGGACACTTTTACCTTTCTCTCCTGCCATAATGCCTCAAGCGTGAGTAACCAGGGAGTGCCAAAGGGTGGCAATCTCTGAGCTGATGGTTGAGCATAGAATCCCAAGAGCCCATCCCAGGACAAGAATACGTAAAGAGTCTGTGACCCCTGCCTACCCCTCCCCTTTTCTGACATGTCAGTGATGTAAGGATGATATATACAAACTGTATTCTGGGATATTGTGGGATGTTTTAAAAGTCAATGTCGCCCCATGGTCAAGAGTTCACACTCTGCTGTTTGAACCTGTTGTGCAACAATAAAGGCTCTAAGTCTACTGACTACTGTTTTGCTTCAAATTACTTGGCTGGGACTTCCTTCTTTTACTGACCTCTTGGACCCACAAGGGGGAGGGGAGGGCTTGCACCCCAACGAGCTGGGCTCTTGAGTAGTCTCTCACCCCAGAATTTTTCCTTCTTACCTGTGTAATAAAAATTAGGTTCGGCCCCAGAAGGGAGTCCACGAACCCGAGGGAGAGCCTCAGCAGGACTCCCCTCCTGTCAAGAGCACCTAAGAACAAATAGAGACGATACAGAATCTCCCAAAGCAAGGCGATAGCCCTTTATTAGAAAACTGCTGCAGCAGGGTGTTTTGCAAGCAAAAGACCCCCAACAAAGGCGCGCAAGCTCCTATATAGACTTTTGAAATTGCCCCCCTCCAGCTCAAGACCACCCCTCCATACATTAGAATTACATCACAAATTGGGAGGGTCTGGTAGCAGTGATCTGAGCATCTTGGACCCTGCCCCCTGCCTCCTCTTGCCCTCCACCAAAAACCCATCAAGTGAAGCAAAAGATATTTACATTTTCCTATTTCCCAGCCAAGTTAATCACACCCTTTTGTCTGGCACTCAGATATCAGGATGCCAGAGATTATCACTCAGGCAGAGGGCTGCTGAGTAGCTGGAGGGGCAACCCCCCCCCTTTGTTCCTGAGACAAAGAAATACTTGGTCAGTTGAGAGTCAAATGGAGTGAGGCCTGTCCTTCTGTGCTGTTTTTCAGACATGTGGCCTTATTGTTTTGGTACATTAATAACAATTATTATTATATATAAATAAAATACCTTAAAATTCTTACAACACCTGCAAGCGGGGTTTCCACACAAGAGCAACACTCTCCCCTCCTGGGGTTTCTGGCAAGCATGGCTGCCTCTGCCTTTGGATGCAGAGCTGAGCCATCCTGGCTAGGAGCCAGTCATAGACCTCTCCATGCCTCTTGTGGGAGGGAGTTCCACAGGTGATTAAGAAAGACTTTCTTTTCTCTCTCCCCCCCCCCAACTTCCAGTTTCCTTGGGTCCCCACAATTCCGAGTGTTACGAGAGAGGGGAGACTCCATTTTTCCCACGCCAGCCCTCCTTGTCGCCTCTCCTCTTGCCTTTCCTCCAAACGGAAACGTCCCTGGCGCTGCAAGCCGTCTTCCTCCCTCACCGGAATTATTTCAGCAGCCCTTTCCTGAACTCCCCCCCCCCTCCAAGTCCACCATGTCCTTTTCTAGGTGACCCTCCAATGGCCGCGATGGCAAGAAGGCCAGAAGGCAGCAGGACCCGGGCGCAAGAGGAGCAGCATCACCCTTCTCTCTGCCTGCCATGCCCAGAGACTGGCACTCCGAACTTGCCTCGCTCCAGGGGGTGTCAAATCCAGGCAAGCGGGAGAAGGAAGGGAAGCCAAAGTTCTCGTTTCCTTGCCAGAAATGATGAGTATGGCTTGAATATTCCCCCGTGAGAGAGCTGTGGGTGCTCCACCCAGCCCACCCGCTCTGCGCCACGGACAGTCACCTTGGCTAGCCTTCTCCCCCGCCTTCTTTTTGGCACCAGCAGAAGGGGTTCCTCTCCCAACCAGCCTCTCTGGAGGAGAGATCTTCATCCAAGCTCACATCTGTAATGGATTTGAAGGGTGGTTCTCTTTTGGTATTTTGCAATGGGGGGGGTTTGAAATGAAGCAGTTAGCACCCTGTGTCTCTGATTGTGAGTTGTTTTTCAAATAGCTGTTGAAACAGCTCAGTCGGTAGAGCACGAATCTCTTAATCTCAGGGTCCTGTGTTCGAGCCCCACTTTTGGCAATAAATAAATAAATGGCTGCATTGCAAAGGGGTTGGGCTAGATGACCCCTGGGGTTCCTAAGAAATAACATTCCTCAAACACCAGCGGTGGAGAGGGCCAGAGGGAAAAAGCAGGTGGAGCGATGAAAGGGAATTGTCTAAACACACAGACATCTCTCTGTCCTCCATCTGAGCAAGAAATAAGCATCACCCTGGAGGCCTCCGAGAGCCTGATCAAATAGTACAGGGGCCGGCAGGAGAGGCTATTATTATTATTATTATTATTATTATTATTATTAAGATTTTCTATACTGCCCTTCATCACAAGAACTCGGGGCAGTTCACTGGTGATGTTTGCGACGTTCTCTCGTGTGGCGTTCTGCTGAAGCCACTTTGCGTGAGTTCAAATAAAGACAGACAAGGTCTTGACCAGCAAGCCTGACTGAGACACGAGAGTGGGGCAAAAGCTTCCCTCTCTCTCCACCCAGGCACTTTTATTCACACATCAAACCGCCTTACAGAAATTCAAACGAGCCAATGACAATCGTCCCTAGCTACAGCTCTATTAGCATGTCAAAGATCAGGTAGAAGAAAGGACAGAAGATTGATAGGAGGAAGTGAAGGACAAGCAACTGGGCCAAAGCAAACAAGATGAAAAACAAGATGATATAGAGGAGGGTGAAAGGTTGTTTTCTGCTGCTCCAGAGAAGCGGACACAGGGCAATCGATTCAAACTACAAGAAAGAAGATTCCACCTAAACATTAGGAAGAACTTCCTGACAGTGAGAGCTGTTTGGCAGTGGAATTTGCTGCCAAGGAGTGTGGTGGAGTCTCCTTCTTTGGAGGTCTTTAAGCAGAGGCTTGACAGCCATCTGTCAGGAATGCTTTGATGGTGTTTCCTGCTTGGCAGGGGGTTGGACTGGATGGCCCTGGTGGTCTCTTCCAACTCTATGATTCTATGATTCTATGAATTTTAACAAGGAGAAATGTAAAGTACTACACTTGGGCAAAAAAAATGAAAGGCACAAATACAGGATGGGTGACACCTGGCTTGAGAGCTGTACATGTGAAAAGGATCTAGGAGTCTTGGTAGACCATAAACGTGACATGAGTCAACAGTGTGATGCAGCAGCTAAAAAAGCCAATGCAATTCTGGGCTGCATCAATAGGAGTATAGCATCTAGATCAAGGGAAGTAATAGTACCACTATATTCTGCTCTGGTCAGACCTCACCTGGAATACTGTGTCCAGTTCTGGGCACCACAGTTCAAGAAGGATACTGACAAGCTGGAACGTGTCCAGAAGAGGGCAACCAAAATGGTCAAAGGCCTGGAAACGATGCCTTATGAGGAACGGCTTAGGGAGCTGGGTATGTTTAGCCTGGAGAAGAGAAGGTTAAGGGGTGATATGATAGCCATGTTCGAATATATAAAAGGATGTCATATGGAGGAGGGAGAAAGGTTGTTTTCTGCTGCTCCCTGCCCAGAGTCTCCTAATCCCTTACTTTTATTGTTCCTACCCCGCCCATCTGGCCGCGTTTCCCCAGGCACTCTGGGCGGCTTCCAACAGGATGCGGAAAGCACAATAAAAGGTCAAACATTTAAAAACTTCCCTCAACAGGGCTGCCTTCAAATGTCTTCTAAAAGTCAGTTAGTTGTTTATTTCCTGGACATCTGGTGGGAGGGAGTTCCACAGGGGTGTGTGTGCCTCTGCTTGCTTCCCTGTAACCTGCCTGCTTTGTAAAGTGTGACAACCTTTGAGGTACAAAACACCCAGACAAAGAAAAGCAACTCAGCTAACTAGTTTACACAGATCTGAGGAGCCAGTTGATGCGTGCCAGGCCTTCGATTTCACATATGGCGCCCAAACAACTGTACCCACACCACACTACCTCCAAAGTAAAACAATAAGCTAAAAGCAAATGCAGTAGCAAATCTCAGAACTGAACTTAAAACAAAAGCTGTATTCCCCGGCAACTGCACAGGCAAACCACCTAGAAATCAAACCTTGCTGCAAAACAATGCCACCCCCAATGGAGGCTGGAACCTGCCCCACAAAAGGAACCTGGGACAAGCTGAAGCACCAATGGCTCAATTACCCTCTTTGATAATATAAAATGCTCAATGATTATTTTAAAAAATATTTATTCCTTTTAATTAATTTTCTAAGCAGTAGCACTGGAAAGCAAGAGCACACAAAATCCTGAATTATTTGATTCCTGACCACATTATGTAAACAGCAAACAAAAACAGCTTCAAAAAACAGAAAAACTTCCCCCCCAAACAGAAAGCCCCAAATGGCTGAAAAACTCAGTTTCCCAGGATCCTCAGCCCTCGCAAAGGAACTACTGGGTATGTTTAGCCTGGAGAAGAGAAGGTTAAGGGGTGATATGATAGCCATGTTCAAATATATAAAAGGATGTCATATAGAGGAGGGAGAAAGGTTGTTTTCTGCTGCTCCAGAGAAGCGGACACGGGGCAATGGATTCAAACTACAAGAAAGAAGATTCCACCTAAACATTAGGAAGAACTTCCTGACAGTGAGAGCTGTTTGGCAGTGGAATTTGCTGCCAAGGAGTGTGGTGGAGTCTCCTTCTTTGGAGGTCTTTAAGCAGAGGCTTGACAGCCATCTGTCAGGAATGCTTTGATGGTGTTTCCTGCTTGGCAGGGGGTTGGACTGGGGTGGGAGGAGGGCTGGAAGCGTGAGAAAGACCCCTGGAAGATGCTGGGGTTGGAGGAAAGAATGAGGAGGGGGCTGGGTGTTCTGCCAGAGATGCAGCCATGGGGTGGGGTGGGGGACTGATGATCCAGCTCAGCGTCCTTGTTGACTTCTCAATTTGACCATTGAAAGGAGGTGGGTGCCACCTGTCAGGGGTTTATTGGCCGAGATTGAGCGCCGCAACCTCAGAGTCGTCTGCGACTGGACTTAACGGCCAGGGGCCCCTTTACCTTTCACCTTTATATATGCATATCCCTTGGAGGACGGAACTCAAAGTATGCTCATCAATGTTACCTCGTCCTCCTGGAAAAAAGTGACCAGTGGGGTGCCTTAGGGTGCTGTCCTGGGCCTGTTGTTGTTCAACGTCTTTATAAACAAGTTGGAAGAAGGAACTGAGGGG